>NC_056741.1:363653308-363980808 GCF_019279795.1 Protopterus annectens | reverse complement strand
TCCTATAAGTTGTCTAGTCCAGATACAGATTTGCTGTATCCAGGATGTTTGTAAGCTTCTGAGCCCCAAGCCTTTCTGTGTTGGAGGGAAGCCTTCTTCCTTAATTTTGTTTCTTAGAACTAGCCAGTTTTCTAGTTTCAATACTCAAATCTGTTTCCTTGAGCTCAGCACTTGTTCAGAACTCATTGTCAGCACTAAATAAGCTGCAAATTACTACAGCACTCAACTTTCTTCACTTGTCTAGAGGAAAACAGTTTTTAGTACTTAATAAATAAGCACCTATCCAGGCATGTCTAAGGGTCAGCTCCCGATGATTTCTCCTGTCTACTTGATGAATCTGGGCATCTTGGGGCAATGCAGCAATTGCCTCATGTACACAGACAACCCTCACCTCCTACAACCCAACACTCCAACCTGTGAGAGATGCACTTATATAACCAAACTGGAAGCAAAGCTCTCTTCACCCAAGACAGGACTACACAGTCAAGAGGAGAAGGTAAACACTTGTACCACACCACACTCATTACATAGTCCCTCAAAACCTACACCACCAAAACACACACATAGAAACACAAAACACACATCTACATTCATGGAGGCTCTCAAAAAAAATCTACCCAAGCAACAGGGACCTCCACAGCAGAAATGTAAGCAACCTCCACCCCTCCAACACAACCCAAATGACACATAGCCCACAAACTCAGTGTGTCACTCAACCACAGCCCATAAGGCATAACAACGTACGTAACACTCTAGTCATAGGTGACTTTATAGTCAGGCACACTGATGTTCCACTCACCAGGCTAAACAAGGAGAAAGTCACTGTCAGCTGCCTGTCAGGTGCCAGGATCTGCCACATAACACATGCACTCAGGTCACTCCATAGCAAGTACAAATATGACTCTGTCATTGTCCATGTTGATGTGAATGACCTGAGACATACCTCCCTGGACTACATGAAAAGAGACATGGAGGAGCTTTCTGATCTTGTAGCCCAGGCAGGTATGACCCTAGCCCTGAGTAGCACCCTGCCATCACCTAGAATAATACCACAGTACAAGGACAAAACGATTAACTTCAACAATTGGCTAAGCTTCTGGTGTCATTCTAAGGAGATCCAGTATCTGTCTGCCTGGAATGACATGATCGACAAACCATGATGCTTTGCCAGAGATGGCCTGCACCTCTCGCCCTTGGGATACCGGATACTGGCTAAGGCTCTTGCTACCCCTATAGTGCCTTTTTTAGGCAAGATTCAAATGACAAATTCACCACCGTAACAGTTACAAGCAAGCAAAATCTGAGGGTAATGCTACTCAATGCTAGAAGTCTAAACCTCAAAATGCGCTCACTCGAGGCACTCCTTAAATTGGAGAACACTGACATCTGTGCAGTGACAGAGACCTGGTTCAAGGCTCCAGAGTGCACCCCTGCATTACCAGGCTATAATTCATGCCACACCTTTCGGCCACCTAACTTGGACTGAAGCACTAAAGGGGGAGGCGTGTCAATATTCATTAAGGATATCCACACCTCCAGGCTAGTTGCTCAGCATAATGCATCTGAGATTATCCAAGTGCAAGTAACTCTGGGCAGGACTGCAATGCAAATTGTAGCTTGCTACAGATCCCCCACCATGCCCCAGGATTCCCACTCCTCATTTCTTGATACACTGGAAAATATTAGGGTACAACCTTTCACCCTAATAATGGGCAATTTCAGCTACCTCACCATTAACTGGGAAAACTACTCATGTACCAACACTTGTGCTCAAAGTTTTCTGGAATTCATAAATTCTAATGCCTTGGATCAGCTTATCCACACCCCTGCCAGGGTGTTCCACACCAGAGGTCAATTCCTCATTGGTCAGTTCCGACCACAAGCAAATCACCCTAGACATCCACATCCCAGCCCCCCCCCCCCCCCCCCCATTAGGGAAACCACCATAAAAAATTTCTACAAAGCCAACTTCACACTTCTTAAGACAAAAGTGGCAAACTTCACGACACCCATGCTGACGGACAGTAGAGATCTGACTGCTGAATCCTATACAATTGCACTTTATAAGCACTTACACGAGTGCATGGATTGTGCAATCCGTAACAGAACCAAGATGCTATCCTCCAAAAAAAGGAAGCCAATCTGGTGGTCCCATGCTATAAACAAACTCTACGACAGAAGAAAGAAACTGTTGCAAAAAAGAGTAAAATCCCATGATTGGAATAACTCCATGGTCAGCCTCAGTAAGAAGCTGAGATCCCTCATAAAATCCTCCAAAGCTAGTTATGAAAACAAAATCACCACTGATTCTAAAGACAACCACAAAGCATTCTATAGCTATGTCAAGAATCTCAATGGCAACAATCAGATCTGCTCTGAGTTACAGCACAATGGCACTAAATATACAGAACCAACTGATATTGCCAACATCCTGGCAGATAGGTTTAGTGCTAACTTTACCCCTCTCTCATCCCCTAAAGGGCCCATCTCTATACTGGAAGAATGCAAAGTACCTGTAATCATGGCTGCACAGGTAAAAAAACACACTATCCAAAGCCAAGAACACAGCATCCATGGAACCTGACAACATCCCAGGCTGCATTCTACATGAACTACAGAACGAACTGGCACCGCACCTAAGTACCATGTTCAGTCATAGCCTCACCTCAGGCTTTGTGCCCACTGAATGGCGCACAGCAATGGTCATCCCACTCCACAAAGGGGGAGCCACCACGGACCACGGGAACTACCGCCCCATTAGCCTGACAAGCCTGGTCTGCAAGGCTATGGAGCGTATCATTCTGGAACTTATAAACAGTGACATTGGTAATCTCCAAACTCTGGACCCTACCTATTTTGGGTTTGCAAAAGGCAGATCATGTCTCCTAAACCTGATAGACTTCTTTGAAGCGGTCACCAAAGCTGTAGATGAGGGTAAGGTGGTACACACAGCCTATCTAGATCTCACCAAGGCTTAAGATACTATCCCCCATTCTGGAATTATAGACAAACTCAGTAAACTAGGTATAAATCCCTATGTCACAAGATGGGTTGCCAACTGGCTCACTGACTGAACCCACACTGTGAAAGTAGCAGACTCTAAATCCAACTTCAGACCAGTGACAAGTGGAGTACCACAGGGTTCAATCCTAGGTTCTCTTCTGTTTGATATCTACTTCTCTGAAGTACAGGCTAACACAGAAGGTCTTTGGCTAAAAAAGTTTGCAGATTACTGCAAACTAAGAGTTATAATCAAATCTCCTAACGATGTGGACATCCTAAAAAAGGGCCTTTGAGACAGATTCCTGGTGTCAAAGCCATGGCCTCAAGCTCAATGCCAAAAAGTGCATTGTCATCCCTTTTGGTAAAAACTCTGTACCCATGAACTACCGCATAGGCGGTAGTCTACTTAACACCAGAAGTGTGATGAGAGACCTTGGGACACAGGTGGACAGTAGTCTTTCCTTTGATAATCACATCACCACAGTAGTCAGGAAATCCTTCTAAGTGGCACACCTCATCACAAAAGACTTCTCATCCAGTAAAAAAGAGATTATTGTTCCCCTCTACTCATCACTCATTAGACCCATTATAGAGTACAACACCCCTTTTGGTATATACCTCACAAGACATCTACAACAACTGGAAAGGCCACAGAAATACCTCACAAAGAGGATTACTGGCCTCAAACAGATGCCCTACGCAGACCGTCTCAAAAAACTCCAGCTTTACTCTGTCGCATATTGCCTACTCAGAGGCGATCTCTGCCTAACATACAAAGCTATGTCAAAACCAGAGCTGTTGGACATGCTCCACGTAAAGAAATTCCAGTCCCTCCAAGCTACACGCTCTAGGGACCTAAACCTTCTCACCACAATAAACAGAACATGCTAGAGGCATAGATTCCTGTGTCAGAGACTTCCCATACTCTGGAACAAACTACCTATCTATATCAAACAAGGCTCCTCATTAGCACAATTCAAGAAAAATCTTGATGATTGGATGGGAGATAGGAAATTCACCCCGGGGATCACTTCTTTGGCTGTGCTTGACAGGGGCACAGGAAAATAATTTTCTTGGGTGGCAAAAGCCAGGGTACTGTTTGGCTAGGCTTATATAGTCCCTAGGGCCTATAGCCTAGTACCTACATATGAACCTATAAGTGAGCTTTCAGTCAAGTGTGCATGGTGAAGTCAGTTTCGACCAATTGTGTTTTCGACCAAAGTGACCCATATATATATATATATATATATATATATATATATGTATATATATATATATATATATATATATATATATATATATATATATATATATATATACATATATACATATATACATATATATATATAGATATATATATATATACATATATACATATATAGATATATATATATATACATCTATAGATATATATATATATATATATACATATATATATATATATATGAGTGTATATATATATATATATATATATATATATATATATATATATATATATATATATATTTATTTATTTTATTTATTTTATTTATTTTACATTTGTTGACCAGGCTAGTCTAGCTGGATATATATCCGTTTACAGTAGAGGCCCGGGGAGAAAAGCTCCAGTACAGTAAAAATTACAGTGTTGAATATACATATACATAAAGTAAAAATATTTAACAATACATCAAAGATTTTCTACATAGATTTTTAAGTGGTACAATAGTGACAAGGCAATAACATTTCAGAAACTTAACAGTCTTACATTTCAAGAGAGAAAAACAAACAAATTTAAAATGTACAAGTCTAGTTCTACTAGTAACATAGTAGGCTATAAAAACAAGACTAAGGATAGAATGATTTAAGGCATAACTAAGATTAAATCTCATCTCCAGGGAGGCATCAGGTAGGGGCTTAATTAGAAGATAAAAAAAATTTAGTTGTATTTAGAATATGTTTCAGTCGGGATTGGTACAGGGACATAGCCAATGTGAAATAAGATGTTCTTTGATTTGTTTTTTGAATAGAGAGGTAGACACTAGGCAAGTTATATACTGAGGGAGTTGATTCCATATTTTTCCAATGGAATTAGAAAATAAAGCATCTCCAGCTTTATTGTATGATTTAGTTATGGATACAAGGAACTTATTTGCAGAACAGTGTGGTTAGGTTCTTGTATGGAGAAATGAGGTATGCTAGGCTGGGAGTATTTTCACGGAAATGAAGGGCTTTGTGAATGATGAGTAATTGTTGATACAATAGGTGGTTATTTAGTTCTAGCCAGTTTAGTTGTTTAAGGTTGTGACAATGGTGAGTTCTGAAGGGTGTAGCATTAATGAATCTGGCTATACTGTTATAACAGGTAGAGAGTTTGTTGATGTTATTTTTAGAGAGAGTGGTAAATATAGCTGAAGCATAAAAAAGGGTGGAAAGTAGGTGGGTTTGTGCAATAGTTTTCCTGGCTGCTGGGTTCAGGAAGGATCTAATTCTATAGAGTGTCCCAATTTTTTTATTAACAGCTTTAATAGAAGTGTTAATTTGTTCCTCAAAGTTCAGATGGTTATCAATGGTTACACCTAATAGCCTAGTAGTTTTTTCAGGGTTTATACAGGTGGCATCATTAGAGGAAATAGTAAAGAAAGGTGTAGGAGATTTATTTGTGGGAGTAAAGATCAGTAGCTTTGTTTTTTTGGGGTTAAGTAGGAGGCAGTGCTGCATAAACCATATTTCAACATTATGGAAGGTTGTTTGGGTGATGGATATGTAGTAAGAGAGAGAGATGTATGCACATACACCAACACAAACTGCAGATATTTGGCAGTTTAGTGCAGAAAATTAATATAAACTTCTAGCAAACGTCATCCTTAATCCTGGGTTTGATTCCCACTGCTTCTGTTTGCTTATTGTATGGTTCTGTGCAAGCTCTTGGATCACACCCTTGGAAGGAGACTTGTGTCTAGTGGGTTTCCTGGCTTGGTAAATAAATAAATAAACATGTTTGTTTGTGTGTGCGTATGTGTCCATATCTATCTATAGTCAAGAGCACATATGTCTGTATACTTATATACATAGGTATGATATATAGACCCATACACATGCATTTCCTTTAAGAGCAGTAAAATGCTGCATTTATAACTATTTAATTATCAAGCAGCATGCTAAAGTGTATCTCTGCATGATATAAGAAAAGTACCCACTAGGTGCAGGTGGTATTATTTTGTCAAACTGAAAAAATATTTCTAATGTACTGTTGCATACTGAGTTTCTTAAGACCTGTGTTTATATACCTTGCAGGCTGACTATCAGCTTAGTATCTTGATAATAATGAAATAAAACTACACTGTTTTTGCACTCGAGTAGATAACTCTAATGTAATACTCTTACAGATGTATGCAATGAAAAAAAGCAGAATGAATATGCTCAAGCTATGAACTGTTAATGAATTACTTCCTGTTATCTAAGGTTTCTTTCTCTCCGCCTCTATTTACTTGCTATGTGACAGAACAAGTCACTTTACCAGAAAGTGATGCCAGGTGACCCCTGACAAAGTACAGTTGTATCCTGTGGGCCTTTCTTTTGCCAAACAAATTAATTAATTAATATGCAGAGTATATTCTCTGTTTCACTAGTTAATTATGTCACACTTACATGATAGCTCTGTTTATGGTGCTGTATTCTAGTAATATCACTGTTTCGTTTCTATAATTTGTACTGTAACATAGTACTCAAAGTTTACAAGTTTTTACTTGTACTTCGTAGCTACATTGATGACATTCCAAAAATGCTGAAATGATGTTCATGCCTTGGCTAATATAAAATAAAGTGCAGCAATGTCCAATTTTGGTACCTCCTACTTTAAAGGATTACTGTAACTTCCTAATCTGCACATGTAATTTGTATGCTTGCCAGAAGGCAGCCCTGCTCATGAAATTGCTGAGAACGCAAATGCTTGCTGTTAGCTTATTTTTTTATTGTTGATACATGCCCCAGCAAGAAGTCAACAGTTCAGATAGCTGCTTAACTCTTAATTTTTTTTAGAGTTAAATTAACATCTTAAAATGTGCCACAATAGCACTGTTTAGGGATAATTTACATACAGGTCTGCTATACTGCAATTACACATAATTTGAAAGAACCTCTTTGAAACTCCATGTAGTAAATAAATGCTCTGAAAGTGGTAGGTTCAAAGGTTCATAGCTGTACTGTATGCAAGAATGCATAGATAAACCAATTAATAATTTGCAAGTCATTTCATATAATCATCTCATGTATTTGTTAAGCATGCATGCATGCAGACTGTCAGTGTATTTTAACATAGGAACATATTATAGATAAACTATCACGGGGACCATAAGACATGTAGTCATATACACTTTTACACTGACAAATTTAAAAGTTTTTGTCACCCTTTTTAAGCAAGTAATACTGCTTACCTACCAAATTGAGCAGGACTGTAGATAAGAACCCTGCTGTAAATTTTTTGTCTACATATCCTGTCATGAAGACTGGTATTAAATGTAGCCAAAGAAGCACTTTGTTTGTCCTGTAGTGGTAATTATTCCATTGGCTAGGAATACATTGAGTTAGGAACTTATGTTTCCAGTGAGTTTTATTTGTTTGCTTAATACAAATAGCAAACACAAGCACTATTAAGGTTATTACATATCAGTGCTCATTTTTTACTTAAGGAAAAAAATTCTCTTTTATATGGGTTGCATTTTGATCCAGTAACCCAACTCAATGACCAGCTTTCTGAGATAAGACCCTGTCTTCAAACACCTGTAAAATAAATTGCAGTTTTTTCCATGAATTAGCTTGCATTCATGTTGGTGCTTGAACAAATATAAATCTGTTCTATTATAAATGTATGTCATTGTTTCTACAAAGACCTATTTCAGGTGTGCTACCTTCATAATGCATAACACATCCTCCTTTTGAAAAGGCCTGCCTAGTTCCACTATTTAGTTATTACAAGTTTTTTCAGTAGCTTAAAGTTTTTGTCTTGTGGGTATAATTTTATAGAAAAACATTACTAAATTCAACTAATAGCATGGCAGCAGTGTAATTTCTCTCAAAAACAACCAAACAAAAAATGCTCCTCAGAAATAAAGTCTGGGCCAAGTGGTGTACTACTAAAACCCCAGAGGATCATTTAAAATTTAGGCAGCTAAGAAATGGTACAAAAAAGCCATTCTGTCAGACAAAAGAAACTATTACATTCAACTCCAACAAGCCCAGCAAAACAAACCACAAAAGCTCTGGGCAGGGATTAACACACTTTTACACCAAGGTCGTTCTGTAACATCCACCCTATTAGGTTCGGAACATGATAGTCCAAAGCAGATTGCCAATACCTTTAACACATTCTTTACAAAGACCATTCAGTCTCTTGCCAGTCAACTAACTACTGACAGTTCATCTCTGACTTCCTGTACTGCTAGCTTACCTCCCTCATTTCATCTCAAACCTTCCCCTACATCCCGTATCTGTACCCTTATTCTGAAACTCAAACCTACCACCACTGCAGCTGATCTCCTACCTGCAGAATATCTGCAAAAAGTTGCAAAAGCCATAACCTACCTCATCTCCATCCTGATTAACAGAACTATCCCATCTATTTGGAAAATCTCACATATTATCCCCCTGCACAAAGGTGGAATCTCCAGGGAATTATCCAACTATAGACCTATTGCTATACTATCTCCACTGGCAAAAATCATGGAGAAATGCATTCACAGACAGCTGTTAAACCACCTAATAGATAACTTATTAGCTAACTGCCAACATGGCTTCAGGCCATTTCACAGCACTACGACTGCCCTTTTATACTTCTCTGACTCAATAACAACACTCTTTTCTCAGCCCTCTTTATTGATCTCTCTAAAGCCTTCAATATGGTTAACCACCAACTTCTCATAAACATACTCAAAAACCTATCACTAGATGCACTGGCTATACAATGGTTTCAATCCTACTTAAACAATAGGCAACAGGCTGTTCTGTGGGAGAACAACTTATCTCTCCATCACCCCATTGCGCTCAGTGCCCCCAAGGCTCTATATTAGGACCTCTTCTATTTTTATCAATGACCTACATTCTGCAATTCCTCAAGCTACCTCAATACAATATGTAGATGACTGCACATTAATATGCTCAGCCCCCACTCATCAGACCTTCAGTCCCTCACCCAAAATGCGTTTGACACAGTAGAGAAATGGTTACTGCACCATTGCCTCATTTTGAACCCCAAAAAAACCAAACTCCTACTATTTACTCCCACCTCTAGGGCCTCCCCACTTTAATTTACATCAAACAATGGTACCATCATATCCCCTGACTCAACTACAAAACTACTAGAGGTACTAATTGATAATAACCTTAACTTTGGTGCTCACATTAACAGTACCATAAAAACAGTCAACAAAAAACTAGGCTCCCTCTATAGAATCAAATCCTTTCTCACCCCACTAGCAAGGGATACTATTGCCCAGACCCACTTAATTTCCACCCTCCTCTACGCCTCCCATATATATATACTAACCTCTCAAAAAACAACTTAAACAAGCTGGCTGTCTCCTAAAATAATATTGCCAGATTTGCAACAGGCTGTACATTCAGAACCTATCAGTGCACTAATTATGAACAACTAGGATGGCTAGAGTTGCCAAATTTACTTTTATTTAAACAATTAACAGTTGCCTACAAAATCCTGTATCAGCCTACTAAACTCCAGTTCTTACCAACCTTATCACCCCCTACAACAACCTTAAGACCCTACGCTCATCTAATAAAATATTAGTACAAATAGGTAAAACCAACAATATGGCTGGTGACTCTTTGTTCTCTAATACTGTGGGTAAAACCTGGAACTTTCTCCCCAGTGACCAGATCCCCCTTTCTTCACTAACACAATTTAAAAGCAAGCTGAAAACCTACCTTAAATCCCATTGGTTATGTCCCTGTGTGAACACAGACTAACTACACAGTTTGTTTTCACAAAGACACCAGTCACATCAACTGTATATACTAATTGCCTATTGAAAACCATAAAGAAAATTGGCCTTATATAGTATTAAAATGTCTTCATCAATACCTCCCTATAACTAACAAATGTTAAAAGTAATATGATTCTGTAAGCAGACATGTTTTGAAAATATTTGCTTATATATTTAATGTACCCACATCTGTAAAATCTATCCTGTATAAAATTGCTTAATTATGTATTGTACATGTATCTGTTGAATGTTGTTATTTTATATAAATTTGACTGTGTTTTCGAGGAGCTTTTCTCCCCAGGCCTCTGCTGAAAATGGACATATATCCAGCTGGACTAGCCTGGTCAACAAATGTAAAATAAAAAAAAATAATAAATAAATAATTGCTACAGCTTTGATCTAACTTACAAGTAGACAATTAGCCCATGATAAGAGCTTACATTGCTCTTAATGTTCACATTATTGGTATTACTAAATTCCATCATATACAGCTGATAAAATTGTCACATTACATTTTTGCACTTCAAAATACTAGCTACCTCTAGGAAACTTGTATGTATTAATCCATATAAATGACCTCATATCCAACTATGTTTTGAAATTCATCCCATCAATGAACCAGAAAACTGTCAATGAAAATACTTTACTATATATTCTCTAAACTGATCATCCTTTGAGGCCAGGTTCACATCCCTGAGAAAACAACTTGCAATGGTGGCAGAGGTGTTACAAGAATGTAATAGTTTAGCAGTTCTATATAATGTTTGTTGTCTGTCACGCAATGAGGACTTCCACTGTCAGGACATCAGACGTCCTATTAAATGAACAAAACTGGATTCACTAACAAACAGTTCTACACCTGTGTTAGAAGTGCAATCTGAAGTCATCCTTTCCCTGAACTTTCAAAAGATACCAGTTCCTTTGTTTATTTCCTTTGCTCACTTGTATCTCTTATGTTTTCCTCAGTCCACCTTTCCATTGTCATTAAATCATTCAGCTCTCTTGTATTTTACATTTTCTGTTTCACATACCCACATATGCTGAAAACTCTGTCTTTATTTTCTTTTTTCTTTTTTGCATTTAACTTCCAGTGTTCTCTTTTCAATTTTTCACTTTCTTCTTCTTGCTGCTTTTGTTTTAGCCTCTGTTCTGCTTTCTTCTATTTCAAGAAGAAAAAGGTAAAAAAGAACAAGAAACAACATATAAAAGTAACTAAAATTACTTTACAAGCTCAACTATAAACACAATCAGTAGTTTAGGTGTGCCAATCAGTAATACAGAGCATTATGATAAAGTGCTTGGTTATAGCCTACTTATTATGTGCTCACAACATGGATCTAAAGAAATTAATTTCAGGTGCGGAGATTAGCAAAGCTCTAAAGTTGAATTTCTTGACATCCACGTTCAGGACACAGAGCAAGTGTTATGATCATACAGACTTGATCATTATTCTTTGTAGTACATGAATCTTTATCTGGTTCATAGGTAGGTACTAGGCTATAGGCCCAAGGGCCTGTGTAAGCCTAGCCAACAAGGTTCCCTGGCTTACGCCACCGAAGAAATGATTTTCCTGTGCCACTGTTGAGCAGAGACACAGAAGTGATCCCCAGGATGTATTTCCTATTTCCCATCCTCTCATCAAGATTTTTCTTGAAGAGTGCTAATGAAGAACTTTGCTTGAAATAGATGGGTAGCCTGTTCCAGAGTATGGGAAGTCTCTGGGACAGGAATCTATCCCTCCAGCATGTCCTGTTTATTATGGTGACAAGGTTTAGGTCCCTAGAGCGTGTAGCTCGGAGGGATTGGGATTTCTTTAGGTGTAGCATGTCCAACAGCTCTGGGTTTGACATAGCTTTATATGTTAGGCAGAGATCACCTCAGAGTAGGCAATAAGCTGGAGTTTTTTGAGGCGGTCAGTGTAGGCCATTTGTTTGAGGCCAGTAATCCTCTTTGTGAGGTACTTCTGTGGCCTTTCCAGCTGCTGCAGATGTCTTGTGAGGGGACATTCCAAAAGGGGCGTTGTACTCTATAATGGGTCTAATGAGTGTCGAGTAGAGGGGAAGAATGACCTCTTTTTTCCTGGATGAGAACCCTTTTATGATGAGCTGTGCCATGTAGAAGGACTTCCTGACTACTGTGGCGATGTGACTATCAAAGGAGAGACTACTGTCCACTTGGGTCCCAAGGTCTCTTATCGCACATTCAGTGTTAAGTAGATTGCTGCCTATGTGGTAGTTCATTGGTGCAGAGTTTTTACCAAAGGGGTTGACAGTGCAATTTTTGGCACTGAGCTTGAGGCCATGGCTCTGACACCATGCATCTGTCTCAGCAAGGCCCTTCTGTAGGATGTCCACATCATTTGGGGACTTGACTATGGCTCCTAGTTTGCAGTCATCTGCCAACTTCGTTAGTCAGAGGCCTTCTGTGTTAGCCTGTACTTCAGAGAAGTAGATACCAAACAGGAGAGGTCCCAGGACGGAACCCTGTAGTACTCCACTTGTCATTGCTTTGAGGTCAGATTTGGAGTCTGCAACTTTTACAGTGTGGGTTCTGTCAGTGAGCCAGTTGGCAACCCATCTTGTGATGTAGGGATTTATACCTAGTTTAGTGAGTTTAGCTATAATTCCATAATGGGGAATGGTGTTGAAGCCTTGGCAAGGTCAAGATAGGCTGTGTGAACCACCTTACCCTCATCTATGGCTTTGGTGATGGTCTCAAAGAAGTCGATCAGGTTCAGCAGGCATGATCTGCCGTTTACAAACCCAAAATGGGTGGGATCCAGAGTTTGGGGGTAACCAATGTCTTTGTTTATGAGTTCCATGATGATACATTCCATGGCCTTGCAGACCAGGCTCGTCAGGCTAATAGGTCTATAGTTCCCGGGATCAGTGGTGGCTCCCCCTTTGTGGAGTGGGATAACTGTTGCTGTGCGCCATTCAGTGGGCAGAAAGCCTGATGTGAGGCTATTATTGAACATGGTGCTTAAGTGGGGAGCCAGTTCGTTCTGAAGTTCGTGTAAAACGCAACCTGGGATGTTGTCCGGTCCCATGGATGCTGTGTTTTTGGCTTTAGATAGTGCAGCTTTTACCTGAATAGTTGTGATTACAGGGACTCTGCATTCTTCCTGTATAGATAATGGCCCTTTAGGGGGTGAGAGGGTGGTAAAGTTAGCACTGAACCTATCTGCCAGGATGTTGGCAATATCAGTTGGTTCTGTAATTTTTGTGCCTTTGTGCTGTAACTCAGAGCAGATCTGGGTGTTGCCATCAAGATTCTTGACATAGCTATAGAATGCTTTGTGGTTGTCCTTGGAATTAGTGGCGATTTTGTTTTTGTAGCTAGCTTTGGAGGATCTTATAAGGGATCTCAGCTTCTTACTGAGGCTGACCAGGGAGCTCCTCCACTCATGGGATTTTACTCTCTTTTGCAACAGTTTCTTCCTTCTGTTGTACAGTTTGTTTATGGCAGGGGATCACCAGATTGGCTTCCTGTTTTTGGAGGACAGCGTCTTGGTTCTGTTTGGGATAGCATGATCCATGCACTCCTGTAAGTGCTTATAGAGTGCATTTGTGTAGGATTCAGCAGTTGTCACTGTATTGTCCATTTGCATGGGTGTCATGAAGTTCACCACTTCTGTCTTAAGAAGCATGAAGGTGGCTTTTGAGAAATTTTTTATTGTGGTTTCCTTAATGGGGGGTGGGTGCGGGATGTGGATATCAAGGGTGATTAGCTTATGGTCAGATCGGACCAATGAGGAGTTGACTTCAGGTGTGGAACTCATGTTGGTAATGACTATGTCTAGGATATTGTTGCCCCTGGTGGGGGTGTGAATAAGTTGATCCAGGGCATTGGAGTTTATGAATTCCAGAAAGCGTTGAGCTAAGGAGTTAATACACGAGTAGTTTTCCCAGTTAATGGTGGGGTAGTTGAAGTCACCCATTATTAGGGTGTTTGGTTGAACCCTAATATTTTCCAGCACATCAAGAAAAGAGGAGTGGGAATCCTGGGGCTTGGTGGAGGATCTGTGGCAAGCTACAATTTGGATTGCAGTTTTGCCCAGAGTTAGTTGCACTTGGATAACCTCAGATGCATTATGCTGAGCAACTAGCCTGGAGGTGTGGATATCCTTAATAAATATGGACACACCTCCGCCTTTGGTGTTTCGGTCCAGGTTACATGGCCGAAAAGTGTGGTATGAGTTATAGCCTGGTAGTGCAGGGGTGCTTTCTGGAGCCTTGAACCAGGTCTCAGTCACTGCACAGATATCGATGTTCTCCCATTTTAAGGAGTGCCTTACATCCAGTTGCAGGAAAAAACAGGATTGTGAAGTGTTTTACAGCTTTAAAAGCCATAAAACACTTTGCTTCTGCTCACTGTCGAGTGTCCTTCTGAAGAAAAAATGGCTTTAAAATCTGTTAGATGCTTTGCTCGACCACATTTCTTTTTTTCTTTCTTTGTCAGGCAGAACAGCTTTTAAAGCTTTTAACATTTCAGCATTGTTCTGTGGTGGCTGGCCATGGTCACTGTTACTCTCTTGCACAAAGCCAGAGCATGGCCACACCTAGAGGTACATAAAAGCTGGTTAAGCACCTTTCTGATGTCAGAAAAGTGTTTATCAAGCTTGTTTTTTTCCCAAATTTAGAGAGTAATCACATTGCTTCATGCACTATAAAGATGTGAAACCATTAACAAGTAAAGAACTGAACTTTACTGACTGTATCCCAGATGACCTGAGATTAATTAGCATCTTGGATACTGGGGAAGCCACAGAGGGTGGGGTGGGAGGAAGCAAATTTGTCAATTTGCATGTTCCAGTAAGGAAGGGCTGGATTTCAGTCTGTGATTGGTGCTCCCAATGGTGATAGGTGTGTTTCATAACCAGAAGAAAGAATGACATTAAAATTTAGCATAAAGGGCAGGGCTTAAGCTAACTCACATTTGCAGAGATGTGGATGACATCAGCAGCTCTGACATTTAGGGCATCACACACACACAAAAAAAAAAATGTCCTCATTTATGTAATGACAAATATGCTGCAAGAAGCTCAACTCTATATTTTCATATCTCCTTCCTTACTCACCTACAACCAAGACAGTCTCATCCCCAGGGTTAATAGCTAGGGCACTAAGTTAACAGCAGTTGGAGTGAAAGCACAAGATGATCAGCTGGAAAGTAAGCAGTAGAGGGGGAGTAGCTAGGTGGAGCATTTACATGGCATATTAAACCAAGCATTTCCAAGGAAACAGAAAAAAAGAGCAAAGCAGCAAGTGCTGATGATGTGATTGCTTGTTTTTTGAATTAAGTTGTTTTGTGATGCTTTTCCTAACTGACCTGACAAAGTGAATGCACTTCCACATGACCAGGGGTGTGATATTGTGCTATCATTTCCTGCAAACGTTAACCGTATTAATAGCTGGAGGGGTGACATACTACTATTGGTCCCAGCTAAGGTATTCTGTAGTGTCCTTCTGAAATGGTGGAAGACTCAGATGGATCAGATTGTACATGACAAGTAAATTGGTATTCATAGGTTAGTACTAGGCTAACTGCCCTTTTGGGCCATTTGAAGCCTAGCCAGTTACCCCATGTGAGAATCAAACCCTGCACCTTGTGTCTTTAAGGTAAACACCTTAACCATCATGTCATCCTCCCACCCCTTCAAAGGTAATGTGCATATAGCTTTGTGCTGTGCAACATGTTCAGAGTGGGTCACATACCTCTCAACTGTACAGATTTTTGCAGAATGTCCAGATTTTTGGCCTGTTCCTCATAAAATTTGTGGTTTTCTGAGAAATTACTGGGATGAACTGAGGACTGAAGTCACTAAATAATGACATACATTTTAGTTTTAGACTTCAAATCCTTCAGATAATGTATGTTAAAACAAACCCTGTTATTCTAGCAACTTTCCAAGTTTCTAAGAGCAATATTTAAAATACGTCCATGTTTTTAGGCCTTTGTCCCCCCATTTTGTCAGGCTTTGTCCACATTTCTTGCACTAAGAGGTTGAGAGGTATGACTGGGCCTAAGCTGTTACATACCACTGTATTAACTTGGGTGACTTTTGATACCTTACGTAGGAAAACACTTTGTTGGGCAATGTTAGTTTTATTTTGCTTCTGAAAAGTATGTAGATTTTTTGTAGCATTGTCTAAAATCTCTTACTGATGTGTTAGAACTAGTACAGCCATGAGAAATGCCTTTGACTGTTCCACTGCATGACTGCATGCTGTTAGGTTTTCTAGTTTTCATCATCATGGTCTTTTGGATGTGCACATCTTTGGGTGTTAAATCAAATTCAGGCAAATAAAAGCCCTTGAGTTGCTGTCTTGCTGATGATATTTTGTTACTCCGCAACACTCCAAAATCCCTGCCAGAAATTGCAGAAGAACATGTGAATGGATTCAAAATGGAACTAATTGTGAAGGGTGTGAAAACCAAAATAATGAGAGTAGGCATGCAGCTGTTCATACTGGTGATGGACTACACTAGCAAACAGGTCGGTGGGGATAGATCAACAAATCTGCTGCTTGTAGACAATGTGGCATTAAATGCAAGCTCTGAATAAAAACTTCATCAGAAGCCAGGGAAATGGAATGCAAAACTGAAGTTACAGAGAATGAACCAGACTACAGATAAGACAGCTGTAATGGCAGCGAATAGTGGAAATGAGAAGAAACTGAAAACTGAGATAGAAGTGAAAACAGCGGAACAGGTTAGCAGCTTCAGGAATCAGAATTGCAGCCAGCTGGCACAGTGTTAGGATAATGTGACAGAACAATGACAAAAGAAGCTGAAAAGTACGGTGTACAAAACAGTGGTGTGACCACTATTACTGTGTGATACAGATACCTGGGTAGTGAAGGTACAGCAGTTGAGTAAATTAGTGGTGATGGAGATGACATGCCTCAGATGGGTGGTAAGAGGCACACTGTTGGACAGACAAAATGACGACATCAGATCAGAAGTGCATGTGGCTCCATCTGCAAAGCAGGTCAACGAGAACAGATTTCAGACAAGCAGACAGAAAGCAACAGGAACCAAGGGCATCCAGCAAAACGTTAGATGGATTATGTGACAGAAGAGTTGTGACAGTCAAGCATGACTGCTGATGTTAGGAGACTGGCAATGAATTGAGAAAGATGGTGATAGCTTACACATTACCCTGACCCCATGTAGAAAAAATGGGAAAAAGGGGCTGGTGATGATGGATGCTGTGGCACGTTAATGTCACTACTGATGACAAAGAGTAGAATAAATTAACTTCACTAGTTTGTACTTATTTATCAAGGGATGGTGATATGAATAGATGCTGACACTAGAATTGGAAAACCTGCCTCTATTTTTAAGGGTCTCCATTTAGTATGGCCTCTTAACAAGATGAGTGCAAAAGTCAAATTGAACCTGTTCTGTACACAGCATTTATACTTCCATTAGTGGTTTACATATCTGAGATACAGAAAAAAAGCCGGAGAGTGTTTTGCCTTGTGTACCTAAGGATATTGCTTGTGTCAAGGATAGACCATATTCCTAAGAAATGGTGCAGGAAGCACATAAAAGTTTACTGCTTATCACAAATGGTGATGAACTGAATATGTTATCACAACGTCTTTTAAAATACATGCTAAGGTTGCTTTGAAGTGTGTCCTAGAAAATGACAGGAGAGAGGAAAGAACTGGGTTTTCAAATTAAAGTATACTTGCAAAGGCTTACAAAGTTGTGTGATAATGGAATCATCTGAGAACATGCACGAGTTGGGGCCATGAAACAGGACTGGTGGTGAACCTCACTGCCAATGTTACATTAGAAGTAGGTGATGCTTGTGATTTTGTTTTGTACTTGTTTTTGCTGTATAATCCTACTAGGGTGATCATTTTGAGGAAAATCTAAAGGTACATCGCTTTGAACCCTACAGATGTCTATCATATGTAAGAAACCATAAACCTGAATTGTTTATCTATATAATGCTCTGTAATGGATGGCGCAGTGGTGCAGCGGTTAATGTTGTTGCCTCACACCAAGAGGTTCTCCGGTTCAATTCTCAGCTGGACTACCTTCTGTGTGAAGTTTGCATGTTCTCCCTGCGGTCGTGTGGGTTTCCTCTGGGTACTCCGGTTTCCTCCCACATTCTAAAGACATGCATCTGGAGCATTTCTCCCCGGGCCACCACTGAAAACAGGCTCTCTGGAGCCTAGTTGGACTTTCCCGGTCAACAAATATTAAATAAAATAAATAATGTACAAACAATTAGTAATTGTACAAATGTTTCTGTTTTTTCTTTTTATGTATGTGACTTAGTGAAAATTGAAAATAAATGTATTTGGAAAAAAAAAAGAAGTAGATGATGCTGTGTGTACATAAATTACTTTGATACTAGGAATTCTCATTTTCCATTAACCTAATATCTTCTACAGCTGCATATAATCTCACCCTTTTATTCTTCTTTTACCCTGTCTTGACTACTTTTGTCTTCTTATAGGTTCATAGGTAAGTACTAGGCTAACTACTGCCCTTACATGTTATTTTAATTCTAGGCAATTTCGCTTTTAGTGAATTAACCTATTCTGTTTAGTGTTAGACTGGCCCTACTCATCCCTCCGTCAATAATTTTGTATTACCTTTAGTAAGAACAAGGCTAGGTAACAGAAATGCAGCTTTCATGTTTGTAGCTTGCATGGTTTCCAGGCCATAAAATGCTGTTTGGGATAATTTACAGAAAATGTAAGGCTCATTTTTTTTGCATTATAGTATATCATAATGTTGAGTCTTTCAGCTTATCCCAGTTAGGGGTCACCACAGCGGAACTCCGGTCTGCTAATGTTTGGTAGTGGATTTTTACATGCCGAGTTACCAGCCCATTCACGCATGCCTCCACACAGAAGACGCTCTAGCTGAGAATCGAACAGGACAACGTCTTGCTGTGAGGCAACAATGCTACCGCAGCACCACTGATGGAAATACTTTAAATTCACTGAACATGGTCTTTTTAAATATGAATTTTTGGTGCACAACATTGCTGTTTCACAACACCTTACAGTTGTTATTACCATCCCTAAGGCAGAGTCCAAATCTCTACTGACTTCTACAGGCCAGTATCGCTGCTAATACTGCTTTCAAAAATTGAGAGAGCTCTCTCCTCTCAGCCCAAAGTGATTATTAGATTAGTATGGCCTGTTGTGTGATAAATAACACCCTATCAGGAAAGGGCAAAGCACTATCACATCCTTTCTGTCCTTTATAAAGTCCACCAAGCTATCAGTTTAGGACAGTTAATAGTTTTTTTTTTCATTGACTTAGCAGAGATATTTGCCTTTCTCTCTTTCTCTCTCTTTGTCACTTTAAGCTGCATACTAAACTTTGTAGGACATCTTGGACCCTGCAGTTATTCAGTGGTTTGGGAGCTATCCGTCTTTTAAAATTTAAAAAGTCAAAGTTAAAGATTATTTTCAGTTCCACTCCTTGTTACATGAAAAGTTCCTCAGTGGTCAGAGTTATGGCCTCTTCTAGTCATCATTTTTAGAAATACTATTAGCCGCTGTCATTCAGTAATAACCATGATACCAAACATTGATGACCTTGTTGTTTGGTCAGACCACTGCAAGTTGGCAAGCAAAAAAGAGTCCTGTAAAGCTGAGGACCACAAAATGTCATGCTTAGCTGTAGCAAAGAGCCACTATGATTCCTTAATAAGTCACAGAAGTACAGAATCAAACATGGCTACCTAAATGACTTCTGAGATTGCATGAAGATGGCAACTCTTCTGCCATGCTGACCATGCCAGTTAACAGCATGCATCTAGAGTTGCCACCTTTTCAAGTGCCCAAAGTGGGACTTTTTTGTGGAAAAGTGGTATTTTGAAGGAAAATTATATTCATTAGCCAGTGCAGATGACCGAACTTCACTGTTATGCCAAAATAAAAACTTTTTCTTATGGTGTTTGAGTTGTTTAAACTCTTTCATATAATATTTAGGATTTTCTGCATGGCAGGAAGATCCTAGAATCATTATTGCAACATTGATCTACTTGAACATCTGCAATCATTGTAAGGGAACATGAGTGTGCTTTGCCTGGGCCAGAAGGGAGTCACCAGAATTTATCCTGGGGATTCCATCTGAATCTTCAGAAGTAACCTGGATATCAGTGGAAAGCATTCAGAAACATTCCTGTCCAAGGAAAAAAAATGGCATTTGTCTTCCAGACATTCTTGAATAGAATCTTGGAGCAGAATCTTAACAGTTGATTATTCAGAGAGGAGGCAAATAGATCTACTTGAGGACCTCCCCACAGATGGATCAAATCTTGGAAGACCCCTGATCTAGTTTCCATTTGTTAGGATCTGCCCTTGTCCTGCTCAGATTGTCTGAGATGCAGTTTTGCTCTGACAGAATGTAGGATACCTGTAGAGTGAGATTGTACTGTGAAGCTATATTCCAGGCCAACATGGCTAACCTGCAAAGGGGTTCTTCCTTGCTTGTTAAAGTACCACATGGCTGTGATATTGTCTGTAACCACTTGAAGAGGTCCCAGGGACCACAGATTATTCAGAGAGCTGACTTCTTTGATCAGGCCAAGCATCTTTTTTATATTTATGTGTTTGTGTATCGTCATTGGTATGCTACTCACCTTATACTTTTTATCCCTTTCCCCGAGCAAAGTCTGAGGCATCTGTGGTGACTGACTGCTTTGGAACATGGATGGAGAAGGGGAGGCCTGGATTTAAGTTTATATGATTTCTCCACCATCTGAAAAACCACAGCACTGAGATTTGAAAGGACAAATTATGTTGGTACTGGGACCAAGAAGAGTTCAGATACCATTGTATCTTTCTCATATGGAGTCTTGCCAAGGGGTTATCATGAGAATCATACCTGCCATGAGAACCAAAATCCTGAGGTATTCCCTCGCAGTGACAAAGTCTGAGTGGAAATCCTTAGAAACAGATCTAGATGTAGAGTGATATATATATATATATATATATATATATATATATATATATATATATATATATATATATATATATATATATATATATATATATATATATATATATATATATACATATATATATATATATATATATATATATATATATATATATATATATATATATATATATATATATATATATATATATATATGGGTACATGTCAGTCGACCGACAAGTCGGAAGACCGACATTCACTCCACCGACACATGAAAACATCGAAAGCGCAAACATGGACATTTAACAGGTAAGACTTTTAAATTCGCTAATCATGCCTACCACACATGCATAACACTGCCACACTTACTAAAACATGGTAGGCATGATTAGCGAATTTAAAAGTCTTACCTGTTAAATGTCCGTGTTTGCGCTTTCGATGTTTTCATGTGTCGGTGGAGTGAATGTCGGTCTTCCGACTTGTCGGTTGACTGACATGTACCATATATATATATATATATATATATATATATATATATATATATATATATATATATATATATTTTTTTTTTTTTTGTGTTTGTTTTTAGAATAAAAGTTCTTTGAACTGAAGTGTCTAGCTGACACCCCAGGAACACAATCCTGTGTAAAGAAGTCAAAAAACAGTATTGAATCATCATCATCATCAAACTCCTGTTTTCTACACAGACTTGGGGTGTCATGTCAACTGCTGCCATCTCTCTTGATTCAATGTCACTCCCTTACCTTCTTCTGCAGTCATGCCTGCCTGATGCAGGTCTTCTCTCGCACAGTCCATCCATCTCTTTGCTGGACATCCTTGTGTCATCTTGCCTTTTTTCTGTCTGACCCAATTATTCTTTACCAGATTGTCATCTTCTTTTCTGTACATGTTCCCAAACCAGCATAATCTGTTCTCTAACTTTCTCTACAATTTGAGATAATCTGGCTTCTGCTCTGATGTCCTAATTTCTTCATTCATTCCATATTCTGCTTCCTGCTGCCTGTCTCAGGCACTTTATCTTCATCACCTCTAGCTTCTTCAACTGCTCTGCCTTTACTGCCCAGCTTTCAGTATTGTACAGTAGTACTGGACATACCACTGTTTTGTACACCTTACTTTTCACCTTCTTTCACATTCTTCTGTCATATACTACCTCTGAGACTCTGTACCAATTGGCTGCAGCCGCTCTGATTCTAGCTTTTACCTCCTTATTCAGACTTCCCTTCTCCTCAACCAACCCTCCCAGATACTTCAAGCAGTTAACCTGTTCCACTATTTTTTCTTCTGCCGCATGTTCAGCATACAGCAACTTTGTTGATCTGTACCCTCTGACCTGTTTGCTAATGTAGTTCATCACCAATATGAACAGCAGTGGGCTTAAAGCTGAACCCAGATTCACACCCTCTCTCCCACTGGGAACCCCTCTGAGATTGTGAAAATTGTTCATACTTGAGTCATTCAGTGCTTGTACACAGTCTTCCCTAATTCCACCTAATGTTTCTGGGACTTTGAACCACCAAAGGACTGCCCAAATCAGCTTTCTTGGGACCTTGTCATACGCTTCCTCCAAGTCTAGGAATGCCCAGATGGAATCTTTCCTCATCTCTAGCTTCCTCTCAACTGTCTGTCTGACTGCAAACAGCCAGGTCAGTTGTGCTGCATTGTGATTTGAATCCAAACTACTCATCTCCTATCTTACATTTTAATACTCTTTGTATTCATTTATTAATCACCCTCTCCAGAATATTTATGCAGTGTGACAGGGAGTCTGACATCTCTGTACACCCCATAACTGTGGATGTCCCCTTTGTTCTTGTACGCTGTAACTAATATCCTTATTTTGCAGTCATTAGGGATATGCTTTTCTCTACATGCTGATAAGAGTACCCTCAGGAGCCATTTCTCCCCTAGCTCACCCAACACGTTGGGACCTCATCTGAGCCTGTTGCTTCCCCTGACTTCATTTTCCTTAGTGCTGTTCTTACCTTTTCTAAGATGGGCTCCTCTTCATCTTTCTTCATAGGCTGTGTCTGAGGCAGTACAGCTTTTTGACTCATTCAGATGCTGCTGGAAGTACTCCTTCCATCTGCCTTTAATGTCCTGTGGACTGGTGAGCAGGTTATTGCTGGCATCCCATATGAAGGGTGTTGTACTATCTTCTTTATCTTTCTGTCTTTGTTCTTCACCCTGATATAGTTTATTTTTTGCCATCTACTGAGTTGCTTTCAAGAAGACAATAGAATGCCACCGATCCATTGTTCTTGCTACTGCAACTCTTATGTTAACCCAGAAGAAAATATTATAAATATTATAATGTCATATCTTGAAGATTTTCTGAACAGTGATTTTTTTCAATAAAATATGCATACATATATTTATGCAAACACGTCAGGGACTGTGCACTTAGTAGTCTTGTGGCACAACATTTCACAGGTCAGTTCAGCACACAGATCTAGAATGACCTGTAACCCAATCGGGGCTGTCAGGTAAGGGTCTATATTAGTTCGCCAAAAGTTAATTTCAGCGAACCCCTTTTTGTCGATCCCTATTCAGCAAAAATCACTTCCGCGATTCACTGAATTTATAAAGGGTAAGAAAAAATTGCCCCTCAACATGACGGCACCCAAAACCACCTAAATCAAAGTGACCTAAGTGGGGGGCTTTGCCCTATACCCCCCTAACTAAATATACCAATTCTAAGATCGCACTACAGTGGGGAAAAGGGCAAAGATGTGTGGTTGGCCAAATACTTATTTGCCATTGGTAAATTCAGTGAATCCTGGAGGTGATTTTCACTGAATAGGGGTCAACGGAAAGGTGTTCACTGAAAATAACTTTTGGCGAACAAATATAGACCCGTCAGGTAATTGAGAAAGTTTGATTTTAATTTGAAGATTTGTTATGAATATATGCCATATTAACATTTCTGCTAATACCTTGACCAAGACAATTTATGGTAAATAGTGGTATCAATTTAAAGCTTACCCAATTCTGGATAAAATATCAGTAATAACTGATGTCTCAATACCACTATTTTGGAAATATGCTATACTGCTTTAGCAGTAAAATATGCATATTATCATCCATGCATTTATGCAAAATGGTATGCCACTGTTCACTTAACGGACAGTACAGCACAGCATGTCAGGAATGTCTGCTGACCCAAACATAGTGGTTGATGATTGAAAAAGTGGGATTTCTTTTCATGCCAAATTTTAAATATTCTTTCAGCCTCCTTGTTGGCCAACCAGTATTTCTTCTTAGCCTGGCCCATTTTTTTCTATCTCCCACTTTTTCCTACACTTATTCTTTCTTTTGATGACTTCCTGGACTTTTGAATGTTCTCTTGGAATCCCAACTTGTGTATGAAATCTCTTACCCAAGTGAGAGATTCCTGACACTTATAAAAAGTCTTTGCAAAGATAAGCAGGTCATCTAAATATGGAAAAATCTGGATACCCTGTAGCTTGCAATGAGTTATAACTGGAGCTAGAGACTTTGTGAACACTCTTTGTGCAGTGCATATTCCAAAGGGTAAGGCAGAGAACTGATAATGCGATCCAGACATACTAAACCTTAAGAAATGCCTGAAGTGTGGAAGAATAGGAATGTGATGATAAACATCTTTTAAAAATAGTATTACCAGGAAATTGAATAAAGAATAAGAGCTAACAGGTTGTGAAGTGACAGCATTTTGAACTTGGGCATTATCACAAACAGGTTTAGGAAAGAAAGATCCAGCACTGGCCTTCCAAGTATTTTCTTTTTTGGCACTACAAACTTGCTTAAATAAAAAATCTTTTTCCACTTGGGAAGAAGGAACTTGTTCTATCACCCCCTGAAACAGCATGTGATGAAGACAGGTGGAAATAAGAGTCCCGGCTGGTGGATGAGGGATTACCCCCTGGATAGGAGAACTTTACAATCAAACTAGCAGAATCATATACTTTTTCCCCATAGTTATCAAACATCTTTCCCATCTTGATCAGAAAGAGTGAGATTACAATTAACTAAATGTTTAGCAGTAGTTGGATTAATTAAAGCTCTAGCTGCTGGGTCAGGTTTGGGAAGAGTATATAAAAACTTAAAAGACTGAGGAACTTTATACATCATGTCTATCTTTTTAAGGGCAGCTGGATGACTATCAGGAAAATTGCAGTCAGTAACAGACACACACACACACACACACACACACACACACACACACACACACACACACACACACACACACACACACACACACACACTTACTTTCTCCAAATCTGACAGAACTGGGGGAATAGGTGAAGGTTCTGGAAATTCCTTCTGTAACAGGTTGTAGGTTTTTTTTCCTGAGGAACTGAGAAGCCTCAGTGTTCTCCCACTGAAAGCACTGACACATTCTGGAAATAGTCTCAGAGAAAGAGAAACCACCACAGAAACAATCTGAAACTGAGCTCTCTTCTGAGTCTGAATCAGAAATCTGAAGATAAAATTATGTATCTGAACCTTTCATCTTCCTGTCCAGATTCAGAATCTTGAATCTGCTTAAGAAAAGATGTATCCCTCTTTCTTTTACCATATACTAATTTAGAAGAGTGATCAACATCCCAAATTAAACCCTGAGCCAGACCTAGTAAATTACTCCTGTCCAAATAGTTTTGAAGAGGAGTAGATAAATGATGAATTTTCTGTTTGTTTTTGACAGGTAAAATTGAGCTAACAGTGTTATTAATGGCAACAGCAGCTTCCCTAAGGAAGGGCACAACATTCTGACAAAACAGGAAAGCCTTTACTGCTCCCTCTCCTAGGACTGACAAGAACGACTTTCCCTTTCCCACTGAAGGGACCCCAACAGCCCCTGAGGAAGTGGTTAACCCCCAGTCCGTAGTGGCTGTAGATGCTACACCTCAGGAATCCGGAGTAAAAGATGAGTGGTCTGAGGTACAACTGGTGGCCACAGCAGAGTCTCCTAACTGTGTCTGAGGTAAATTGCTAGCCTGCTGTGGTGGCAAAGCCTGTTTGCTTAACTGTTTTTGTATGGCTGAAAGAAGGACTGACCATGCGGCTGAAAGGTTTAGCCAAAAATGGTGCCTCTTTCCCAGTGAAAACAAACAGCAAAAGTTGGTACAATGTTTAAGTCTTTAAAAGTCATATTTTACTCAGAAAAAAAAGTCAGTATAAAGCACTTTAAAACACTTAGCCACCCCCCAAAAAAGTAAAATAAGCACAATTTCTCTATGAAAAGTATTTTTTAAATACATTAAACAACGACAGGAAAAAGCATGGTCTCATTTAAAAGTCTTGTGACAGTCTATTAAAAAACAGACTCCTAGCTTGAAAGTATTATCAAACAAATATTTTTTTTATAATGGAAGGGTTTACACCAAAGTAAATTTATCTGCCCAGCAAACGAACACCACAAGCTGACTGTCAGTCCTCAAAAGCCAGAGAGGAGAGTACTCTTCAGTGGCAGGAAAGCATTGAAGGGCTTGGTGTCCCAACCTGTCTCTTTAGTCAGCTCAGACAGTCAGTTTGGGTGTGTGGAAGATGTCCTGAAGGTTTGGAAGCTGGCCGAATGTTATATCCTTGGCAGAAAATAACCCATATAGCTGAGGCTACTGCAGCAATGATCAATATAGGTTCATAGGTGTTTACTAGGCTAACGACCACAAGGGTCTTTTTAAGCCTAGCCATGCATCCCAAATCTCTGATGAGTTCTCATACACTTGATAAGTGTAAGCATGGGTCCGGGAGATGAACCATTTACAGGTAACCTGTTTGCATCAGAGACATAGATGCCAAACCAGGGATAAATATAGCAATAACCCACGCCTGGGTGTGGGTAATGCGGGATTTACCCACGGTTGTTCGCCCTCGGGACCAAACAAAGACAACCGTGGGTAAATCCCGCATTACCCACACCCAGAAGTGGGTTATTGCTATTATACTATGACATTATTTAAGAAAAGAAATAATTACTTTTCTTAAATAATGGCGTTGTATAATGCCTCTTTGCTGCCCTTCCGCAGCTGTCTGGTATCCGCAGCAGTTCTGCTGTACTGCGCATGCCTACTCAGTACATCAGAGCTGTGGCCAAAAGCAACGGAGAAAGCAAGATCTCCGTTGCTTTCGCTATGTTAAATGGGTTTAACATAGCGAGACAGCTTTAAAATAAGCAACGGAGATGTCTGTTGCTTATTTTAAAGCTGTCTCACTATGTTAAACCCATTTAACATAGCAAAACAGTAAAAAGCAACGGTGATCTTGCTTTCTCCTCGTTTTTTAAACCTGTCTCGCTATGTTAAATGGGTTTAACATAGCGAGACAGCTTTAAAATAAGCAAGGAGATCTCCGTTGCTTATTTTAAAGCTGTCTCGCTATGTTAAATCAATTTAACATAGCGAGACAGGTTTTAAAAAAAAGCAATGGAGAACGCAAGATCTCTGTTGCTTTTTACACACTGTGTCGCTATGTTAAAGGAGTTTAACATAGCGAGACAGCTTTAAAAAAAGCAACGGAGATCTCCGTTGCTTTTTTTAAAGCTGTCTTGCTATGTTAAACTCCTTTAACATAGTGAGACAGTGTTTTTAAAAAGACTTATACTAATGGAAAAAGTCCGGGCAACCGGACCTTTTTCCATTAGTATAAGTCGATTTACAACGTGCACGCTGGCCAATCAGCGTGCACGTTTTGGAATATTAATGGGGGGTCATGGCATAATTTACGGTTTACCATCCAGTTGTCCAAGTTGCACTTGAATTGGATTAGGGAGGAACTCTGCTTTACATGGATGGGTAGCCTGTTCCATAGACGGGGTAGTCTCTGGAATACATACCTATCTCTCCAGCAGGTCCTATACCAATATGATGAACATCTCAGTATCTCTGTTGGGCATTTTAATCCTAGCCCCCAAAGGAGATCTGCCCTTAGAAGAGAAGGAATGGGCTTCCCCAATTAAGATATATACATGAGTTATGTGATCTGGGTATGACGTGTTCCTGTACTTCTTCAGAATAACTATGTGAATTAAGGGTGAGTGATAAGGGAAAAAAAGGTAACATTCTCTTCTTGCTCCACAAGTGAGTATTGAAAACTGTAGTACTTTCCTCTCCTCGAGGGGAAAACAGGAAAGCCTTCACTGTTCCCTCTCCCTGGACTGAGAAGCAGTATTTCCCAGGTCAGTCTATTGTGGAAGTGCTGACCCTGTGATGTAAACTAATCTAGCAATGTCATTGGCTCAACAGACTGCATACTCTGTCAGAAATAAACAGTTACAAACCCAGCCTTTGCTAATTATACCAAATATACCACATAATTTAAAAGGTAAAAAGCAACGCATAGGTAATCTGAAGCTATTTATAAAACCACACAGTAAGCTTGCACAATCTGTGCTTCTTAAGATTATTTAAAATGGTGTGGAGGTAACACCTTCATATCCATGCTATTATGATTACAAACGATAAAAAGCCATGCAAACAGTTTATGGCAAAAGTATTAAATAATCATCACTCATTTAAGTATGAAGGAAAACAACAGTTATACAGAATGCAGGGGATATTAAATGAAAGGGAGAGAAGTTAGGAGCGGAGTTATCAGGCTGCAACCATGTTGCTTTAAAACAAATGGCTAAGGTTAAAATGTCCTACAGAAATTCTGAGTTGCTCTCAAACATACATATATATTTGGGTTTCATAAAAATATTTAATTTATGCCACTAATCATTATGTATGTGCATTTCCAAATATGCTGCAGATTCCTGCAACATCAATGCTTCTAACATGTCTTCATTCATAATCGAGCTAAACGACTGCAAGAGTGTGAATCACAATTTCAGTTTTTTTACAGTATCTGACATGCTTTCATGCATTTTTTTTGGGGGGGGGGGGGTTTACCGTGTTTCACTTATGCATTTCTTAATTTGGAACTGAAAAGCCTTCTTAAGTCTTCCCATTTAAAGCATGTCTTGTGTACATTAGGCATCACAAACAAGGCATTCAGCCCTGTTGACAATATAACCCTTAAACTACAGGCCTTTCCTAATGTACTTGTGTAACTTCTGTGCAGTAGTTGCATTTGCAGTTCTTCCTTCTTAAGAAAGTAAAGCAGCTGCATTAGCGTTATGTTCAAATTTTCAATACAAATATGTCTTCTGACGACTATCATATATTAAAACCTAAATCCTGTCAATATTGACCACAATGTACTATCACCAGCCAGAAGTTAAAGCTCCAGACATTGTCATTCTCCATGATCAGTTTATTTTCACTTGATAATGGCCCACTTTCCATTCTAGTCCCTCCCCTAACTTCATTTTGCCATTAATACAGGTCAGTTTGCCTAGTACACCAAGCTAAGTAAGGTAGCTTTGTCTGTTCATTTTGTTATTGATGCTGTAGCTGTCAGTCAGCTGCCACATTTGACAGACTGACTTTGGATTTGGCTGAAATGAATGGTTTGCAGTCACTCTGCTATACCCTTTGCTGACTGAACTGAATGAGTATGACAAAGTCAGGACCCAGAATGGCAGCCTAATGTAGCACCAAAATACAATGTGAACACAACTTAGATTTCAAATCCCAGTTGTGAAAACTCTCATGATTGAATGGAAATTATTATTGTTATCGTTATTGTTTATAGTACTGACATCTAACAGCTGTAGCCTGCAAAGTGCAGTTGTGTAAGTAAGTTGTGTACCAGCACTAAGCGTTCTGCAAGGAAAGAGCTCCAGTACTACTTATTAATGCCTACCCCTCCAGGCATGTCTAATGATCAGTTTCCTGTCCTTTCTCCTATTAACCTGGTAAACTTGGGCATCCTGAGGCAATATAGCAACTGCCTCATGTACACCGACAACCCTGTCCTCTTACCTCCCAACACTCAGACTTGTGAAAGATACACTTATATATATCCAAATTGGAAGCCATGCACTTTCCAGCCAAAACCGGAATAGCTGGTCAAGAGGAGAAGGTCAACACTTGCACCACACCACATGGCACACATAGCCCTCCAGAACACACACCAGCACTGCCTTCACATAAAAACACAAACCACACACCAACCTTTGCACAGGCTCTCAATAAAAATCTACCCAAACAGCACAGACCTCCAAGGCAGAAATGCACTCGACCACCACAACACAACACTAATCACGAGACACATAACTCTCCTAAACAGTGTGCCACTCAACCAAAGCCCCCTAAGGCAAAACAGCATGCCCAGCACACTAGTCATAGGTGACTCAATAGTGAGGCACACTGATGTCCCACTCACTAGGTTGAATAAGGAGAAAGTAACAGTCAGCTGTCTGTCAGGTGCCAGGATCTGCCACATAATGCAAGCACTCAGGTCCCTCAACAACAGGTACAAATATGATTCTGTCATTGTACATGTGGGTGTGAATGACCTGAGACTTACTTCCCTAGACTACATGAAAATAGACATGGAGGAGCTCTTGGATTATGTAGCCCAGATGGGTACAACCCTAGCCATGAGCAACATCCTACCATCACCCAGAATGATACCACAGTACAAGCAGAAAATGATTGATTTCAACAATTGGCTAAGTTTCTGGTGTCATTCTAAGGGGACCCAGTACCTGTCTGCCTGGGATGACATGATTGCAGACCTCGAGGTTTTTTCAGAGATGGTCTGTGTCTGTCACCCCTGGGCTTCTGGATACTGGCCAAGGCTTTTGCCACCCCTATAGTGCCTTTTTAGGTGGTGTTCCAAAGACCAAATTAGCACCGTAACAGCTACAAACAAATGCAATCTGAAAGTCATGCTGCTCAACACTAGAAGTCTAAATCTCAAAATGCACTCACTCAAAGCACTCCTTAAAATGGAGAACATCGAGATTTGTGCTGTAACAGATACCTGGTTCAAGGCAGCAGAAAGCACCCCCTGCACTACCAGGCTATAACTCATTCCACACCTTTTGGCCCCAGAAATAGACCGAAGCTCCAAAGGCGGTAGTGTTTCCATATTCATAAAGGATGCAAACACCTCCAGACTGGTAGCCCAACATAGCGCATCAGAGATACTTCAGGTGCAGATAAAATTGGGTAAGACAGCGATTCAAGTCATCACCTGTTATAGGTCCCCAACCATGTCCCAAGACACTCACTCCATGTTCCTAAGCAAACTGAAGAATATTAGGGTCCATCCTAACACTCCCATACTGGGCGACTTCAACCACCCCTCCATTAACTGGAAAAACTAGTCATGTACCTAGACACTTGCCAGCGTTTCCGTGAATTCATTAATTCCAATGCCTTGGACCAGCTCATTCTTACCCCACTAGAGGTAGCAGCATCCTTGACCTAGTCATTACTAACATGGGCAACTGTTGCTCTACACCATTAGTCAACTCCTCCATGGTTAGATCCGACCACAAAGTAATCACCTTGAAAATCCACATCCCTCCCACCCCCCACACTTTCAAAGGTAACCACCATGAAAAACTTCTCCAAAGCTAACTTTGGGCTCCTAAGAACAGAGGTGGCTAACTTCACGGCACCCATGCAAATGGAGAATAGTTGCATGACCGCCGACTCATACATCAATGCACTCTACGAACATGTACACAAATGCATGGATCTCGCCATACCCAATAAAACCAAGATGCTCTCCTCCAAACAAAGGAAGCCAATCTGGTGGTCCCCCACCATAAACAAACTCTACAACAGAAGGAGGAAACTGATGTGGAATAAGGTGAAATCCCAAGACTAGAAAATCTCCCTTATCAGCCTCAACAAAAAGTGGAGATCCCTCATCAAATCCTCTAAAGCTAGCTATGAAAACAGAATTGCAGCAGATGGTAAAGACAACCACAAAGCCTTGTAAAGTTATGTAAAGAACCAACACAGAAATACCCAGATTTGCTCTGAGCTACTGCACAATGGTACCTCCTGTACCGAGCCAACAGATATTGCCAATATACTGGCCGACAGATTCAGTGCCAGCTTTACCCCTCTCCCCCCTGCCCCAAAGGGCCAAGCACAATACCAGTAGATTGCTAGGCACCCAGTATTACTGTGGTGCAGGTTAAAACAGCACTGTCCAAGGCCAAGAATACAGCTTCTATGGGACCTGTCAATATCCCTGGCTGTGTTCTACATGAACTACAGAATGAACTGGCACCTCACCTGTGTACCCTGTTCAGTCACAGCATCACCTCAGGCTTTGTCCCTACCAAATGGTGCACTGCTGTAGTCATCCCTCTCCACAAAAGAGGAATGACTACAGACCCTGGGAACTAAAGCCCTATTAGCCTGACAAGTCTGATATGCAAAGCAATGGAACGAATCATCATGGACCTAATAAACAAGGATATAGGGTATCTCCAAACTCTGGAGCCCACACAGTTTGGTTTTGTGAAGGGTAGATCATGCCTGCTCAACCTGGTTGACTTCTTTGAGTCAGTCACCAGAGCTTTGGATGAAGGCAAGGTGGTTCATACAGCCTAACTCACTAAGGTAGGCATCAACCCCTGTATCACTAGGTGGGTTGCAAACTGGTTCACAGACAGAATCCACAGTGTGAAAGTAGCTGACTCCAACTCAGACTGCAAACCAGTTACAAGTGGAGTCCCACAGGGATCGGTCCTGGGTCCTCTCCTGTTTGGTATCTACTTCTCAGAAGTCCAGGTCAACACGAAGGGACTCTGGCTGACAAAATTCGCAGACAATTGCAAGTTAGGAGCCATTATTAACTCCCAAGTGATGTTGACATCCTACAGAAAGGCCTCACTTAGACCAATGACTGGTGTCAGAACCATGGCCTTAAGCTCAATGCCAAAATATGTGTCATCATCCCCTTTAGGAAAAACCCAGTTCCTATGAACTACCACATAGATGGTAGTCCACTGAACACAGAAGGCGTTATAAGAGATCTGGGAACACAGGTTGACACCAACCTCTCTTTTGACCACCACACTGCCACTGTGGTCAGAGAGTCCTTCTATGTGGCACATCTCATTACTAAGGGTTTTGCATCCAGGAAGAAAGAGGTCATTGTCTCCCTCTAATCTTCCCTCATTAGGCCAATCATCAAGTGCAATGCCCCATTTGGCATGTACCTCACTAGACACCTGCAGCAACTGCTGAGGCCAGAAAAGTACATCACAAAGAGGATCCTAGGCCTTAAACACTTGTCCTATATGGACAGATTCAATAAACTCCAACTATTCTCTGTCTCATATCGCCTACTTGTAGGCGATCTCTGCTTGACTTACAAAGCAATGTCTAACCCAGCTCATTTAGAAATGCTACATCTAAAGAAATCCCGATCCCTCCACCCCACATGCTCCAGAGACCTCAACCTCATTACCACAATCAACAGAATGTGCTGAAGGGACAGGTTCATAACCCAGAGACTGCCCATGCTATGGAATAGACTTCTCATACATGTCAAAGCACTTCACTGGCCCTCTTCAAGAGAAAACTTGATGAGTGGATGGGAAATAGAAAATTCACCCCTGGGATCACTCCAGTGGCTCTACTCGACAGAGGCACTGGAAACTAAGGTCAGGTGGCATAATGCCAGGGTAATCCTATCGGCTAGACTTGTAAAGGCTCCAGGACCATTAGCCTAGTACACACCTATGATCCTATAAACTTACCATAACAGTAATGTTCAGCTAGATCACTGCTGCAGTAGCCTTAAGCAATATGGAATGTCCTGCCATAGACAGGACCAGCCATCCAGCTTCTAAAGCTTTAGAGCTCCTTCCATTCATCCTAGCCACTGGTATGCATGAGAGATGCAGAGTAAAACCAGAAGTTAGGGCACCAAAACTTTTGAGCTTTCTTGCCTGAGAAGATGGGGAGGGTAGAGCCTAGCCAGCTGGGGAGCAAAACAAAAAATCCCACACCATGGGGAAAAATAGTAAAAAAGAGGCTGGAGGGTGAGAGCAGCTACTGCATATGATGAAAAGTCAGTCACAGGAGTCTGAAACTTAAAAGGATCCTAGTTCTTGGATTGGCACTAACTAGAAATTATCCACATCATCATATTTGATCTTCTATAACAGGTTTATTTTCCTCCTTTAGCTGCTTCAGGTCCCTAGAAAAAAACGATGTGTAAACATTATTATAATGCCATCACCTAGGCAGTCAGTTGAAGAAGTTGAAGGTTTGGGTGTATCAAACTCTCCCTGTCCTGTGGGAGTAAGTCCGTTCAGTGAGGAGGCCATAGTAGTTGTCCTTAGCCATTTTCAAAAGAAGGGAGAAAATCCAGTTGTTTAAGTAAACTTACCATAACAATAGATGTCCTTCTGGATTACTGTTGCAGTAGCCTAAGCTAAATGGGTCCTTCTCCTAAGACTCAACCAGCTTTCAAAGGTAAACACCTTCCACTTTCAACAGGTTGAGTACAGCTCCATGTAAGGACAGCTACAGCACAAAACACTTCAAAGAATTTTGGCCCAAGCGTGGGTACCAAATGCCCTGACACAACAGTGCTATGAATCAACCCGAACAGTAAAATAGTGTATAAAATTGTACGGGGCAGTCATTACTAAATACAATACTGGATATTGACTGGATTATCTGTGGTATTACATTGGGATAAAATAGCTAGGCTTGAAATGACCTCAGGTTTAATAGCCTAGTAACCTCCTATGAAAAGTGTGAAACATCCACACACTGGTAACACAAAAGACAAAACAAGCAAAAAAGGGGGCTAGTGGAGAAGGAATGCTACTGTAGCAGTGATCTGTTAGAACATCCACTGTTATGGTACGTTTACTTACACATCTGTACTATAGTCAGTCACAGATCATTGCTGCAGGAACCTAAGCTAAATGGGTAAATCACCATAGCTTAAATGAATAAAGGGAGGAAGCCAACAAACTAAGACTGCAGGAAAATCTGGAGAATGATCCTAGCAAAACCTCTTCTGGACCTGAAAAATGAATCTAGTTTGTAGTGCTGTCACTGCCCCTTTCAGAAAGCTACTGAAAAAGCCAAAGCCTTCATGGAGAGTGCCCTAACCTCCCTGGAAGTGGGTCATTGTGGTGAGTGTAACACAAACTAATAGCATGGGACAGCTACTTGTAAATGGTCAACTCTGACATTTGTTGTCCTTTCCTCTTATCCTTGTAGAAGACAGACAGCTAATCAGCTTTCCTGAAGGCTCAAGTTTTGTATCGGTAGTTAAAAAAGGAATAATTAGTACAGCATACAAAATACTGTATGATAACTATAAGAATCAATCAAAGGAGGTTAGGAAAGAATTGGGAAAAAAGATGGGATAAGCAATTCACAAAGAAACAACAGGGGATATATGTACATCTCCAAACATACAACAAAGTCTAGAAGATTTAGGATCTTTGCTTGGAAGTGTTTTACGTAAGTGTTTTTTATACCCCAAGTAGACTCCAAAGAATTTTTCCTCAAGTAGACAGCAAATGTTGGAGGTGTGATGGCAAAGAAAGAGGTAACTGGGAACATATTTTCTGGGAGTGTAATGAGTTGGCAGACTTTAAACGTTCCCTCTAGACTGCTCTGTCAGAGATACTGGGTGAGCAAATTGGTGCAACTAAGGAAATTATTTTTTGAGCTGTGAAACAGAATCGGAGTAGACTAGATATAGTAAGGCCTTGCTGAGTCTAATTATGGTGGCTGCCAAAAAAGCAATTACTAGAAAATGAAAATCAAAGTCTAAACCAACTTTACTAGAAGTAGTGAATACAGTAACAGAGATAAAACAACCATAATTGGGATCTTTAGAAAAGGGTAGGTGCAAATTACACAGGAAAGAATGGGAATTGTGGGAACAATACATGCAGAGGAAGAACGAGGTTTTAAAGAAGGCAGGATTTGAATGAGATATGTAATGTCTGACTGACAATGACTGGACGGATTATAAGTGATGCATAATGTTTGCAACTAATATTATGTTAATGTGGGTTGTTTTAATTTATATAAATGTATGACTGCCTATGTCATACATGATAATTTAATGAAGGTATTTCTTGTTTAAAAAAACAAAGTTTTCTCTAGGTAGTATCTGAGCTGCCTATGGACATTCAGACTGTGAAGAATCTTGTCTCCCTAATTCTAGGTTCAGGAAAGAAAATATGGAGAAGAGTAGAGAGGTATTCCAGCTACAAATTTCCCTTAGAATTTGTGTTATTATCTAGTAGTACTACTCCTGGAACTTCCTCCATTTACCCTCTTAGCTCTTTCAGTTTTTGACAAATATGGATGGATAATTTCCTACATTTTCTCTTGACAGTCTGGTTGATTTGGGCATTCTGAGACAGTGTAGCAACTGCCTCATGTACACAGACAACCCGCTACTACTACCACTTAGGAACACAATTTGTGAGAGATGCAATTACGTCAAGCACCTAGATTCATTGCTCTCTCCCCCACAAACCCATATATCTGGCACTGAGAAGGTTGGCAACATGAACACCACAAACACAACCCACACCTACACAACACAGCCCCACATATGCGGAGGCCTTCAACAAAAGCATACCCAAACAAAATAGACCTCCGAGGCATAAACCTACACAAACTCCACTGCCAACCACACCACACAACACACACAGTGGCTGTGAGAGACAGGTGTGTGGACTAAGTCCTAAACATAAACCCAACATATTAGTCATAGGAGACTCCATTGTGAGAGACACAGATGTACCCCTCACCAGGCTGGATAAGGAGAAAGTCATGGTTTGTTGTTTGTCAAGTCCCAGAATCCACCATATCACCAATGCACTCAAGTCTCTCAACAGGTACTATTATGACTCTGTCATAGTCCATGTTGGAGTGAATGACTTGAGATGTACCTCCCTGGACTATACGAAGAGAGACATGATAGAGCTTACTGAGTATGTGTTCCAGGCAGGTGTGTTCCTAGCCTTAAGCAGGATACTACCGTTACCCAGAATGATGCCTCAATACAAACAGAAAATGATTGACTTTAACAATTGGCTTAATTTCTGGTGTCATTCCAAGGGGATCCAGTTTCTGACAGCCTGGGATGACATGACTGACAAACCACGATACTTTGCCAGAGATGGCCTGCATCTGTCTCCCTTGGGCTTCAGGCTCCTGGCAAAGGCTCTTGCTTCTGCCATAGTGCCTTTTTTAGGCAATGCCATGAGGTCAAAACTAACATCATGAAAATTTCATCAAAACATAAATTAAAGGTCAAGCTGCTAAACGCCAGGAGTCGTCTAAACATGAAACTGCACCCATTGCGAGCATTCTTAACCCAGGAAGAAACTGACATTTGTGCAGCCACAGAAACCTGGTTCAAAGTTGTGGAGAACACCCCAGCTATACCAGGTTACTCATCCTATATTCATTCAGACCCCAAACCGTGGGCAGCAAAACAAAAGAAGGTGGAGTTGCAATATATATGAAAGACATACACATCTCTAGGCTGGTCAAACAGTATGATGCACAAGAAACACTCCAGGTGCAGTTAACAATTGACAAGACCCCTATTCAAATCATAGCTAGCTATAGGCCACCAACTCAATATGCCCACTCCACCTTTCTGGACCTCTTCGAATCTATCAAGAGTCAACCCTTTACCCTGATCCTGGGTGACTTTAACTATCCAACCATAGATGGAAGAAATACTCATGCCAAAACACAAATGTCCACAGATTCCTTGATTTTGTCAATGCAGATGCAAATGCCTTGGACCAGTTGGTTGGCATCCCCACAAGAGATGAAACTATCTTGGACTTGGTTTTAACCAACATGAGTAACCACTGCAGCATCCCTACAGTGTCATCATCCCTGGTAAGATCTGACCACAAAGCAGTCACTTTCAAAGTCACCATCTCCACAGACCCCCCCAGCTAGGGCTAGCACAAAACGTCTCCAAAGCTGATTACAACCTCCTGAGGGAAGGTATAAACAGCTTCACAGCCCCCCCCCCCCATAGGAACCGGCACATATGTCCAAATCTACACCAAAGTACTATATGAGCATTTATATAGCTGTATGGAATCAGGAATAGCAGACAGGATGAAATCATCTTCCTCAAGGAATAGTAAACCTTGTCTGGTGGTCATCTACAATAAATAAACTCTATAATAGAAGGAAAAAATTGCTGTCCAGGACCTGGAAGGAGAAGGTGTCTAATTGGAAGCAATGTCTCCTTAGCCTGAACAAGCAAATAAGAGCACTAGTGAAATCCTCCAAAGCAAACTTCAAATCCAAACTGGCCACATCTGCTAAAGACAATCATAAGGCCTTCTTCACATATGTCTGCAATCTCAAGGGAAGTACCCACATCTGTTCAGAAATAGTGGTCAAGGACACCACATACACAAATGCTGTAGATACACCCAACCTGCTGGCAGACAGGTTCATTGAAAACTTCACTCCTCTGTCCCCTCATCAGTAAAACAGGACATCCCCAGTACTTCCCCCCTCCCCTTATCTCTAGGGAGCAAGTCATCACTGCCCTCTCAAAGGCAAAAAAAATACAACCTTCATGAGACCCAATAACATCCCAGGCTGCATCCTGCATGAACTCAGGCAGGAACTTGCAGCACCATTAGGCATCCTATTCAACTAAAGCTTGAGTACCAGCTTTATCCCAGCCAAGTGGAAGACAGCTACTGTCATCCTTTTGCACAAAGGTGGAGCATCCACCGATCCAGGAAATTATAGACCCATCAGCCTAACTAGCCTGATCTGTAAGGCCATGGAGCGGATTATCATGGACCTCATTAACAAGGACATTGGCAACCTCCAGACACTTGATCTGACACAGTTTGATTTTGTCAAGGGAAGGTCATGCTTGTTAAATTTGCTCGACTTCTTTGAGACAGTCACCAAGGCCATAGATGAGGGCAAGACGGTGTACACTGCCTACCTTGACCTGGCCAAAGCCTTTGTTACTATTCCCCACTCAGGTATACTCTCAACTAGGCGTCAATCCATGTGTTACCAGATGGGTAGCAAACTGGCTCACTGATAGAACTCACCTAGTCAAAATAGGGGAAGCCATCTCAAATAGTAGACCCGGAACAAGTGGTATACCCCACAGATTGGTCTTGGGGCCTCTGCTGTTTGGGATATACTTCTCAAAGGTGCAGGTCAAATCTAGTGGGCAATGGCTGACCAAGTTTGCAGATCACTGCAGGCTGGGTGCTGTCATCAATTCTCCTAGTGATGTGGACATCCTCCAAGAGGGTCTCACCCAATCAAATGACTGGTGCCAGAATCCTGGCCTCAAACTGAATGCAACAAAATGCATCATCATCCCTTTTGGGGAGATTGACGTCCCCACAAATTATGACATTGATAGTAAGGTACTAAGCACACAATCAGTCATGAGGGGCTTGGGAACCCAGGTTTATAGCAAACTGAGTTTTGACCACCATACTGCCTCCGTTGTACGGAAAGCTTTCTACATGGCCCACCTCATTAGTAAGGGTATGTCATCCAGGGACAAGATGGTCATAATATCACTATATTCTTCCCTTACAAGACCTATTATTGAGTATAATGCCCCTTTTGGCAAGTACCTCACAAAGCACATACAGCAGCTGGAGAGAGACCACAGAGGTTCTTCACCCAGAGAATCCAGGGCCTTAACACAGATAGGCTAAAAGCCCTGTCCCTCTACTCAGTCTCCTACAGACTTCTCAGAGGTGACCTCTGTCTGGCATAGAAAGCAATCTCAGACCTCGCCCCGATGGGACTGCTGTCTGCTGCATATCCGTAAGTCAAGCTCCACTTGAGTAACCTGCACGTTGACCTCAACCTGGTCTGTGACATCAACAGGACTTGTTGGAGGGACAGATTTGTGTCCCAGAGACACCCCCCTTTGTGGAATAGACTCCCTCTCCACGTAAATCAGAGTACCTCATTAAATCTTTTTAAGTGTAACCTGGATAACTGAATGGGGAACAGAAAATACACCCCTGGGATTCCACCTGTGTCCCTGCTGATTAGTGCCATAGGGTGCTGACTTGTTGAAACATGGACTAAATTCTTGGCTTGGCTTGTAAGAGCCTCAGGGCCAATAGCCTAGGAAATTCCTATGATCCTATTATCCTGTGATCCTGAGACCACTTTAGGCATAAAAGAACAATTAGCTCTCAAAAAAAAAACCTTGTCCTTGTAAAAAACGAGGTAGTGTGACTCAACAATAAGTGTTTTGTAATTCTGATACTCTTCTAGAAGAATTCAGAGCAATGTGTAAAACAGTTCCACATGTTAATACCCTCAATTAAGCATGAAATGCTGGTTTAACTGGAAATAGAGTAAGCTTTTCAAGTACAAATTTGAGATTCCAAGGAGGTGTCCCCCGTTTCTTAGGTGGACGGATATGATATGCAACACCACTTTCAAAAGCCGTCTGACTTTAGGATGGTCAGAAGGGGGGAATCAAAAGGCAGAAATACAGAAATGGCTAACAAATGAACCTTGAGAAAGGATACGAAAGGCCAGAGGACAGTAACTCACACAAATCAAGAATAAGAGTCAGACAGGCCTGAAGAGGGTCCTGGTACTTGGACCGGCACCGCCACCAACTAGAAAATGTTTTCTACTTGCACATATACGATTTCCTAGTAGGAGGTTTTATCACCTCCTTTAATTCCTGCTGCATGTCCTTGGGAAACATGTGCCTAAAAGGTATTAAGATTATATTATCCAGCCAGTTGTAGACTTTTTAGGTTGTGGAGTATCAAACAACTTTTGTCTTATGGGAGCATATCTAGTCTGAGGGGAAACTACTGGTAATTGCCATTAGCCAAATTGAAATAAAAAGAGAAAGTACAGTTGTGTAAGTTGTATTTACCCATAACTGTAAATGTTCAAACTCTTCACTGCTGCAGTAGCCTTTAGGCTATACATGTTGTTTCCTGTACAAGATACAACAACTAGACAGCTTCCAAAAGTTCTGTCTCCTTTCCACACCTACAATTAGACTGCTGTTTAGACAGCCCAGTGGAAGGAAATTAGCAGTCAGAGTGAAGATCTTTCAATTCTATCTAGCCCAAAAGTTAAGGAGGAGTGTACTCATCCCGAACCACTATACTGTTATATTCCAATGAATAATTATATACAAAAGTGGGGGAAGGGATTACTGCAGCAGTGATGAACTCAAACATCTAGTAATGTATTTTCCTCATGTGGAGTCTGGCCAGGGCAAGCATGAGAACCCCTGATGTCTTGTAATCCAAATTCCTGTGAAAGTCCCTTGTGGATGCATGGCTTTCATTGGAGAAACTCAGGAAAAATTCCTGAAACTTCTCTCCTTTTTTGGGCAAAAAAGATGTCATCCCAAGGCAGACTCCAACAGACATCCTGTAAAGAATATAAATCTGGAGGAAGGAATAAGAAAAGATTTGTGAAGGTGGATATGAAAACATTCTGGACACTTTGTAAATACCCTTGACAACTGGAAAAAGAAGTCTGTAAAGATATGACAATGGCCCAAAAATGGAAGTATGTGAAACGGTTGAAGTCGGCAGTAAGCAATGAGGCGCAATACACTTTGTGAATACCATTTATGCAGTAGAAAGTCCAAAGGGTGAGATACATAATTGATAGATTCATATGTAAGTACTAGGCTATAGCTCCCCTTGAGAGCCATTTTAAGCCAAGCCAATTTCCCTTTTGGTGCTTGAATTAACCTACCCATTGGGTTAGAGAATGGCCTTACCCATTCCGTGGTAGATACTTGTATATTACCCCTAATGAAAATAACTGGGATCATACCATAGATAATTTGAGGGGACACATGCATGGGATAAAGCATTTAGGAGCAGCCTCCTTCCTTTAGTAGCATAGTGGGCAGACCTGTAACCCAGCACATCGAACCATAAAAAAAGCAATTGCTCACCAATGGGAAAGTGATGACAGATGCCTTTGAAATCTAGCTTCACCATGAAGGCTAGACAGTAGATTAAGATGGAGAATGAAATGAATGTATAACATTTTGAACTTGGGAATCTTGACAAATAGATTTAGAAAGGAAAAGTTCAATACAGTTCTCCAGGAGCCTTCCATTTTTAGTACCATAAAAATTCTTGAAAAAAAAACTTTTGCCCAAGTACCAGAGTGGTACAGGTTCTATAATTCCTTGGGCCAACATCTGCCACAGAATGTGAGGAAAGAGAGAAACCAGGTTCATCGGTCAAGGAGGAGTCCCCTGGTAAAGGGGAAGGGATTCCAATTGGCAAGTGTAACCCTGCTAAATTATCATCAGAACCCCTACCTTCAGAGCCCATTTGTCTGTTATAGTCTGGTGCCATAAAGGAAGATGAGGTCTCATAGAGAAGGAGAGGTTACCAGGGTGGATGGATGAGAAGCCTAATCAAGCAGACAGTCATGCTAGCTGAAAAGACTATCCTTGGCCTTTTGAGGCTTTTCCTTTCTATTTGCTTGCACATTGCTGCTTAAATTGCTTACTGAAAAGGGGAGATGAGGTGGAAAAGAAATTTGTTTTTGTTTTTGTTTGTCTTTCCTGACTCGGAAGGTCCAACTGGGTAAAGCCACTTTTCAGCAGAAGCCCAGGGAGTAAAGCTCCAGCAGATACCTTTAAGATACTCATGGCAAAACTTTTTTTTTACAAAGATACTTTATGTAGATAGTTCTTAACAGATCTAGATTCAAACAGCTTATTGCTCAATACTGATACTGCACAAAGATAAAACATATATTTCTTCTGTGATGACATTATACATGATGTTAAATTCCAAGTCTAAAACATTTAGTATTAAGACAGATAATGCACAATATATTTGAGAGGCAGGCATTAGCTGTGACCTATAAGACACAGCTAAGAAGGGTTAGAATATAAATGTGAGGAATAAATAAAACTGAGGTAAAGACTGTGAAACAGTTGGTATTTGGATAACAGTTAAAGCCAGAAGAGGGAGAGAGGCATTGTATAGCTGGTGAGTCAATAGTGGGGGAATGACTATTGGGGTACATACTGACATAGAACTTGGTATAAGGTGGTGTTGGACAGTATTTGAAGGAGACGGTTAAAGTGAGAAATCAGAAAGAAATTGAAATGTAAAGTGAAGATTAAGATAGGAAGGTAACTGAGGAGGAGTCGTAGAAAAGTTTGTTGTGCAGAAGGGGATAGAGGTTATAAAGGGATAAGGGGGGTATGAGTTGACAAAAGAACATGGAGTTATGCAGATGAGGAGCATGTGATAGACCATGTGTGGTTTAGATGTTGTTTTAGTAAAGACTTTAAGGTGGAAAGTTTCTTGGCCTTTTGCAATGGTGTTCCAGAGTTTGGATACATAATGGGAGTATAGTGAGTCACCTGCTGAGTTATTAGGCTGTTTGTGGTTATTAATAGTTTATTGACCATGCAAAGGTATCTGCCTGGAAAGTAGAGATGTGAGGTGTCTTTTAGTGCTGGACATTTTTCTGGTGCATGTATAAGAGTATGTCTAGTGAAACATTGTGAGAGTATGTGTAGTGAAACATTGTGAGAGTATGTGTAGTGAAACATTGTGAGAGTATGTGTAGTGAAACATTGTGAGAGTATGTGTAGTGAAACATTGTTAGAGTACGTGTAGTGAAACATTGTGAGAGTATGTGTAGTGAAACATTGTGAGATTGTTAAACTGTTGGGGTAGCTCAAGTTAATTTAGTCATTTCAGGGTTCTGCAGTGATGTGTCCTATACCTATTGTTGACAGCAAATTTGACTACTTTATTGTAACAGGTGGGAGTTTATCTTTAAGTATAGTATTTAAGTTTGTAAGAACAGGTGCGGTATACAGTAGGGATGGAAGAAGGTAGATAGATGTTAGTGCTTGCATACTTTGTCAGGTAGTGTTTCATTTTATAGAGGAAGACGAGTTTCTGGTGTGTTCAGATAATGGCCTGAGGTATGTGTTAGTAAAATATAAGGTTGTCAATTAAGATGTCAAGAAGCTTTATTTGGATCACAGTTTCAATTTTTCTTTAGTTTTGTTAGATGATTTTTTTTTTTTTTTTTTTTTTTTTTTAGGATTTAAAAGTAGTTCTGCATCTTTTAGCCAAGTTTTGATAGAACCAAAAGAATTTTGGATAATGTACTCAGGTGTATGTAGGGATGGGGCCGCACATAAAGTGGTTGAGTTTCAGCATATTGAACTGTGCTAGTAAGGTGGATGGTAGCATGTAATTTGTTGATAGAAATGTTGAATAACAAGAGGCATAATATTGATTTTGTGGAATACTGGCAGTGACGCTATGGTGAAGGAGAGAGTTTTTTTTCAATTTGACTGTTTGCTGCCTGTCAATCAGTTGTCTATGGAACCATGAAGAAAGATGTCTGGGCGAGGCTGAGGGAAGAAACTTCAGTAATAAGTTATCAATGGGATAGTGTCAAATGCTTATGATAAATCTAAGATTAGTGGAGAAAGCAGGTCGCTGCATTCCTACGTTGACTGGTGATATTGATGAAGTTGAGGAAAGCAGTGGTAGTACTACAGTACGGTCTAAAACTATGCTTGGTTTTGGACAGAAGGTTGTTAGAATTATTATACTGCATAAGTTGCAAGTGGATGCATTTTTCTAGTATTTTTGGCACAGGGGATAGGATGGCAATAGGTCTATAAATGGAAAACTCTGCTGATGAGCCACCTTTGTGTTATGGTATTTTGCAGAATTTTTTCCAGACGGATGGGACATATTTCTTTGATATTGATTGGTTTATTGGTATGGATATAGGGAAAACTATGGTATCAGCTGCTATTTTTAGGTATTCTGTTGGAAGTTGGTCGTCAGATGAAGAGGATGGGTTTAGTTTCAGTACAAGTTTTTTTATAGTAGAGGTGGAGACAGGGATTAAGGAGAATGAATGTGACTGGTTAGGACAGGATTGGGGTGGGGAGAGAGAAAGGTGAATTGTTGTTAATCAGAGTAGTCCAGTCTGTAGAAAGTAGGAGTTTAATTGAGATAATATTGAGTCAGTGGTGTTAGAAGTAGAAGGAGAGGGTGTATTAGTTTGTCTAGTGAATTCTGCTTGGTGTTTATATTGGAGCTTGGTGTAATAGGTTTGTTTGTCCATTTTAATGCAGTCCTTATCGAGATTTCTGAGATGCCTAAATGTTTGAAATGTATTTTATGTTCTGCTTTTGTGACAGTTTTTCCAGGTTTTGTCTCTTTTGAAGTATGAGATTTTTAGTTCCTTTAGTTAGCTATGGGGCAACGTTTGATTTGCCTATCTTAATTCATACAGGGCTTAATCTATTGAGAATAATGTCTAATAAGAATAATAATTTCATTAAAGGATGAGAAGGCAGCATCAGGTGGAATGGCTTTTAATATGTTACAGTTGTTCAGAGGCTCAATAAAGCTGTCTTTGTTAAATTTTTGTTGTATTACATATTTGGTTATAAATTCTGTTTTTGGACTACTGCAGTTTCTGACTGCATAGATGGGAAAGTGGTCACTTATTGTGTTTGGCAGACATCCAAATGTTTGAATTGTGTTTGGTTTGTTGGTACAGATCCAATCTAAAGCTGAATGCCTGTCAATTTTTTTACTGACTCTAGTGATGCAGTGATATTAGCAGTGTTAAATCATATAGGATAACTGATTCTGAGGCATTGTCTTTGTCGCTCAGTTGCCAGTCTTATGTTTTTTTAAACAAGAAACATCTTTATGAAATTATCACTTACAACATAGGCAATCATACATTTATGTAAATGAAAACAAATCATACTGACATAATATTAGTTACAAGCATTATATATCACAAACCATACTGACATAATTTTAGTTGCAAACATTACACATCACTTATAATCTACCCAACCATTGTAAATCATACATTACTCAGTCAACTCCTGCCTTCTTCTAGACCTCATTCCTCCCCTGTATGTATTGTTCCCACAGTTCTCATTTTTTCTATGTAATTTATTCCTACTCTTTTCTAAAGATCCCAGTTCTGATTGCTTTATCTCTGTTACTATGTTCACTACTTCTAGTACAATTGATTTAGACTTTGATGTAGCCAGTCTATGTTGAGATCACCTAGTATAACAGTTTCTTGCTGAATATGATGATACATCCAGCAGAGGATATCATCTGCAATTGAAATGTTGTTACCAGGGAGAAAATGTATAGCTGAGACTTTCCTATTGTTAATTTTGAGCTGTGATGCAAGGAGTTCAGCATTGTTAAATTTTGCGATTTATAGGGAGAGTGGGGTTATTTCTAACCAGTTTTTAGAGATAAGGGCAACACCACCAGCATATGTTTTTCCTGTCAAGCAGAAGTATATTAAATATGGGGGGATGATTTCATTATCTAAAATATCTTTCTTTAATCAGGATTATGCAGTAACTAGTGTATCAGGGGAGTAAGTAATAAGATGTGTGTGTTGTATTTTGTTATGTAGATGTCTACCATTCATGTTTAGGAGCAGGAATTTGGATTCACAGGTATATGATTAATTGATTTTTCAGAGCAAAGCGAAGCTAGTCTTCTAACCATTGACTGAGAAGCAACAGCTCTAGAGGATGAATCGGTAGCATCTTAAGCACACTTTAAATGTGCTTATTAACTTAAGAAGCAGATGTAATGGATGCATTCAAGGATTTTTGATTCACAAGAGGGAAGATTAACTATTGATTTCTGCATGTTCTCAAAAGAAAACAGTAAAACCCTTTCACAGTTTAAAATCCTGAAAATCCAATTACTAGAGAATACACATTCTTCCTCAACTTATACTCTGCCTTCCAATCCTTATCAGAACCAAGTCTGGACAAAAACAAATCACAGCTGGGTCAGCTTAAGGATTTGAAAACAAATGTTTATGACACTAAGGTACCCTGAATAATTTGCCAGCATTCCTAGGAGCAGGGGTTTGACCATCAGGTAAACTGAAAGCTGTACGAAAGGCATTCTCTAAAGCAGGCAAGACAGGAGGAATAGCTGCAGAATTTGACATTTCCAACTGCAGCAAATCAAAATACATTGTCTGTGCTGTAGGAATTTCATTCTACATCACCTTAGATAATGTTTCTGAAAAAGATAAACCTTTAGGAAAGAAATCCGACACCATCTTTTTCTTGGAATCAGAAAGTTCAGATTGTGAATAAATTCCTGAGGTACAGACCTCCTCCTGTAAGGCATGTTCTTCTGAATGAACATGCATGACAGAAAGAGAGGGAATTCTTTAGCTTTTCTTGCCTGAGGAAACAGAAGGCAAGGAAAAAGCACAGACAAATTCCTTAGCAAATCCCAGTAAATCCTCTCTGTCCAAAGAAATAGTTATTGGAGACTGAAATGTTTTCTTCCTGTATTCCCCTTTCCCAAGCAGCTCCATGGACAAGGACTGACCCTCCACAAGCATACTAGTCCCAGCTAAGTGAAGAACCTTCACCAGCCCCTTCCCCTGAGACCAACAAGAGTACTTATCCCTTGTCTGCTAAGTGCATCCCTACAGCCTTGCAGGACGTGGCTATCCTCAGTCTTTGGTAGCTGCATATCCTATACCAAGAGGGAAAACGTTGAGTGGTCTGAGGAACAATAAGTGGCTGAAGAGCAGGAGGGGATGGACTAACATCCAAAGACTGATTGACAACTCATTTCTTCTTTCTAACAGGGGAAAGTGAAACCATGGAAACCAAGAACTGCTCCATCTGTAAGCTAAGAAAAGAAACCATGAAAGTGGATAGTAGAACCTGGATAAACTGGTATAGTGTACAGTAGAGAAAAAGTGGATCTAAAGTAAGAAAGGCACTGGCAGCCCCCCAAAGCACAGTATAGGGTCCCTAATACACAATATATAAAACTTGGGTAAAAATCCGGACACAAAATAGAATTTTTCTCACAAAATATTCACATATGCATTCACACACATAATCCCTTAGAAATGCAATGACACAGGGCCGGTGTTAGAATTTTGGGGGCCCTCAGCAAATGTCAAGATGGGGGCCCCTTAGGCACTTCCAGTATAAGTACCATTCTAACAATGCCATCCATCCAAAACAACCTTTTATTTCATGCTGCAAACTTTTAGGGGTAGTATCCACAGACAGATCTGCAGCTACAAGCTTTTACATTACAACAGGCCTATGTGCCACACTATCACTGTGTTGAGCTGTCTAACAAAGGGGCAGTTACAGTTACTGGCACTTAGTTGCAACAATGATACATTGCAACAAGTCTATGTACAGGTCTGGACTTAAAGTGAAATGATGACTGGACCTACATTTCACCCCCCCCCCCCCCCACACACACACACACACCCTCCAGTCCCTCTCCTCTGATTCCTTCTCCTTTTGGGCTCCCCATACCATCCAAGTTACTTTTTTCTTCCTTTTCTCACATCTCTCAGCTTTTTCAAGAAGCCATAACTTTCTATATGCTCTGAAGTGCATTTTACACAACCTTTTCATCCAACAGAATTATGATTAAGGAAAGAAATTCACTGTTGTGGTTCAGCTTTAGTTTTCCTTGCATCTTTTCAACACACCTTTCCTGAACAAGACAGCACAGTAATAACCATTTAGGAAATAACTCGAGTCAGGGCCCAAGAAGTCACAGGTTTACAGATGGTCTGGGATGCATTTTAGAGCATTTTCTCAACATTTTACTTCAGTGGTGGCCTAAATAAAAATTGTTTGTGTCTTTCGGCTTTTCCCGGTTAGAGGTCGCCACAGCAGAACTCTGGTCCACTAATGATTGGCAGTAGAGTTTTACATGCCGTGTTGCCGGCCCTGACGCACAGCCTTCAATGAAGGTACGCCCATTCACGCATGTCTCCACACAGAAAGACGCACTAGCTGAGAATCGAACAGAACGTCTTACTGGGAGGCGACAACGCTACCACAGCATTTGTGCCCAAGGCTTAATTTTCTAAGCTGACAAAATTGTAGCTTGCAGTAAACTAACAAGCCAGTAGTTGTGAGAATATTTAAGTCTTATCTGGAAATACTGCCTACCTTCCTAACACTCTAAAAAGACAGTCACTGTCTATGCATCCCTCTGGTGTTAGACTGGGATGAAAGCAGAGATTTAATATGCCTTTGTCATATATTTCAAGTGACTGATGATATACATATACATAGCATGTTCTTCACCCAGCCATCAAAGGCAGCCACATGTGTATGTACCTAGTACGTGATTGTGAGAATGATTTCAGTAATAATCAAATTTGTTGCTCCTAGAGAGTACACCTCTCTTACACAAGCTATAGTAACCTTCTTTGTACACTTCTGAGGTCTATGAGAAACACTGCCCTCAGCTCAAACACAGGCTATAATGACTTCATGTAAGCACCTCTAACGTTTGACTGTGATAAAAATTAAAGATGTAATATCCACACAATCTCCAGCCCCGCATAACCCGTAGCAGCTTTATGTACACAGACACATTTGAGCAGGGCTGGTTTTAGAATGGGTGTGGTTGTAAACAGAGGCTATTATTAGCTTTATCCTAAGAGGGTCATATCTCAGCACCATTCAGGTTAAACAGCATATTCAGAGAATTGATACATTTTTCTCCAACAAGCAACAGCTTTGGTGGGGGCCCCCACAGAGTCAAGGATGATAAAGGGAGTCCCTGTTATCCATTTAGACAGTCTGGTGAGTGGGAGCAACCAGACTCCAAGAATATCTAAGTGTCTGAATGTTCTGTGATATATGTTATGTCTTACTTTCAAAATATAATTACTTGTTAGGTACATTTTTTACTGATACACAGAAGAATAATGTCTGTGTCCTGGCATTATTGGGTGCATGCACAGATAGAAATCAGTGATATTTTTTACACACACACACACACACACACACACACACACAACACACACACACAGGCCGCAGCAGTACTAGTTATGTACTTATTTCAAGAAACAGCAATTCCTTGTGCAACACTGGTACTGCCATACCAGATTAGTCACTGCTGTTTAGCAGTCGTCAAACAGCAGAAGCGGTAAGATTTATCTCATTGAGGAGTAATGCATACTTGTCACTGTCCCTACTTTCACAGACCTTCCCTGATTTTGTTCATATTTTTGCTTTATCCTTCGTAAAAAGTCTGATTTGCTGGTAAATCATTCAGGATTACAAACAGTCAATTAATCCAGACATTTGAGTTTTATACTTATTGTCCAAAAATAGATGTTGATGCAAAAGATGTTATTCTAGTAACTTTTTAAGTGAATTAGAGTAATATTTAAACATATTTCTGATTCTGAGCATTTATTCTATTATTTTTGGGATTATACTGAATTCTTAAGCAATGAAATTGAGTTACAGTATCTGGTGTTCTGGTATTAGTTATAAAACTAACTGAAAGAGAAACTATCCCTGATGATTGGAAGCATTAGCTATTCTTAAAATGCAAAGTTTGCACTGTGGTAAGTCACTCTGGGCTGTTGATCCCTCTAGTGCTTATATTGTTCATGTTCATAATCAGCTTCATCCTAACATTGTCATATCACAGCCCTGTTCATGTTAAAGGGCATAATTAGGAAATTAATGCATTTTTCATTCGTCATTTTTCCCCAACCAGCAGCAGCTTTTGTGGGGCCCCCACAGAGACAAAGATGATTAAGGGGGCCCCCTGCAGCCATGGTTTTGCAGTGACCAAAATTTGGCTATGTAGTTAGTTTTAGTGGAGAAAATGTCCAAAAGCAGGGTTTAACTAAGCCAGGAGCACTATGTCAGTGATAAAATATTTAATGGAATTCTGATGCCTGTTACTTGACAAAACACCATTACTACAACCAGAAATATCTTTGAATTTTAAGGGAGATGTAAATAAAGAGGAGTTATCCTCATAGTTTATTAAGTATACAAGACTGCTGTACTAGCTTTCGTTAGTTTTACAGATATCAGGATAAGAAAACTTGCTGTGGTTGGTGGCCCCCAGGGAACAGGGGACCCCCAGCGAAAGCAGGGTTCGCTGGTGCCTAAAACTGGCTATGAATGACAGCACTAAAAATATATATCTTAGCAAAAAAACATATATACATAAGTTTCCTCAGGAAAAATAAACTTAGTGGAAGGTTTTTCCCCAACAAGGGACTTTTATGCCCATCCTTGAAGGAATGCTAGCTTACCGACATTTCCACAGGGCCTGTTGATGGTGCTGTCTTCAGCAACAAAAAAGCTCTGACACTTTTTGCAATCTAAACATCCTTACATGGGGCTGTGCTTGAATTCTTGACACATGCAGTGTATGAAAGGCCAATTTAACTCCCTTTTCAGGAACCCTAGTACAGGAATTTGAAATGATAGAAAGTGCTGGTGTTGAGATGTCCTTCTATATCACTGTTGCAGCTTTCTTAATGTTAGGGATCTCCCACACCCAGGGCAACTTGATATTCGGCCAGTATCATCATCTTCTTTCAACTTTTTCCCAGTTAGGGGTCACCACAGTGGATCACCTATCAGTTTATGATTGGCAGTGGAGTTTTACGGTGTTGAGTTGCCAGCCCAGCACCCAACCTTCCACAGAAGGCACACACACGTGCACACTCACACCTAGGGCCAATTTAGTGTGTCCAATCCACTTACAGCATGTCTTTGGGATGTGGGAGGAAACCAGAGCACCCGGAGGAAACCCACGCGACCACAGGGAGGACATGTAGACTCAGCACAGAAGGCATCCCAACCGAGGATCGAACTGGAGAACCTCTTGCTGTGAGGTGGCAATGCTAACCGCTGCACCACCGTGGCCGCCCGATATTCGGCTAGTATACAAAAGGCTAATGATCTTGTATGCACCATAAGTCACACATATGCTCCCCACCCATAACATAGGGCACAAAAGTGATGTACAGACACAATTATCCAGAACCTCTTTGCCACCAGTCCAAAAGCCATTATTGCTCATGGTCTGAATCCCTTGTTGCTATTCTGAATATCTAACTGTCAGATAAGTTCCCCTTTGGGTTTGTTTTTTCTTTTCTTTGGTCTTGTATTTCATTTTGCTTACCTAGAGTTCATGTCATCCACAAAGGTAAAATGTCAGTGTGGGAAGCAGATTCCCCATAAGGATCATCACAATCTTTTTTTGGGTGCTTCCCACAACCTAATCCCTTGTAGTATCTGTAAGGTGTTTGTACCTAAGACACTCAGAAGCCGATTGTCTACTAGGCCATTTATCTTGAAAACTGATGGCAGTAGCCCAGGGTAACATGGCAGAATCCTTTAACCCCAAGATATTCCTGCTAGATAGGAAGAAGGCCAAGAAATCTTGGCTGGATTCTTCAGCTGTCCACTCACCACTGGACATCGCTCTGGAAGCTTTGTAGACAAATTGAAGTCTACATTAGATTACTCTGTCATGACCCCTCTGAAGACTGGCATGGATCCGTCTTTTCACACAACTTCTGAGGTTTTTCAGGCATCTGCTTCGAACATCATGGAGGAACCCCTGTTGATTATCTTGCAGGGTCCTAGAGGGATTTTGCACATATTGGTCAGGGAGGTGGTTCCGGGTTCTCTTATAAAGTCTCAAAATCTCCAGTTTTCATCAAGGCTAATATCCCTTCCAAGAAAAGGCAATAAATGAAGCATGTTTCGGCACATCCTAAGGATCATCAGAGGGAATGGCAAGAGATTACTCAGAGCTTGTTTTCTGCTTTGATAGCCCTGAAGCCTCCTCAAGGGGTTTCAGTGCCTGCTCCTCCTTGGACTCCTATCCCTTCTAAATGACTTAGGGAACCAGATTCCTCAGATGAGGATTCACTGCCTTTGTCCTATTTTTCACAGATGCCTCCACCTTTAGCTTATGTTTCTGATGAGGAGGAGTCTGTTAGCTCTGAGCCTCCTTGTGAGAATCTTTCCTTTGGGGACACAATTGTTAGGATGATGGAATACTTTAAGTGGTATTTGTCTCAAATGTCTGATATTCACAAAAGATATTATGAGTTGCTTCAGTTGGATACTCCTACACTATCTGCAGTTCCTCCTGTGCTTGGCTGCCTTGCTAGTCACTTTCATTGATGCTTCCAAATCTCCTGATTCTCAGCCTCCTGCTATTAAGAAGTCTGATTGGTTCGATAAGGTTCCTAAGAATTGTCAATTTTTATTTAAGCCTTCTGCTGATCCTGCTATTCATAGGTTCACAGATTGGTACTAGGCTATCAGCCCTAGGGCCTATACAAGCCTAGCCATAACAATTCCCTGGCTATTTCTTCCCAAACTATTTACTTCTCTGGAAACCTGTCTAGCAGGGTGACTGACGTGATCCCCGGGGTGAATTTCCTTTCTCCCATCCAATCGTCAAGGTTCCTTTTGAAGAGGGCCAAAGAGGCACTCTGCTTGACATGTATGGGTAATCTGTTCCAGACTCTGGGGAGTCTCTGGGTCAGGAACCTATCCCTCCAGCATGTTTTGTTTATTGTGATGACAAGGTTTAGATCCCTGGAGTGTGTGGCTCTGAGGGATTGGGATTTCTTTAAGTGTAGCATGTCCAGCAGCTCTGGGTTTGACATGGCCTTGTATGTTAAGTACAGATCGCCTCTGCGTAGACGATATGCGATAGAGTATAGCTGGAGTTTTTTTAAGGTAGTCAGCGTAGGGCATCTGCTTTAGGCCTGTGATTCTTTTAGTGAGGTATTTCTGCGGCCTTTCCAGTTGTTGCAGATGTCTTGAGAGGTACATACCAAATGGGGCGTTGTATTCTATAATGGGTCTAATGAGGAATGAGTACAGTGGGACAATGACCTCCTTTTTTTTGGATGAAAAGCCCTTAGTGATGAGGTGTGCCACATAGAAGGATTTCCTGACTGTTGTGGCGATGTGTTTATCGAAGGTGAGACCACTGTCCACCTGTGTCCCTAAGTCTCTTATCACACTTTCAGTGTTTAGTGTACTGCCACCTACATGGTAATTCACGGGTACATGGTTTTTCCCAAAGCGGATAACTATACATTTCTTGGCATTGAGCTTGAGCCCATGGCTCTGGCACCAAGCATCTGTTTCTGTAAGGCCCTTTTGTAGAGTATCCACATCATTTGGGGATTCAATAATGGCTCCCAGTTTGCAGTCATTTGCGAACTTTGTTAGCCAGAGTCCCTTAGTGTTGGCCTGTACTTCAGAGAAGTAGATGCCAAACAAGAGCAGTCCCAGGACTGAACCCTGAGGTACTCCACTTGTCACTTGTCTGGAGATGAATTTGGAATCGGCTACTTTTACAGTGTGGGTTCTATCAGTAAGCCAGTTAGTAACCCATTTCGTGACGTAGAGATTAATGCCCAGTTTAGTATGTTTATCTATGATTCCAGAGTGGGGGATGGTGTCAAAGGCCTTGGCAAGGTCTAGCTAGGCTGTGTGGACCACCTTACCCTTGTCCATGGCTCTGGAGACTGATTCGAAGAAGTCAATCAGGTTCAGGAGACAAGATCGGCCCTTCATGAACCCAAACTGGGTGGGGTCCAGTGTTTGAAGGTTGCCAATGTCTTTGTTTATAAGTTCCATGATAATACGCTCCATGGCCTTGCAGATAAGGCTTGTCAGACTGATGGGATGGTAGTTTCCGGGATCCAAGGTATGTGGTGTCAGTCTCTTCTGACAAACCTTCCAAGCTCTTGCCGTCTTCCAAATATTTGCTTTCTAATAAGGATAGTAGGGCAATGGAGAGGACTGATAAGAAAGTTTATTTAGGGCTGTTAACTACCAGGCCCACAAGACCAGATATGCTGTGGCCTTGATAGCTCAGGCTTGTCCAGTTATTTCTGACCTCCCTGATTCTGACTTATCTATTTTAGGTTCTGCTTCTCAAACAGCTCACCTATGATGCTGCTGATGCCTCTTCCAGGGATGCAGATTTTGGGTCTGTCATGAGAATTTATTCTTGGCTTCATCTCCAGTCTTTGCCTGTGGACATTAAAGCTAAGCTATTGGATGCTCCTTTGGACTCTTGTTGCTGGCTTGTTTACGTCTCTTCAATAGAAAGACAAAGCCTTGCAGGACCTTAAACATTTTTTGTCGCTTATCCCTAAGTTCCAGAGGAATTATCCTTTAACATCTGCTTTAGTTCACAGGCAACCCTCCAGGCCTCAAAGGGCAGGAAGGGTGGTAGACATGCCCCTTCTGCTAAAGCTTCTCAGATTTCTGTCTAGAAGTCTCCTTTATCTCATAAGCCTGCTTTTCTTTGACAATTTGCCCTTCTTCTCTTAGACCAGGTTCCTTTGTCCCTTCAGCGATCCCTATTTTCTCCAAGTTGGCATATCATCACTTCAGACTGTTTAGTTCTTTTATCCATCAGGGTTACTTCATGGTATAGAAGTCTCTCCCTCCTTTTCAGGGATTCTTCAACCTCCTCTAGTGCACCTTCATTTCCTGGAGATCTTAGGGTTACTGGTGAACAAAGGAACCATTCAACCTGTCCCCTCTTCCCAAATGCAAAAGGGTTTTTTATTCCAAGATGTCCATAGTTACTGGAAAGGAGGGCACTTAGAGACCTATTCTGGATCTTTCCCTGCTCAACACCTTTCTCAAGGTCCCTTCTTTTCAGATGCTTACTCTTCAAACCTTATTTCCTCTTTTACTACCGCAGGCTTTTCTGGTTTCTTTGGATCTGAATGATGCTTATTTGCATATCCCTATTCACCCTCTTTTCACGAAGTTTTTATGTTTCTCTGTTTCTTCCTTTCATTTTCAGTTCTCTGCTTTGCCTTTTGGCCTCTATGCTGCTCCAAGGTTATTCACAAAATGCCTAGCTCCTGTGATTGCTTTCTGCAGGCTGCCTGTTACAGGATCTCGAGTTGACCATCTCTCTTTTTCAAAATCTAGGGTTCACTATCAACTTCCAAAAGTCTGTTCTGTTTCCCTCTCAGGATCATGTGTATCTGGGATGCAGCATTCAGACAGTGCCAATGTTGGCCTGTCTTCCACCTAAAAAAGTTTTGTCACTGACAGTCTTCTTTCAGTCTCTTCTTCCTCTGACTGCCATACCATCCAGCTTCTTCTGGCCCTGGGATTCATGGGCTCTTCTATTGCAATACTCCCTCTTGTCAGAATGCATTTGTGAAAGTCTCAATGGTACCTCAAGTCAGTTTTTTCTACAGCATTGCCACCCTTTGGATTTTAATGTACCTCTCCTTCCTTGTTTCTCTCAACTCAGGCCTACCCTTTCAGCCTCTAGTCCCCTCTCAAGAAATGTTCACTGATGCCTCAGACATGGGGTGGGGGCCTTCATTTGGTCACATGAAAGTTCAGGATCTGTGGGCCCCTACATCTGATGTCAGACTATATCAACATTAAAGAGATGAGAGCTCATATTCTGGCCCTTCAGGCTTTTCACCCCATGTGCTCTCCAGGTCCCTTGAAAGTGTACATAGACAACACTACAGTGATGTGGTACATCAACAAGCAGGAAAGCACAAAATCTTATCTCCTCTGCAGGATGGCTCTTCAGGCTTGGGAGGTGGGCTCAGTTATCAGTTAACTCTTTAATCAGTATACAGTCCTTCAGAGCACAGTCTAGTGGCAAACTCTCAAAGCAAGTCCAAAAGACAGGCTCACGAATGGATGCTTCAAAGAGACGTGTTTCTGGACATTGTCCATCTCCATCAGAGGGAATATTCCTCAGGCAGATCTTTTTGCCTCCACTCTGAACAGACATCTTACTCTCTTCTGTTCCAGGGTGCCATGCCATCTAGCATGGAAGATGGACACCCTTTCTTTTCCTTGGAAGGGGATGTTTCTTTATGCTTTCCCTCCTCTTACGATTCCTGCAAAAGATTCAGCTGGACACCCCACAAAAATTTTGCTAGTGACTCCATTTTGGTCAAGACAGCACAGATTCCCCTTTCTTAATGCATCTTGTCAGGGACAACCAGCAGAAGTTAACTTACTGGTTGGACCTCTTCACACAGGGCAAGAGGTCTCTCACCCATTCTTACCTGTCCACTCTTCAACTGACACTGTGAGTGATAGGGTTTTGATCCCTTTCAAGCACCTCTTTTCTGAGAATATGCTCAGAGTTTTAAAGGAGCAAGGAAGCCCTCAACCAGAAAGTCATACATGTTCAAATGGAAAAGATTTTCTGTCTGGTGCCATGGTCATAACCAGGACCTTTTTTCAGTGGGGGTCCCTTTGGTCTTTGTGTGAGTTACTCTAATCTGGCCTGTCCTATTCTTCTACGAAGGCCCACTTGTCAGCCATTTATGCTTGTCTGCCCTTGAATCTTCCTTTGGCTTCTTGTTTTGAGGTCAAACAATTTCTTAAAGGTGTCCAGGGAACCTATTTCTCCTCTTTGGGACCTTAATTTTGTTTCAGAAAAATTGACTTGGGCTCCTTTTGAGCCTGCAGATTCCGCTTCTTTGCAACATTGTACCTGGAAGACTGCTGGATCTTGCTTCTGTTGATCGGGTTTCACAACTCCAGGCCCTTAAGGCCATTCCTCCTTTTTTATTTTTTTCACAGGGATAGAGTGTCCCTTCGTACTAATCCTTCTTTTAAGCCCAAAAATAATGAATGAGTTGTCCTTGAGTCAATTGGTACAACTCCCTTCTTTTTTCCCTTCTCCTCAGTCTGCTAATGAGAGGGTCTTACAAACCTTGGATTTGCATAGGCATCTCAGGTACTATTTGGATAAAACTAAAGCCATTTTTAAGTCTGATCAGCTTTTTGTTTCTTTTCATCCCAGGGCGTTGGATTTGGCTGTTTTTAAGCAAAACATCTCCTCCTGGATGTCTAAGGCCATTTATTTTTGTAACACTTTTCATTGCAAATTTTTGTCTACTTCTGTTAGAGCTCATTCCACTAGGGCTGTTGGCTCTTCTGGTGCTTTCTTCAAGGGGCTAGACACCAATTCCATATTTGAAGCTGCCTCTTGGTCTTCAGTGCATATATTTACTAAGCATTATAAGCTGGATATGGTTTCTAGGGCCACAGCAGGTTTTGCTAGAACCATTTTGTATGGGTTTATTGAGGCTCTTCTCAGCCTTCCACCTCCCATTCTGTTTTGTGAGATTTTTTTACTCTCTGTAACATTAAGAATACTGCAGCAGTGATACAGTAGGACATAGTATATTCATTTAAAATCTTACAGTAACAGAAGATGTCCTTCTCTTCACTGTTGCAGTATTCACTCCCTCCCTCCAAGCCCCACTTGTTTGTTTTGGTTTTTGTTTTGTATTCCCTTCTGGCTCAGGGTTTCCCCTTTTTTTCGACTGCATTTTTCCTTCTGGATGTGCATAGACTACTTTGTCATGTGGAGATTGTTCTCTACTGGGGCAACTCGATTCTAGGCAACTGTGTCCATAAATCACTTTTATGCCAGACGTTCTGTGCAGGAAGCATATGTGTGAAGTATGGTCCATACAGGCTCATTAGGCTTTGGTATACTGGCCAAATGTTGGGCTACATTGGGTGGGAGATGCCTAATTTTATTTATTTATTATTTATTTTACATTTGTTAACCGGGAGAGTCCAACTGGATACAAATCCATTTTCAGAGGAGACCCGGGGATAAAAGCTCCAAGAGATACGCTTTTATAGTTAACAGACAATACAGACAGTACATTAAATGCTAGTAAAAGGCAGGTTACACAAATGTCAGCATAAGACAATCACATGGTAATTATTATGGGACATAGTAGAGCAAAATGTAAGGGAGTACACTGGGCAGCATTCATGAGATACATTCCTTTCACCTCTAGCGTAGCAGGAAGTGCAGTTAGTGCTACAGTCAAATATAAGGCATCACTACTGGTTTTATAATAGGTCTGTAGCTAAACTATGAATCTGGTTGATGATAGCAGTATAGTGTGTACTAGCCAAGGGTGAGACAGGAGCATAGTCTGTTATTCATGAAGTGAGTTTTAAGTAGTTTCTTGAATTGGGTTGAGGAGTTGTTGCCTGTTATATGGGCAGGAAGGGAGTTCCAGATTTTACAAATATAGTGGCTGTAGACGGATTTTCCTGCCTCATTGTTAAATTTGGTAATCTTAAGGAGGTTTTGGGTGCTAGATCTTACAGTTCTGGTGGTGGTGTAGGGTTGAAGTAGTTGTTGTGGAGCTGGAGTCTTGTCTGAGTGATGTAATAATTTGTGTGCAAGTGATAGTTGATTGAATTGAAGTATTAGTGGGAGTTCTAACCAACTGAGTTTTTTGAGGCATTCACAGTGATCTAAAGGAAGAACCTGTAGCAAATCTAGCTATCTTATTATAAGAGCTGTCAAGTTTGTTTAGGTCAGTTGTGCGGACATTGGTAAGAACAGGGGAGGCATAGAGTAAGGTGGATAATAGGTGTGTCCTGGCTATTGTTATTTTGGAGTGGATGGAGAGAAATTGTCTGTTTCGATAGAGTAGACCAAATTTTTTATGAACTTTTTTTTTATGGCTAGGGAAATGTGTAGGTCAAATCTAAGGTGATTGTCAATTTCCATGCTTAGCAGTTTGGTGTGATTGGTAGGGGTAATGGTGGTATTGTTATTTGAGGAGATTATAAAGCTATCTGAGGGGGGTATGGATCTGTGGGAGCTAAAGATGAGTAATTTTGTTTTAGCTGGGTTAAGAAAGGATTTGATTGGTGATCCAAGTTTTGGCTAGGGAAAAGAATTCTTGTGTTTGGGAGAGAAGGAGGTCTAGTGTCTTGGCTGCACATATTATGGTGGTATCATCTGCATATTGCACTATTGAGGTTTTGGGAATGTTGGCTGGGCATTGATTAGTAAATAGGGTGAAGACCAATGGACCCAGGATGGAGCCTTGGGGAACTATTAGGAAGACAGACAGATGTACATCATGTTTCACTGTTGCAGTCATCACTGTAGGGTTCTTCCTGCTGGCAGGCAGCCCTCGGTTGGCCAGAATCCCAAAGTCTGGGTCCGGCATCGGCTGTGGACTCACCCTCCCTGACATCAGTGCACCAGCGGTACAAAGCTCCCAGCCGACGCCATGTTCTCTAGTCTTTCTTGCCGCGCGGTGGAAGCAGTTCGCAAGTGCCGGTCGGCTGACTCCTGCTATTTTTGGTGCTTCATACCGAAGACATTCTTCTTTTCAAAGCTAAGTACCCCATTGGGTAAACTTTTTTCTTGCTCCAGACCGATGTCGGAAAAAGTTAATAATTGTATTTCATGTGGGAAGCAAATACCTCATAAGGATTTTCACTCTTACTGTATTCCTTGCCTAGGCCCTGACCACGACGTAGCTAGTTGTGGGTTTTGTGCTAGATTTAATTAACGTACTATTAAACGGAGATACGATTTTGCCTTTCATTACTTTGGGAGGCGATTTAATTATAACATGTCGTCGGACATGCTTCCGACTACCGGAGTTCATAAAATGCGCAAGGATAAGGATAGGCCTCCGAGGTCCAAATCAGATGACAATTTGCAATCAGAACCAGCTGCCGGTTCTGCCGTTGTCAGTGAGGCACTTTCGCAGCCCCTGTCATCAGCCATTACAGAACCGCTTGCCGAAATGGACTCCCACGAGGAGCCAACTAGGCCTTTGAATACTCCAAGTGCAGGACCTTCGGATAATGCTCCCTCGGATGAGTCCGGAGCCGCTGTGCAGGTACCGGCTTCTGAGGGGGTTTTCAGGCCTACGCAGCTTCAGGTAAAGGCAAAGGCAAAGACTCCTTCTAAAACAAAGACTCAAGCCCAGGCCTCCTCTGATCCAGGACCTAAATCTCAAAAACAAATGCTTAAAATGGCGGAGGACTTGCTAACTATGATTAGGGGTTCACATCCCCCTCCAGACAAAAGGCCAAGACAAGAATTGGATTATGAATCCTCTGATCAGGCATTTATCTCTTCAGTGTCTTCCTCTGAACAGGATTATACTTTCCCTCCTTATGAGGATTCTGATGCTGAGGAATCCATTCCTTCAGCTTCTCCTCCTGAGGATTACTCTTTTGGGGAAACTTTACATGACATGAGGGAACATTTTCACTGGGAAGGACAGGAGTACTCTGAATCTAAGAGAAGGCTTAAGGATTTCCTTCTTCTTTCCCAACACAGACCCCTGGCTATTCCTCCTATTTTGGATATTGTGGATGATGTTTTTTCTGAGTCTAATTTAACTCCTGACTCCTTTCCTCTGGCCCCTGCTAAGCCTGATGGATGTTACAGAGTCCCTGACTCCCACCAGTTTCTTTACAAAAATCCTACTGCTGATCCAGAAACCATTTATCAGGGTCCTAAGGGTGTTAAGGCCACCACTGCTAAGAACCCTATTCTGTCAGATAAGGATTATAGAGCTTTGGAGAGATGGGGCAAAAAAGTGTACACTTCTGTTACTTTATCTATTAGGGCTTTAAATTGCCAATTTCATATGTTGAAATATCAGCAATACCCTTTGTCTGTTATGAAACAAAAACTGGGTACCATTTCTGCATGTGCTGATAATAAGGAATTACATGATTTGATGCATGCTACTGAGCAGGTGGGGAAACACACCTTACACTATGGTTTTGATGCTTTGGAGGCCTCTTGCAGGGCGGCTGCCCACTGGCACGGTCATTAGAAGGCATGCTTGGTTAAAGGAACAAAATTTGCCTGATCAAGTGAAAGCAAAGTTACTGGATGCCCCTGTTCAACATAATGTTTTGTTTGGGTATAAGGCTGAAGAGATTATAAAGAAAATGGAGGATAAGGCAAAATCCATGCAAATGGTTAAGGATTTCTTACATGTTCAGCCTCCTAGATTTAGCAGAAATTGGCCAGCTAAAAATCGGTCCTTTCCCAGCTCGGACAGGCCTCAGAGGGGTAGATATAGGCGCCCCAGAGGGAGGGCCCAAGCACAGACCTCTTATAGACCTAGACAGTGGAGTGCTTCCACCCCCAGGGGTGGAGAAGATAGTTCTCAACCTTATAGGAAACAGACTCAATGACTCCCCCTGCATGGCTCCAGGAACCTCTCTCCTGGAAGCTCCTCTGGGAGGAAAACTTTCTCTTTTTCACCGAAATTGGACTTACATAATCCAAGACAAGTGGGTTCTGGATGTAGTTTTAAGAGGTTACAAATTCCACTTTCACACCTTATCAAAACCAAACGGATGGCCAAACCTACCAAAAACTCAATGGGCAGAGGCATTAAAACAGGTGAGGTCCCTCATGGCTATGAGGGCCATAGAACTGGTTCCAAATTCAGAGACGGGGCAAGGCTTTTATTCAAGACTCTTTCTAGTTCCCAGAAAGCAAAATACTTGGAGACCCATCCTGGATCTGTCAGTCTTAAATACTTTCCTGGAGATACCAAAGTTCAAGATGCTTACTCTGCAGCAGCTCCTGCCAATGTTGAGCAAAAATGCATGGCTGGTGACATTGGATTTTAAGGAGGCTTACCTACACATTCCTATCAGACAGGAGTGCAGAAGATACCTCAGGTTCAAGGCAGGCTCAAAACATTACCAATTCTCTGCGCTGCCCTTTGACTTGTCTACTGCGCCCAGGGTCTTTACCAAGTGCCTGGCACTAGTAGTAGCTTACTGCAGACTCAAGGGAATTCAAATGTACCCTTATCTGGACGACTGCCTTATTCAAACAGACAGCAAGGACATTTTACTCCAGCACCTGAAATTTGTTCAGAATCTACTCAAGTACCTGGGATTCACTGTGAGCGTAAAAAAGTCAAATTTGACACCAACTCAACAGATAACTTTCCTGGGTGCTCTTTTAAACACAACAACCCAGATGGTATTCCTGACATCAGAAAAACAACTACAACTGGCTTCAACCTTCAAAAGCCTGGCGTTAATGTCTCAGCTAACTGCAAGGAAATTCCTGCAGGCTTTGGGTTACATGGCTTCCTGCATCCTACTCATACCATATGCAAGACTGCATATGAGGAAGATACAATGGTACCTAAAAAGCGTATGGTCCCAGCATTGTCACAGTCTAGAAACAGAGATTGCTGTCTTGCCTTGCCTGCAAAAGGAATTCCATTGGTGGGCCATGGCATGTCTTCAAAACAAAGGGAAAGCCTTCAGTCTACCTCCAGCCTACCAAGTGATAACCACTGACGCCTCGGATTATGCATGGGGAGCCCACTTGCAGGGGAAAGGCCTGCAAGGTTTTTGGACAGAGGATCAGAAGCATCTACATATCAATTTAAAAGAGATGTTAGCTGTGCAGAATGCCCTCTTGGCTTTCAGGGATCTTTTACAGCCAGGGCAGACAGATAACACCACAGTTATGTGGTACATAAACAAGCAAAGGGGTTCACACTCCTACCCCCTTTGCAAACTAGCCATGACTCTATGGAACACAGCACTAGCTTGCAAAATGGACCTACAAGCTCAATTCCTGCCAGGGAAACAAAACACTCTGGCAGATAGCCTGAGCAGGAACCTGTCAGACCCACACGAGTGGATGCTAGACACCCAAATATTCAAGATGATTACAGAAGCCTGGGGCTGCCCGGACATATATCTATTTGCATCTCCCCACAACTACCAGTTACAGACTTTTTGCACAAGGACATATCACAAGCTAGCATGGAAAGTGGATGCTCTCTCATTCAGTTGGAGGAACCTCTCAGGGTATGCCTTTCCACCACTACCTCTTCTACCAAGGATGATGTTAAAAATAAAACAGGACAAACCAAAGCTGATCTTACTAGCCCCGAATTGGCCTCGACAATTTTGGTACTCAACACTGATAAATCTATCTCCGGAACCTCCTTGGATTCTACCTCAGATTTCAAATCTTTTGTCTCAACATCAGGGCCAGGTCCTGCACTCTCATATCAAAACTCTCTCCCTGGCAGCCTGGCGTATTCAGGGTCTATGATTAATCCTACCCTTTCCAAACAGGTCATGGATGTTATCTTAGAAGCCAGAAGGCCTAGCACTAGGAAATCTTATGAAGGTAAATGGAAGAGATTTTGCACCTGGATGCATGCTCAGGAATCAGATCCTCACATTCCAAATATTCCATTGATTTTACATTACCTAACAGATATGTTGCATAAGGGTTTATCTTTTTCCTCCATAAAAATACATGCCTCAGCTATCTCTGCACATTATAATACAGATCCTCCAATTTTTTCACATCCACTTCTGAAACAATATCTCAGAGGAGCAAAGAATTTAAGGCCCCCTAGGACACCACCCATCCCTGCCTGGGACCTCATTTATGTCCTGGAAAAACTAACTCTCCCTCCTTTTGAGCCTGTGGCCATATCTGATATAAAGTATTTATCATGGAAAACTGTTATCCTACTGACTTTAACTTCAGCCAGGAGAGTCTCGGAGTTACAAGCGCTCATGGCTGTGGAACCTTACATTATTTTTCATCAAGACAGGGTTTCTTTGAGGACTAACCCTACTTTCATGCCTAAAGTGGTTTCTAAAGTGGCTTTAAACCAAACTATTCACCTGCCAACTTTTTTCCCTAATCCACAAAATAAGGGGGAGAGGATCTTGCATTCTTTGGACATGCACAGGCAGCTTCGCTTTTACCTGGACAGAACCAAGGATATCAGGAAAACAGAACAACTGTTTGTTTCTTATGCAGCAAATTCCCAAGGCAAAGCTATTTCAAAACAGACCATTTCTAAATGGATTGCTCATGGAATCAGATTTTGTTACTCTCATCATGGAAAGCAAATCCCAGGAAACATTAGGACTCACCCTACCAGAGCTGCTGCTACTTCAGCTGCCTTTCTCAGGGGAGTTCCTACCAAAGATATTCTGGAAGCTGCTACTTGGAGCTCAGTGCATACTTTCTCTAAGCACTATAATCTCCCTCTTTATTCTAAGTCTAGGGCAGGCTTTGCTTCTGCAGTCTTGCAAGGCCTTCTAGCCACCCCTTCTACTCAATAACCTCCACCCTTTATCTCAGCTTTGGGATTCAACCCTACAGTGATGACTGCAACAGTGAAACACGATGAACATAGTACAGTTGTGTACACTTACCATAAATGTAGATGTCCAAGTGTCTTCACTGTTGCAGTCTGGGTTACCCACCCTCCTGTCCCCTCTTATATTTTTTATTGGTGTGGTTCCCTGCTTCAACCTTCTTCTGAGGTGTATTTGTTACAGGGTATGGGGTTTGTTGTATGTTACATTTTTGTTTTACTTTTAGCCTTTACTTTTGGGCACCTGACATCTGGGGCAAGAAAAACTGGAGAACATGGCATCGGCTGGGAGCTTTGTACCCCTGGAGCACTGACGTCAGGGAGGGTGAGTCCACAGCCAACGCTGGACCCTGACTTTGGGATTCTGGCCGACCGAGGGCTGCCTGCCGGCAGGAAGAACCCTACAGTGATGACTGCAACAGTGAAGACACTCGAACATCTGCATTTATGGTAAGTGTACACAACTGTACTTTATCCTGCCATCAGGCGGTTCCCTAGTTGGCCTGAGTTCCAAAGTCTTGGTCTGGCGTCGGTTGCTGTTGCTTCTTCCCTGATGTCAGTGCGCCAGGGGGATATAAGATGCAGCCGACACCATTTTCTTGGCCCAGATGTCAGGTGCCCTCAAATTGGGAGGCCTTGCAAATTGCTAGTGAAATATATATATAAAGAAAAGCAAACAACCATTTTTAATTACCAGCAAATACTCCCTTTTAGGAAATAAGGGTAGAAGAGCTAGGTACATACCAGAAAGTAAGAGGAGAAGGAGGGAGGGTAACCTGGACTGCAGCAGTGTCTACACTCGAACATCTACATTTATGGTAGGTACAAAACTGTACTATTTGGTTTTGCCATAGTACAGCTTGCTGCCTACCATCTAGATAGCTCTTAAACCAAGAAATAGCAGATACTAAGGTTTAGGGTGGATAGTGAGTGAACGAGCTTTGCATGGTTGACCATGTCAAAAGCTTTGGATAAATCTAAGAATGTAGCCGATACGAGCAGTCCATTATTTCTGTGATTATTGATGGTGTTAGTAAATGCGGTGGAGGTGTTGTGGAAGGGTCTGAAGCCGTGCTGCTGTGTGGATATTAGTTTGTTTTCTAGGAGGTACTTCATCAATTGCATATGTACTACTCTCTCAAGAAGTTTTGATAAGGGTGGTCGTATTGCTATAGGGTGATAGTTATTGAGTTCAAGAGAGCTACCTCCTTTGTGCAGTGGAATTATATGAGATATTTTCCAAAGCTGGGGTATGTTACACTCTGAGATGGATCTGTTATTAGGATGGAGACAGGATAGGCTATAGCTTCTGCGGCTAGTTGAAGGTATTCAGTGCGTAGTTTATCAGAGGCTAGGGTGGTCTAGGAGTAGTTTTTGTATGGTCTTGGTAGGTACTGGGTTGAAGCTGAAGTTGAGGCCATTGATTAATATTTCTGGTGGAGAGGGTGTTGTTGTTGAAGTGCGGTTGTTGGAGCTAGGTTGGTTATTTGCAAGGGCTTGGATCGTTTAAAGAATTTTTTGAACTGTGTGGGAATATTGTCTGTTGTGCTAAAAATACTGCAACATGAAGAGAAGGACATCCTCTCTTATGGCAAGATTTTACACAACTATACTTTCACACTGATATGACAAAATAATTGAATCTTTCTTATGTGAAGTCTGGCCAAGAGAGTAATAAAAATAATACAGGCCATGAACCCTAGATTTTGAGATATTCTCTAACAGATGTCAGAGTCTGGTATGAAAATATTAGAAATTGTTCCCTATTACTTTCAACTTTGTCTTGAGGAAGAAATGGGATAATATTCACGAGTGACTTGAATTACTCCATTATTAACTGAGAATCATATACGACACCAAATGTACAGGCACAGAGATACCAAGATTTGTGAACACAAACTCCCTGGACCAGATTGTCAATTCACAAACCAGGGGTGCAACCATACTAGATCTGGTCCTCACTAATATGGAAGAGTGCTGCACACCCCCTAATGTAATTTCTTCTCTGGTAAGGTCAGTCCACAGAATGGTCTCCTTTGAAGTAAAGATTAAACCTGGTACCCCAGCTAACCCTGGAATATTCACAAACTACTTTGAGGCTAACCTCCTAGTATTAAGTGATAACTTGGCAAAATTTCAAGCTCCCATAAACCCTGAGAACACTGCTGCCTACATGGAACTGTTCACAGAAACCCTATACAAGCATGTTAATAGCTGCATAGAGGCAGATGAACCTACCAGGAACACATACAGAACTAACTCAAAAAACAAGCCATCCTGGTGGAATCGCAACATCAACAAGCTGTATAACTGAAGGAAGAAAAGCATGGCAAAAAATAGAAGTTGCAACACTTAGCAGGATAAAAGCACTCTCATCAAACTAAATGAACAACTCAGAGGACAAATGCAGTCTACCAAAGCCAAGTTTGAGGTAAATTTGGCCTCCCAGGCCAAGGACAGCTGCAAGGCACTCTTTAGCTATGTCTACAACCTCAAAGGAATTACTGTATTGCTTGCAGAGCTCACTGTAAATGGAGCCACCTACACTGAGCCAGAAGATATAGCAAACCTATTGGCCGACAAATGCGACTCCAACTTTACTCCTCTCTCCCCCTCAACCTTCCCTCAGTAAATACTATCAAATGTAACTCCCCACTGCTATCACAAGGGAACAAGTCCTTAATGCTCTCTCTAAGGCCAAGAACACCTCATCAATGTGCCCAGGCAATATCACAGAATGCCTTCTAAATAACATGAAACATGGCCTTTCAGGCTGTCTTGAATTGCTGATTAACTGCAGCCACCAAACAGTCTTTGTGCCTCATGAATACAGAAAAGTAACAACCATTCTTCTGTATAAAGGTGGGCCATCTACAGACCCTGGAAACTACAAACCCATAAGGCTCACTAGTCTCATATGCAAAGTCATGGAAAGAATTATCATGGATATGATCAGTAGTGACACAGGAAGCCTCTAGACACTAAACCCAACCCAATTTAGTTTCATCAAGGGCAGGTCATGCCTACTCAACCTGGTGGACTTCTTTGAGAAGGTCACCAAAGCAAGGGATGTGGGCAAAATGGTTCACACTGCCTACCTTGACCTGGCCAATGCATTTGATACAATACCCCACTCGAGCATTGTTGATAAACTTAAGAGGTTAGGTATAAACCAAAATGTCACCCGGTGGATAGCCAACTTGCTCACAAACAGGACCCACAAAGTTAGAATTGGGGAATTTACCACTGCAAAGAGGCCATTCTCAACCAGAGTCCCCTCAGGGATCGGTCCTGGGAAGGTTCATTTTTGGTATTTAGTTCTCTAAAGTCAAGGCCAAAGTCAATGGCATTTGGCCCACTAAATTTGTAGATGGTTGCAAATTAGGATCTGTCATTGATTTGCCCAGTGATACAAATGTTCTCCAGGAAGGGCTGGGACAAATACCTGGTGTCAGAACCATGGACTAAAACTAAATGTTAAGAAATGCATAGTAGTATCCTTCAGGAAGTCATCAACCCCTGGTAACTATCATACTGGCAACACATAAGAGTTGACCCAGTAGTGAGGGACTTGGGGACACACATAGACAATAATCTAGCCTTTGACCATCATACGTCTATAGTAGTGAGGAAATCATTCTATGTTGTTGTGCAACTTATAAACAAAGCTACGGCATCTAGGTCCAAGGAAGTCATTGTTCTACTGTATTTGCCATTCATCAGACCTATCTTTGAGTACAATGCCCCCTTTGGTATGTACCTAAACAGGCATATCCTATAACTGTAATGTCCACAAGAGGTTAATCACTTAAAGAATACAGGGTGTAAGTAACATGTCGTATGCAGACCACCTCTAAGCCCTATCCCTGTATTCTGTCTCCTACAGGCTGTTGAGGGGAGATCTATGCCTGCCATACCACACTCTGATGGACCTCCTGCATATCCGCAAAACAAACAGCACTAGAGTTACCTGTTCTAAAGACTTAAACCTTGCCTGTGATATAAACAGGACCTGCTGGAGAGACAGGTATGTGTCCCAGAGACTACCTCTTCTCTGGAACAGGCTCCTCATCTGTGTGGTGCAGAGTTCCTCCCTAACCCAATTCAAGTGTAACTTGAACAGGAAATTCATCATGGGGGACAGAAAATTCATCCCTGGTTTGGCACCTATGTCTCTAATGGACACAGGCAGTCTGTAAATGGTTCATCTCCCAGGCCCCTGCTTATAAATGTTTCACCTCTCAAGCCCCTGCTTATACTTATCAAGGGTACCAGAACTTGTCAGAGATTTGGGATGCATGGCTGGGCTTAAAAAGGCCCTTGTGATCGCTATCTAGAAGACATCCTAGTAACACTATCTTGTAAACTGGAATGAGTCTCTGTTCACTTGAAATTCTAGGCTGAGAAATGGATTTACTACTGAAACCAGAGATTCTTGACAAGCTGTAAGCAAAGCAGGAAAAATCAAGCAGTCATCTAAATAAGAGAAAATGTGAACACACTGCAACCTGCACTTGGACAGACATTTTGTGAACACTCTTGGTGCTGTAGAGATCCCAAAGGGCAAAACAGAAAACTAAAAATACAAGACAGACACAGAGAAACACGAAAACTGATTGAAATTGCTGTTGATGGGAATGTGATGGTAAGAATCTTTTAAATCTAATGTTACTAGGAAACTGAAAGGAGGAAGGGGGAGGGGGTAACATAGACTGCAGAGAAAGCATTTTGAATTTTGGAGTTAAGATATGATGGTTTTGGAAAAAAAGGTCAATACATGTCTCAAAGGGTCTATATTAGAACACCAAACATTCAAAATTTCAAGTGTTCTAATATCGAACCCTATGAATCAAAAATTGAAAACATCGAACATTCTGAACAGCAAATTTTTTTCCCTAGGAAAAAATTTGCTGTTCCAAAACACATACACACAACACAAGCACACTAAACAAACAGCAATCCACACACATACACCTAAACTCTTACACCTAACCCTACACTAAACTATACATACACCACTAACTATCCACTTACCTTAACCCTAACCCTAAGGTCTGTCACTATAGCACAGTCACATCACCCGCACCCTAACCCTAACTCACCTACCCTGCCCTAACCCTTTACGTCCACACAATCGCACACTTACCTGAACCCAACCCGTAACATTCCACCACGATGCTGAAAATACCGAAGCAACAGAAACAGACAACCAAATTCTTTCCCTAGGAAAAAATTTGTTTTTCTGTTTCTTCGACATTTTCATTCGCTGAAAATGGGTCGATATTAGAGCACTCGAAATTTTGAATGTTTGGTGTTCTAATATAGACCCTGTCTCAAAGTCCCTTATTTCTTCAGCACCAGAAAAATTATTGGATATTTCAGGTCTTTCTTCTGTGTCACACATGCACACACCCACTCGCAATGTGGGAGGAAACTGCAGCACCCAGACAAAACACATGCAAACATAAGAAAGACATGCAGACTCTGTACAGAAGGCATCCCAGCCAAAACCAGAGCCAGAGAATCTCTTGCTGTGAGGTGACACTACTGATGATCTTTAAATGCTGGGATAGATAGAAATTGGGCCTCACAGTGATGACTTGTCTGTTGCATGCTTCAGTGCAGTATTACTAGGTATAGGCTGCACTATGACAGATGTGTGGTTTTGGCATCCTACTATGGCACATGTTTGGCATGAGATGTATTTGCATGGCATTTTTTATGGAGATACTGTGCCCTTTTCTGAATTTAGATAGATTACAGCATACGTGGTGTTATATGTGAAAGACAGCTATGGTTGTGAAACAAGTACAGATTACAGCATACATAGCATTGTAGCTGAAAGACAGATCTGTAGTTTAAAAACTATCTGAAAATAAACAATAATGGGGTATAGCTCATTTTTTGCTGCTCCTGATTAGGGATTTCTGCTTAACCTTTTTCTTACTGTGTATTTTTTAAACTTCTTAGCATTTTAGCATATCACATTGAGAGCCACTCAGTTTATCCCACAACTGTGCAAATTTTAAGGTCAGATTTTTTTTTTAAATTTATTTGTGTAAGTGCAGGTGTGTTTGTATATTTGGATGCCTGTCTTAGTCCAGCAAATGCTTCTTAGTATGTTCTGAAATTATCAGCCAAATTAATAAAAAGTTAAAAAAGTGAAAGAAAATTGTTTGCATGATTATAAAACATGCAATTTGTGGTATCAGTTCATGAATTTTTGTTTACAAAATGATAATTACAGAAATATATAACTATGAATAATCCAAATAATTCCAAAAAAAGAGCTCACCTCTTGCTCCAAACAATAACCAACAATTACTTTATTAAAGATTTAAATGATAAATGCTTAACATTCATGAAAAATGTGTTGTCTCAGACATACATTTTTTCTGTTAATTTTGTAATAATGTAGTTGCTTATAAATTTATTGATGAAATTGGTGTGGTACCTTTTCTGAATTTTTTTGCAAAAGATACTACAGATGTAACACTCTGAATGGCTTCAATGGATGTTTTAGGCAGCCTTCTTCCATCCAGTGAATGCAAAACAGCACTCATTTAGAATGAAATATACTAGACAAAACACATCAAATTAACAAGTATAAGTACATTTGTAATAGAGAACAAGGTTAGATCTAGGGAACTGGAACCTCAGCTACCCTACTAAAAATAACACTACACTTAGCATGCAGCTATAACAATACAATCCAGTATAAATATGTAGTTAAATCGTGCTAGTATTTTTGTATATAATGCAATATTTTGTGGGAATAAATGTCATATAAAGGCACAACTGTAGTAGTTAGCATAGAAGATAATAAGCTCTTTGCAAATTTTAAAAAAGTTGTTACTGCCTCTTAACCTGTGTTGTGACTGAAAACATTCTCTGGACCAGTTTGCTTAACTAGTTAATACAGTTAAATAAATAAATGATATAATTTATTCCTAAATTCGATTTATTGAAGGGATACACTTTCTGCTGAGTTATGTAAGGTAATAGGACTGGAAAAAAATAATGAGATGTCGTAAAAATATAAAGTATATTATGTTCCTTAACTTTAAGAACATTTGAAAATAATTAACAAATTTTTTTGAAGCATTCTTTGTTCTAAATGGACCTAGAGATTCATTTTTGTTTAAAGTAGACATGGTCATTATTCTTTAATGAATTTATAATGTTGACATTCTTAGTTAAATACGACTGCATCTATAGATCTAAGGCACAGAATCTAAAATAAAAGATTCAGACTGTATTTATTCAGAATGCATGGTCACACGTAATACTCCTGCATTTCAGAATATAACAGGGCACAAAAGTTAACAGCTGCAGGATTGAAAACAGGGGCAAAACTGCATTAACTGCATACATCATTTCAAAAATATCCCCTAATGAAAATGCAGGCATTTATACTATTACAAATCAGAGACTAGAAAACATTGGTTTCAGACTTGTATCTCGGTATGCTTGATATTCACCAGAGTACTCACTAATTTGTCTTACACAACTCACTGCCAGTTTAGCTGACACATGCCCTCAACCTTCTAAAATCTGTATATACCATTTGCAGATTATACCATATAGTTTTTTTTAAGCTCCCAGGTCTTGTTTATTAAATAATCTCACATGCTTGTCATATCCTAGTCACCTAAGTATTTTCTACTGCCTGCTATCATTGCAGAGTCTCTTAACAATCTCTTTGATTTCTTGTTTCTTTGTTTTGGAAATATTCAGGGTCCTGGAAGCCTTGTACGCTATTTCTCAGCTGCATCTCTATTGTATTGTTTATAAAGAAACGCCCATACTCTGGCAGTGTGGTGTCCCATCATTACTCCTAAAATGTGCTGGAGTCGATTTGATTTGTCTGTTTCTCTATAAATTAATAGTTCCAAGAGTTTGTGAAGGCCTAAAAATGTTAATGCAACAAAATTGTGTAACCTAATGCGAAAATAAAATGAAAACTCCAGCAAAGCTAGAACTTCCACTGAGTGACCTCCCAAACCTCTTGCATCAGAGGCACATAGGATACGTGCAAATGACCCTTATGAACATCAGGCGTTTCAGCTAATTGGCGATTCTGAATGCCCATGACTTGTTTCGTCGTTTTAATGGACAATTTCAGGCCGAGAAAGCCAAACCCCACTAGCTGTGGATATGCATATTTCGGCCTTGTTATGACCTCGTCAGCACAGCACAAGCAGAGCATTTGACTAAGCATAAGAAACACAGGGCTGTTATACCCAGCTGATGTCATAGCCACAGCTAGTGGGGTTTGGCTTTATTGGCCTGAAAGTGTCCATTAAAACGACAAAACAAGTCAAGCGTATTCAGAATCTCCAATTAGCTGAAACACCTGATGTTCATAAGGGTCATTTGCATATATCTCATGTGCCTCTGATGCAAAAGGTTTGGGAGGTCACTCAGTGGAAGTTCTAGCTTTGCTGGAGTTTTCATTTTGTTTTTACTGATTGTTTTTTCAGTGACCTCACTTATTGTTTTAATGCGAAAATAAAAGTATTTATTTCCCTTTATTGTCTGAAATTTTGATTAACATTTTATATCTATATAGATATATATATAAATATATATATATATATATATATATATATATATATAAATATATATATTTATGTAGGAGCAGGAATTTGCAACAAATGACTAATCAATATTACAACTTGTTCAGAAGGACAAAGTGTAACTCTACGAGTAGTGTTGTAATCATTGTTGACACTGTTTCTATTACAGCACTGGCAATGATTTACAGCTTTTTTAAAACTTTTCCTTTGTCTTTGCAGTTTAGTATATATAAGTTCATGAGGTGTATGGGAATTACCCATCTAAAAAAATGCTTTTTTTTTATATATATATAGATAAAGTTACAACTAAACCAATTGCACTTCCTGAATCCTGAATCAATGTTTCTGGCAATCCCTGAGCTGTGTCACTTTGCCTGGTGGTTTTTGCTCCAGCCAGGTACAGACATGCACATTCAGCATGTATACAATGAGAAACTTGTTTTATATATATATATATATATATATATATATATATATATATATATATATATATATATATATATATATGTGTGTGTATATGTATACAGATGTAATTAATTAAATTATTATAAAAAGTTGAAGGTGGGAGCGGTTCTACACTAAATGTAAGTAGCTGCATGCAGTACTAGAACAGAGCTAAGCAGAAGGAAGGAACATGGAGACGCAAGCACTTTTCCTTTTGTCGTATATATTTATGTCTATTTTCATTATGTTTGACATTCTATTTGCCTTTTTGGCCTAGGAAATGGCAGACCAGTCCATTCTCCAGGTTAACAAACTAAAGATAAAATATGTATGAGATTGGGAAGCAGAGAGGGAATGAACCTAGGTTCAGTGTGCTATTAAAAATGGTGCCTTATTTTGATCAGGTTAAGTGTTCAAGGATTTTGAAAGGTATTCTGTTACTGTATGTGTTGCCAACAGATGGAAAGCTGTGCATGATTTCTAGTGAGTACTTCAGGCACTCCTAGAATGTCAAAAGAATGGGAGCTTTTCAAGATGAATAGCTGTCTTTTAGCCAATACAGATTAGGCAAACTTTGATTTGGGTTAATATATTTGGCACAGAAGTGTTTTTCGTATGGCAATCTTGTGTGTGCTGTCAGCAGGTGTATAAGGGAAAATTGATAAGTGAATGCAATAAAAACAATCTTGTAATATTCCTATGTCCTAGGGAAGGAAGGGTGAAATAATAAGTTACTAAAAATATAAGTGGTGGAAAGGGTTCAGGATGAGATGATACACAGTGGAATGCCATGTAGGCAATATGAGATTTCCCATGATATCTTACCATCCACCTAACCAGGTGTGGATGGCCACATTCAAAGGCACCAGGGGTACCTAGCTTGAGGAAGAGGAGGAGAACGGGATGCTGGAGAGGGTGGCGACAGATGTGTGGAGTTCTATTTAACACTAGGTATGTTAACCACCCCCCATCAAAAGGGGCAGAGCCCAAGGAGATTGGTAAGAGTTGGGGCAAATATAATTTCCTTACAGGAGATGAAATTGAAAAGCAAGGAAGCACAAAAGGTGGGACAGGACTGTAAGGTAATAGTACAGAATGAGGATTCCTTGTAATGATTCAGAAAACATTAAAGAGACTCTTAAATTTGTATGAGGGTGGGAAATGTGTGCCTGGTGTGGTGGTTTGGGAACTTCTTTGGAAAAAATGGAAGTTTATACATTCCAAGTGAAGATATGGAGGTTGTTTTCCAATACTATCTTGATGAGACAAAGAGGATGGGTGAAAGGGAGTGTCTACAGATCTTTATGTATTTCATTGTTACAGTCAAACTTGAACTGGTTTGAACATATGGGAGGTGGGACCCACACATTCATGCTAAGAAGACATTATGAAAAGGGAAGGGTGGGTGGATACATATATGGAGAGGTAAGCACCAAGAGAAAGGCAGTATAACTTTACTAGGGATAATGTTTAAAAGGGCAGCAAGTAAGACAGATTCCTAGTCAGGTAGGGTAGAAAGGGGGAGTGCTTCTCAAGTTATGTTAATGTAACTGTACAGTTGGAGGAAGAAGGGGCCTAGACTGGGAAAGAAGCTGGAAGTAGAGATAATTGATGAGAAAAAATGAAAAATGAGACAGAAGGCCTTACCACAGATGGAGTAAATGAGAATCCCATGGAAGGTTAAGGAATGAAAAGCACTGGAGATGCCTTGATTAAAAAGGAGGAGGATGAGGGACCAATGGGGAGTTTTTAGTAAATAGTCTGGAGAGAAGGCTTGACGGGGGGGTACATCAAGAAAAAAGAGAGAGAGAGATGGGCAGCTCTGGGATGGGTGTTGGGGTAAATATTATAGAAGAGAGAATACAAACAGACTTAGCAAAGGGTGATACTCTCAAGATGAAGAAAGGTTGTGCAGACAGCAGGATTTGTGGTGGACAAAAGGTAAAAAGGTGGGAGGATGATGGTATAAAGGCTGGAGAAGACATGCAGGGAATGCACATTCTCAAACTTAGGAACTCTGAAGCAGAAGTTATAACACAGGTAAGTTAAGGGAAATGATGGCACAAGTGTTTCAGAAACTTGCAAATCAATAAGACATATGGGGGGTTAAATGGAGGGGGGATGAAGCATATGGTGGAGCCCCAGTATCTTGATAGAGCAAGACTAATGAGTAAATGTCCGTGAAATAAAGGATGCATCTTTTTGTCTAAGAAGAAGGGAAAAGCAGCATCTGAAGAAGGGTTCCAACAGAATTCTATAGACATTATCCAGATGAGGTATTTGAGACACTTAGAAAAAAAAAACTTCATTAAGGTTAAGAGGACAGGAGACTTTTATCCTCTTTTTATTTGTTAAGGTCATAGTTACATTACCTAAAAGGAGGGAGGAAAAAGTAAGGCTCAGGAAATTACAGACCAGTTTCCATCAATGATGATGATGATGATGCAAAGATTCTGATGAAGTCTTAGCTAATATCTGGAGGGGCTAATTCCCAATTTAGTTCATTGCAGAGTTATTTTAAAACAGAAATCACCCAATATGGGATCAGTGCCCCTTAATATAAAAAAAAGACATCTGATTCTGTAGCATGAAGTATTCGTTTTGGTATGCTACAGGAAGTAGTACTGTAATAGACCTATGTAAACTATATAAACGTATTAGACCCTCCCAAAGTAAAACTGTTAATTAGTATGAATGGGTTGTCTGAAGTTAACTAATTTGTTCTTATCAGCAATAAAAATTGTACGTCAAAGGCAGAGACTCTGTTCAAAGATGTCAGTGTGCTGTTGCAACCAATTTGTGATGTTTGTAGATGACTGCAAGCTAATTTATGTCATCTTAATGAGGTAATGCCAGAAGTGCAGAGCTTTTTTGAAAACATTGCTACCTACTCAGAATTACAGGTCTGCTAGTCAAAGCAAGTTACATTAGGGTGGTGCAAACTAAAAAAAAAAATCAGGGGCTAGAAGTTAAAATAATCAGTATAATAGATCCCTAGGGCTTAAAGGGATTGAATTGTGGGAGGAGTTGAGCAGAACTTTCAGTCATTAAGGGGGGGGGCACCGAGTTATTAGAAAAGTGAGGGGGGTGAGGGCATTGTCTGTGCCATCTTGAAGGATTAATATATTATTGAGGATGTCTGCCATGTAGCCCATACACCTTAAGGCATGTTCCATCACTCACCAGTGGTAAATATGGGGTTCCTATCACGTCATCGAACCTTTACAAGTTCGAACCACATATGGTCAAGACCATAAGTTCGAATTTGTAAAAGTTTGAGCATGTGAATGGAAATCTTCATAGGCAAAGGTTTCCATTCTGTTCATTGTGGTGCGATCTCAGAGTTGGTATATTTAAGTAGAGGGGGTGGGGGTGAAGGGGGGCATGCCCCCTCCTTACAACAGTTCATTTTGTTGTCCATTGTGGTTTTTTTTCTTTTAGGTAGTCGAAGTTATGTAACTTCGAACATAATGATTCGACCATTATGTGCTTGAAGTTACATAACTTCGACTATGTGATATAGACCCGTAAATGTTATGTTTCTTCAAAAAAAAAAAAAAAAAAAAAAAAAACATGATAGAACCATGTGAGAAGTAGACCAAGTACAATAGATAATAGCAGACCAAGTACAATAGATAATAGGATGAGGTGTGAGAGGCGTATGGGGAGTGGGAAAAATAGCAGCTTCCAACATTAGTGTATTCATTGTCCAAGAAAAATAATTAATAATTGGTGGATGGTTAATTCTAGTATGGCAGTACAGAGGCAGAACTGATATTAGAGAAGAAACAGGAGAACAAGGACTGGATGTTGGTTTCTTTGTTGGATCCTTGTGTGTTACAGCTGCCATGTAGCCCATACACCTTAATGCATGCTCCAACACTCACCAGTGGTAAATATGTTATGTTTCTTCAAAAAAAAAAAAAAAAAAACGATAGGACAGTTCACTAACAGGGATTTTGGAAAGAATGGGTTTTGAAGTAACTCTATGCTTTAGAAAGAAGAGAAAACGTTGTAAGAATCATGGAAAAAGGGTAGAACACTTGCTTCATGGAGGTTACGGGAATTCAAGACACAAGACAGCCTTGTAGAGAGTTTTTTTTAGGAATGGCACGTGGTTAAGATATAGGCAGATCCTGTCTTTGTTACTGATATGCAGGGATAAGAACTGTGAAGTGTTAATTTCAACATGCACTAAGAAGATGAGATCCCGGGAAATACAAATTAAGGCAAGCAGGGAAAGGTATGAGTTGGATAACTTAAAAGGATACCCTGCAATGCAGTTTAGAAAGTTGAAAGTATGAATGGGATAAATTGAAAGGATACCCTGCAATGCAATTTGAGAAAGTGAAGGTATGAGTGGGATAACTTAAAAGGATACCCTGCAATACAGTTTAGAAAGTTGACAGTATGAGTGGGATAAATTGAAAGGATACCCTTCAATGCAGTTTTGAAAGTGAACTGGCCAGCCTAAAGGAAAGACAGAATATTGTTAAAAAAGTTGCTGTGGAAATAGATGAGTTGGCAGAAAACATAGGAAGTTATCCACAGAATAAGCAGGTTCATTAAAACAGGGATCACCAAATCAGGGCGCTTCAAAGATTTCCAAGGCCACTGAGTCATGTGACCATCTATAGGATGCCAGTACCCTCCCCCAGGCTGCACATCATTCTTGCAGAATGGCCATGCCAGTCAATCCTGGAGTAAATTTACAGTTATCCATCCAGTCATCTAAGGTTAAATTTCAAGGAAGATAGTGACTCACACTGCTTAACGTACATTGAAAGTTTTTTTGCAGAGGCTTGGGATATGCTGGGTTATAAAACTGTCCCTCCAGTTGTTTTATTTATCTATTGGTAAAGATTGAGGCCTCTAGTTCTGATTATTGGTGAATATATTTGATTTGCAGATATATAAGAAGTCCAGGAAATTCTTATCATATATGAATAAATCTGAGTTATTTTATGACTAAGTCTGGCCAAATTATTAGAATGATGAGAAGTAATTATATACTGAACACGGATAACTATTAGTATAGGGCTACAACAAATGCTTAAATACAGTTTGGGACTGACGTTGTCATAAATCTGTTCCCATAAAGTCTGTGATTCAGTCACGCTATTCCCTTTATTAGCAAACAATAAGCAGGAAGATGTGTTGTTAAAGTCCTGTTTGGATAATAGTCTAGCATATCTTTTTAAAACATTCATTAAACTAGGTACATTAATATCCTTATGCAAGAACTACTTAAATGCAATATGTAAGTGAACTATTACTGAAATTTGAATAAACCACAATTTCTGGTAAAAAGGCAGTTTGATTTCAACAGGGATAGGGCCTAGAATCCATAAAGATGATTTCCTAGGAAGGGGTTTTGACAAGACCGCAGAAGCCAACCCTGAGATAACAGGCCATAGAGGCTGAGTCATGGCACATTGTCAAAGATATGAAATTCATTAGCAATATCCAATGGACATATGGAGCACATCCCTGAATATCTATATGCTCTATCTAGTGATTTAGCAGGTGTTCAATATCCTTGCTATATCAATTGTAGTTGGTGGGCCAACAAGTGAGGGGTTTTGATAGGTACTGTATAACCTTATATTGAGTGTCAAGGGTAGCTCAGCAGTCTCCTTCTGAGAAGCTTTCAATATGTTCAGTTAGGTATTGAAAAGATTTATCCACTGCAGGTTTAGATAATAACAAATACAGGTGTGACACATTTAATTGTTGAAGGGACAATTTGGACCCAGGATACATGTTTAGTGCTGCTTGACTGGAAAGCAGTTGAATCTTAAACCTACATTTAGAAAGGAAAGAAAGAAAGGCATGCCTTAGTTGGGGAATTTTCCAGAAGTCTGTGGTCAGGATCTGGGTATGCACGTAGATAGCCTTAGCTTTGACCACCATGTGGCCACATTGGTGAAGAAATCCTTTTATGATGTGAAACTTATAAGTAAGGATATAGCATTTAATTCCAAAAAGTTCATTATCTCACTGTACTCTGCCCTTATCATACCAGTTATACAATGGTCTCTTCTGTATGTACCTGACCAGGCATATGCAGCAACTAGTGTAATCTCAGAAGTTCCTTCCAAAAAGAATACAAGGTGTAACAAACGTGTTATGTAGACTGTCTTAAAGCCCTTTGCCTCTACTCAGTCTCCTGTAGATTACTGAGGGATGATCTATGCCTGTCTTACAGGATATCCACAAACCTCCACATTTATGAATCTCTTGCATATTTGTAAGTCAAACAGTACAAGAAATACAAAGTCTAAGAACCTGAATTTGTTTCTGTGACTTAAAAAAAGAACATACTGGTAAGACAGACACATGTCCTAGGGACTACCCCTTGTATGGAACAGGCTTTCCATCCAAGTTTAAGCACAACCTAGACCAGTAGATGGGAAATATGAAATTTACACTGGGTCTGGCACCCATGTCCCTTTTGGCGAAAGGTAGCTTATAAATGCCTGGCCCTCAATGTCCTATTTGGATACAGGATGCCATTATTCTTTTGGGAAAGCTTGGCTAGGCTTGGAAAGGTCCCCTGAGCCGTTAATCTTGTAACAATCTATGAAAATAACCATTTTGCAGGTGTGAAAAGGTGGCAAAACAGCTTATTGAGTTATTACTAACAAGTAAGTCACCTATTTTGATACCAAGTTGGATCCATGATTTCCAAACGAAAGGTTTGTTATCAATTTTTATAGCAATGTTTCCCTGTATTGAGGCATTGGTATGCCAGGCTCCCAGATCTGGAAAGTGATGGCAAACCTTCTTTAATTCTTTGTGTTCCATTTCAAGCATAAGCCATCTTTTAAAATAACAAGGCAGATGCTTAGAATAACAAAAGAGGGCCTGGTGTGATACACAATTTAGAAGTCTTGCAACAAACTGAGACCAAGGAGAGGGGGATTTAATTGATCCCATATTAGGGAGGCATGTAGTCGCCTCTGAGATGCACCTTACATCTTGGATGCTACCTCCTCCAAATTTCCTTGACAGGAATAATATTTGATATGGCAGTCCATATCATTTCCCATCCCAAACAAACTGCATCATTAACCTTTGGATTCTAAGAAGCCATTTATGGTGGGATGGACTGACAAGTGCCTGAGAATATAGTAGATTCCCACAGAATATCATTTGTAATGTGGAAATTTTACCCCACCATGAAAAACCTAATCTTCCCCAGGAATGTACGGACAGGAATAGAGAGTCCCATAATGGTTTTGAGTTTAATTTAATCATATGCTTACATATGGTGCTTAGCTTTGAACCTAAATAACAAGGCGGGGATGTACACCAACTGAAGGCAAGAGGCATCTCCTTTAATTTAAATGATGTTCATAGGTTCATAGGTAGGTACTAGTCTGTCGGCCCTGGGGCCTATACAAGCCCAGCCAAAAAGGTACACTGGCTTTTGCCACCCAAGAAAATTATTTTCCTGTGCCACTGTCGAGCAGAGCCACAGAGGTGATCCTGGGGTGAATTTCCTATTTCCCATCCAGTCATCAAGATTTTTCTTGAAGAGTGCTAATGAGCAGCTTTGTTTGATATCGATAGGTAGTTTATTCCAGATTATGGGAAGTCTCTGGGACAGGAATCTATCCCTCCAACATGTTCTGTTTATTGTGGTGACAAGGTTTAGGTCCCTAGAGCATGTAGCTCGGAGAGACTGGGATTTCTTTTAAGTGGAGTATGTCCAGCAGCTCTGGATTTGACATAGCTTTGTATGTTAGGCAGAGATCACCTCTGAGTAGGCGATATGCGATGGAGTAAAGCTGGAGTTTTTTGAGACGGTCTGCATAGGGCATCTGTTTGAGGCCAGTAATCCTCTTTGTGAGGTATTTCTGCGGCCTTTCCAGTTGATGTAGATGTCTTGTGAGGTACAAACCAAAAGAGGCGCTGTACTCTATAATGGGTCTAATGAGTGATGAGTAGAGGGGAACAATGACCTCTTTTTTTTCTGGAAGAGAAACCTTTTGTGATGAGGTGTGCCACGCAGAAGGATTTCCTGACTACTGTGGCAATGTGATTATCAAAGGAGAGACTACTTGTCTGCCTGTGTCCCAAGGTCTCTTATCACACTTTCAGTGTTAAGTATACTACTGCTTATGTTGTAGTTCATGGGTACAGAGTTTATACCAGAGGGGATGACAATGCACTTTTTGGCATTGAGCTTGAGGGCATGGCTTTGACACCAGGTGTCTGTTTCAGTGAGGCCCTTTTGTAGGATGTCCACATCGTTAGGAGTTTCGATTATGGCTCCTAGTTTGCAGTCATCTGCAAACTTCATTAGCCAAAGACCTTCTTGTGTTAGCCTGTACTTTAGAGAAGTAGACACTAAACAGGAGAGGACCCAGGACTGAACCCGGTGGTACTCCACTTGTCACTGGTCTGAAGTCAGATTTGGAGTCTGCTACTTTCACAGTGTGGGTTCTGTCAGTGAGCCAGTTGGCAATCCATCTTGTGACATAGGGATTTATACCTAGTTTAGTGAGTTTATCTATAATTCCAGAGTGGGGGGTGGTTTCAAAAGCCTTGGCAAGATCTAGATAGGCTGTGTGAACCACCTTACCCTTGTCTATGGCTTTGGTGACTGCTTCAAAGAAGTCTATCAGGTTTAGGAGACATGATCTGTCTTTTACAAACCCGAACTGGGTGGGGTCCAGAGTTTGGAGATTACCATTGTGTTTGTTTATAAGTTCCATGATGATACGTTCCATAGCCTTGCAGACCAGGCTCGTCATGCTAATGGGGCGGTAGTTCCCAGGGTCCGTGGTACTTAGGTGGGTTGCCAGTTCATTCTGTAGTTCATGTAGAACACAGCCTGGGATGTTGTCTTGTCCCATGGATGCTGTGTTCTTGGCTTTGGAGAGTGTGGTTTTTACCTGTGCAGCCGTGATTACAGGAGCTCTGCATTCTTCCGGTACAGAGATGGGGTCTTTAGGGGGTGTGAGGGGGTGTGAGGAACATATCGACTGAGAATAGCTCTGTCTTATTTTGACTGACCCTAAGGACCAAGAAACACAGTAGTTATCTAAAAAGTTTGTTATGTGGGGGATATCATTGATTGGTTGTGTGGTTAAAAGCAGACAGTCATCTGCAAAAAGAAAAATACAGGATTGAAACCCCATCAGTTCCCATTGATGAAGAACTGAATGCTGTTGAATTAATATGGCTACAGGCTCAATGGCTAATATAGTCAAGGGGTTTGAGAGAAGGCAGCCTAGTCTCGTGACTCTGCATAAAGGGAAAGATTGTGATATTGTCTTGTTTGACAAAACCCTTGCAAAAGGAGATTTATAAAGTGCTTGGACACATTTGATAAAAGGCAAAGGGAAACCAAACCTAATTAAGACATACCATAGACAATGCCATTTGATAGAGTCAAAGGCTTTTTCAAAATCAACCAGTACTGCCACTGCAAGATGGTTATAGTTCTTAATCATCTGGAGGTATAACAAGAGTCTGAAACTGATCAGCACTGCATCGTTTTTTTTTTTTAAAATGCCCACTTGTGTAGCATGTTATGAGTGAGGGGAGGAGGCTACTTAACCTGTCTGCAAACATTTCGACATATATTTTAGCCCCTGTGGTAATCAGGAAGATAGGTTTGTAGTTAACGACTGATGAATGGTCTTTCCCCAGTTTAGGTGGAACTCTAGTATGTGATTCATGCATGGAGGTGGGCATAGAACCTGAATCTTTTATGGTGTTGAAAAGAAAAGTTAGAGTTATTAGAAGTTGGGTTGTTAGTAGTTTATAAAGATCTGCTCCAAATCCATTGGGTCTTGGTGCTTTCCCTGAAGGAATATTCTGTATATGCAGATAATTTCTTGTGGAGTAAAACTTTGATTAAGCTGGTATTTATGATCTTGGGTGGCTTCAAAATTTAACTGCTCCTGAATGCTTGATTTTAGTTAACTCGCCTTTTTTTAACAAAGATGTGAAGACAGCCTGCTGCTCTTACATTGGGATCAGCTAATTTCCTTTCTTCTCTGATTGTGTTTGCCTGCAAAAGTCTGTAAGACACTGAATGAAGAGGCAGAGCTTTCAGCCCCTTTTGGTAGCTCGAGGACTTTAGACCTATGATCGTTTTGGTTAAGAACCTTTTGGAATCATTCTAATTCTTTTGATAGGTTTAGTGAGATTCATCCCAAAGGGTGCAGTGCACTCAGTAATTGAACTGATCAATGCTAAGTGTAAAAGAGTGAGTTAGCTCTTTAAACCTTGACAGTATTCCTTTGGCAATTAACTGGGCTAAATAAAATGGTTCAAAGAAAGGGGAGCTGTCAATCTAAGTGACAAGGTCCCTGACTACAATTTCATTTTGCAGCAGTTTGTTGTCTTTATAGTATGATGAAGGAAAGGGTTGTCTACCAAATGCAATGGCATACTCATTTTACCACTTAGTTTGGGCCCATTTTTAGTACACCAAAGGTTTACTAGACAGAGCTCATTTTGAAGGGTTGGGTATCGTAGGGTAACTTTACAACACCCCCCCCCCTCCTTTTAAAGTCATCTTAAAACTTTGTTAGCTAGAGGTCTTAACTCTCTGTTTGGGAATATGAGACTAAATACCAAAAACTTTTAATGAGACATATGAGACATCTACAACTTGCACTGTGTGGTTTCTGTCATTCTGCAATATTGTTACTATTTTTTTCTAATTCCAATGAATATTTCAGGAGAAGTGGGGGGGGAAAGATGCCAGTTATTTGGCGATATGGCTAGGTCACAGAAAGACAACCATATGCTTTGGGAGTTCTCAAAGAACAGGGATTGTCTGGAAAAGAATCTTAAGGAATCAGAACTCATTATTTTGAGGGAATGGAAGTTTTTGTTGTAGGTTCATCGGTATTTACCAGGCTATTGAGCCTTCAGGATTTTATGAAGCATAGCAATACATTCTCATGAGGTTTTTAGCACTTATATTTTATGTACAAATAATCCAAAGATGAGAAGAACATGTATGTGTTGCCCCTACCCACTTGGGGCAAGTATGCAAAGCCAGAGATGAATTTTCTGTTACCCATCCATTCATCCTAATTACATTTGAATAGTGTAAGAGAATTACTTTGCTTTATGTAGAGAGGAAGTCAATTCCAAGGAAGTGGAATTCTCTGTGATACATACTGTCACTTTTGTGTCTGGGACACGAATAAAGAGTCTTTGCGGGTAGCTTACAAACTAACAACTATGATCATGCATGCTCACTCCCTGGCTGCACCTTCAGAATGGTACTAGGGGTTTGCACATGTGGGTTATATATGTTTAGGTACAGCCTCACATGCTTCTTAAAGATACAGCACACACTTTACACTATGATCTACATCCTCTGTCTTTGAGAAATAGATTGTGCAATTGTTATGAGACTGTTTGGCATGCAAAAATCAGAGGTTACCCATAGTCATGCATTATGCAATATTAAATATACATGTATGCACAATCAAATGCATGTTGCTGCATATTTCACACTTGGATTAGATGCTTTATACAATATTAAATATACCTGTTCGAATCACTCTCTGGAATGGAGTCAAAATTTTGAGCACATTCTGGTCTGGAAACAGAGTCTGACTTATTCTTCAATTTACAGTCCGCTTCACAGATACAGTGTTGTGATTGCAATGATGATTGTGATTCTGGTACAAGAAGAAGATGTTTGTGATTCCTTCTATACACCACTCCTTCGGAATTAACCAAGTAAGATCTCGGCTTGGCACAGATGCCTGTAATCTGTCCTATTCAATCAAAATATTTTGTTGTTTGGATTCGTACCATCTCTCCTTCTCTCAGTGGATGAAGTAATCTGCTCAATCAGTTGTAACTAGATTTTTGGATATTACGCTTCTTAAATAATTGAGCTTTTATGGTTTTAGTATTCTTAGATTTAGGCTGCAACAAACTTGAAAAAATAGGTAGTATAGTTCTAGTTTGCCTGGAAAGTAGTCTCTGAGCAGGTGAGCCAAGAATATCATCATGGGGTATGTTTCTGAGATTAAACAAATTCAAGAGTACATTGGTATTGTCATGTTTTGACCTTTCAGGTAATTGCTTTGCACTCTGCGCAGCTCATTCAGCTAGACCATTGGACTGAGGATATTCAGGTCTACTAGTGATATGTACAAGTCCCATTCTTTTGCAAATTTCTGAAACTGGCTAGTAAATTGAGAACCATTGTCCGAAAAAAGTTTGTGTGGACTACCATTAACTGAGAAATGACAGTTCAGCTTAGTAACAACAGCAGTTGAGGTTAGGTTAGATAGCAGATCAATCGCAAACCAATTCGAATAAGAGTCTACCAGAACTAAGTAGTGTTGATGGTTCCCTCAAAGATTTCAGTTGCTACAGTAGACCAAGGTAGTTCAGGAATTGGACTTACCTGAAGTGCTGCTCTTTGCAAATGCAATCTGGTACTACTACATACTGAACAAGAAGAAAGAACTCTATCAATATCTTGTGGTAATGAAGGCCAAAGTCTTAATTCTCTTTCTCTTCTCTTGGAAGTGGACCCTGGGTGACCACGATGCAAAATCTGGATATATTCTTGTTGTAAGGAGGCAAGAACAACAATTTTAGGACCTTTGAAAATAATGCCATCTTCCATCAGCAATTCAGCTCTGTAAGGAAAATACATTTGCACTTCAGGTGATCCACTAAATTGCTGTGACATCCATTCAACATTAATAAAGTGACTTGAGCTTCTGTATAACGGGATCAGTCTGACTGTGATCTCTTAACTCATCAAGTCTAGTGGTGGAAAAATTATGCACTAACATCATGTCAAAGTCAAAAGTTTCTGCGTTAAGCTGTTCTGTTGTAATTCTGAGAGATCTGAATAAAGTATCAGCCAGATAGAGCAATTTGCCTTTAGTGTAGACCATTTTGAAATTGTACTTTTGCAATTTGAGCATCATTCTCTGTAATCTCGCTGGAGTGGAATGCATAGGCTTCTTTAGAATAGTAACTAGAGGTCGATGATCAGTTTCAATCTGAACAGTTCAACCATAAATATAACCATGAAACTTGGAGCATGCAAATTCTATTGCAAAAAGTTCCTTTTCAATTTGAGCATACTCCATCTCAGTTTGGGTTACTGTTCTAGATGCATAGTCTACTGGTCTGCACTCTTGAAGCATAACTGTGCCTAGACCAAATTTTGAAGCATCACAGGAAAGAGTAACTGGTTTGTTCACATCATAGTATCTTAATGTAGGTGGGGTGGCAATTTTCTGCATAAGGTTTTCAAATGCCTTCTGGTGCTGTTCCAGCCTTGACTATGCAACATTTTTGCATGTGAGCCCTTTTAAAGTTGCTGTCAACTCACTGAAGTCTGATATAAATTTGCTTAAATAGTTGGCCATTCCCAGAAAACGCTGTAAAGCTTGCACATTATCTGGTGCTGACATTTCAAGAATAGCTGCTTATTTGGTTGGGTGTGGTCTCAAACCTGTACTTGTAAACAAATGTTCTTTGTATGTAACTTCTGGAAGTCTGAATTTGCACTTCAAAGGATTGAACTAGAAGTTTACTTCACGTGCTCTGTCTAGAACTTTCTTGAGGTTTCTGTCATGCTCTCCTTCACCATTGCCTCCAACCAATAGATCGACTATTATGATACATGGATAACCCAATAAAATTTATTCCATTTCATGCTAGAATACTTCACTTGCAGAACTTATTCCAAATGGCATTCTTAGGAATCTGTATCTGCCAAATGGAGTACGGAAAGTAGTTAGAAATGAGAATTTGCAATCAAGCATCACTTGCCAAAATGAACTCTTTGCATCCAAAACAGAAAACACAGTGGCATTTGGTATTACAGCTGCAACCTCTTTGACTGTGCATAACGGCCTTTTTAATGCTTTGTTCAAATCTCTTGGGTCAATGCATGTTCTGATTTTGTCTGAGTCTTTTTTGTGAGCGGCTGCCATGGCACACCCATTCAGATGGTTCTGTGACTGGACAAATCACACCTTGCTGCACCATTTTATCCAACTGAGCCTTAACTTTATCTTGCATAGGTATCAGAACTCTTCTTGCTGGTCTGACCACTGGAGTTACCTCTGGGTCTAACTTCATGGAATACACAACTGGAAATTTGCCTAACTTGTCATCGAAAACATCAGCATACTCTGAGAAAATGGCTTCTGAAAAATTGGAACTTGGAAATGCACTTATGCTATGAACTTCTTTAGCAAAAGAAAGCAGATTCATTCTTATGTTATCTTGGAGACCCAGTAAAGATTTAACTGGTCTTTGGACTATGTTGAATAATAACTTGTAATGTTTTCGGCCAAATAACAAGACAGTATCACTGAAACTTCAGTTTGAATTTCTTCACCTCTGTAAGCAACAAGTCTCGCACTACTGGTTTCATTGAGTTGTTCCTTAGTTCTCAGTCTAGCAAATATGTCTGCTGATATAACATTACACGTAAGGTTGTGCACGTTTGTGGGTTATATATGCGCATGTACAGCCTCGCATACTTCATAACGATATAGCACACACTTGACACTATGATCAACACATATCTAATCCTCCAACATAAAAACACCCACAAGGGCAGATATCAATAAAAATAAGGTGAACACCACAAAGTACAGTCCACCTACAAGCGAGTGAGCAATCTCAGTTTATTAATAAAACAGGACTAAGCACTTTCGCCAATAATCTGGCTTCTTCAGAGTCCTCTGAAGAAGCCAGATTATTGGCGAAAGCGCTTAGTCCTGTTTTATTAATAAACTGAGATTGCTCACTCACTTGTAGGTGGACTGTACTTTGTGGTGTTCACCTTATTTTTAATAATCCTCCAACATGTTCTACTTATGTTACAAAAGAGATTTAGATCTCTTGAGCAAGTGTCTATGCCCTCATTGGACTTGCAAATGCACAGTAGGTTTGACAGAATATGGTGTGTTGAGTCTTTGTACACAAGGGAGAGGTTGTCCCTCAAAAGGCTGTTTGACGTTGAGAAGAAGGATAAGAGTTTGAGATGGTCTGCATAGTTTTTGTGATTTAGGTCCTTGATGTTCTTAAAAAGAATGTGCTGCGGGCATTGGAGATCTGTGAAATGTTCGGACAGGTACATACTGAAGGGGCGTTATACTCAATGATCAGCCTGATAAGTGCAGAATACAGTGTAATGATCACATCTCTGGGCCTGGATGCCATAGCTAAGTAAGAAGCTGTACAATGAAAAAAAGCACATACTTGCAATAGTAAATAAGTGGTAATCAAAAGTCATTTAATTTCCTACATAAGTTCCAAGGTCCCTAACTATTGGATCAGTTTTCAGTGGTGTATTGTCAATGTGATAGTTACAAAGAGCTTCTTGCTTGCCGAAGGATAAAGTTACACATTTCCTGGCATTTAGTTTTAGTCCATGGTTTTGATACCAGCTGTCAGTTTGGAAAATGCCTTCTTCGAGGATCTTGGTGTCCTCTGGGGAATTTTACGATGGGACCAAGTTATAGATATATGCAAACTTGATCAGCCATAATTCCTTGACAGTACATTTGACCTCCAACAAGTAATGGGATGCATCATTAGTGACAGGTCTTTTGGCAGACGTAAAGTAACCCACCTTAATTTTCTAGGTTCTATTTGTGAGGCAATTTGCTATCCAACAAGTTACACAGGGATTAAAATTTAGCTGGGTAGTTTACAATACCTGAATGTGGGATGGTGTTGAATATCATTGCAAGGTCTAGATATGCATTATGAACTGACTTACCCTCACGTATTACTTCAGAAGCCTTCTAGAAGAAGTTAACTAGGTCATGTAGGCAGGATCTGCACTTGACAAATCCAAACTGGCTTGGGTTGAGAGTTGGTAGGTTACCTATGCACTTATTTATTAATTCCATAATGGTCTCTTCCATATCCTTAAAGATGAGGTTGGTCAGACTTATGTGTTTATAATTTCCTGGTTCTGATGATACTCCACCTTTGTGCAGAGGGATGACAACTGCCATTCTCCATTTGTTTGGCACAAAGCCCATGTGGAGGCTGACATTGAATAGTTTCTGCAGGGGGTCTGATGGGTCCTGTTTCAGGCTATGCAGTAAGCAGTTTGATACGGTGTCTGGCCTCAGATAAGCAGTGTTGTTGGTCTTGGATAGTGCCTTGAGGACTTGTTCATGTGCGATTTGGGTTGTGGGTGATATGTAGATGCAGGCATGTGATCTGGGAATGGTGAAGGGGAGGGGGTTGAAGTTGTTTATAAATATATTCTGTAGTAGATTGGTTATGCCTTCTTGTTCTAAGTATCTGCACAGTACTGGGCATTGTTTCTAAGGTTTCTAACATAGTTAAAGAAGTCTTTGTGGTTGACTTTTGACTGAGTGGAAATTTTTGCCTTATATCTGGCTTTGGTTGATTTTTTTTCAGGTCTGGAGTTCCTGCTTAAGTTTAGCAAGAGTTTTATTTTACATCTTGAGAGTTGCATTTCTTTTTGCATGCAGTCATTTTTTTTTCTTTTTTTAAAGAGCTTGCTTATAATTGGGTTCCCTCAAAGAGATTTATTTTTAAATATGACTTTGCATTTACTTCAGTGAGGGGCAGATGCATCTATGCAGCTATTCACGCATGCATAGAATTCTGCAATAAAGCATTCTGCATAAGCAGTGGGGTCACTGAGTTGGAAGGGGATGTTGAATTTAGCCGAGTCACCACTTAGCTTCTGTAAGTTAGCCTTGGCATATATGTGTCTGCCTTCAGTCTTAAGGAGAATGTGAATGATCTGTGGTCTGATTTGACCAGGGAGGGATTTGCAGTTGGTAGGGAGCAGAGTTGTCCCATACTGGTGAGGACCAAGTGCAGGATTTGATTGCCCCTGATTAGCATGTGGAGTAACTGTTCCAGAGAGTTTGTATTGATAAAGTTCAGAAATCTCTGAGCATACATGTTAGAGCATGTATACATCTTATACATTTACTAATGTTGGTAGAGTACTTGAAGTCCTCTAGGAGAATGATGCTTGACTTAATGCGTAAGGACTCCATGCTACTTAGACAGGAGTTATAGTCTGAGGGAGATATGGATCATAGGAGGTTAGTAGGCTAATGGCCCCAGGGCCTTTACAAGCCTAGCCAAGTTCAACCCGTGTTCCCAACTGTGTCTGGTTCATGCAGACATTACAATCGGCACCTATTGCCCCTCCCCAAGAGGGACACAGGTGGAGTCCTTGGGGTGAATTTCCAGTTACCCATCCAGTCGTTCAAATTGCACTTAAATAGAGCAAATGAGGGGCTTTGTTTAACATGAATAAGAAGCTTGTTTCAAATCTAAGGCAACCTCTGTGAGACAAATCTCTCTCCAGCAAGTTCTGTTGATGTCACATACCAGGTTAAGGTCCTTTGACTGAGTGACCTGTGTGCCATTTGACTTGCAAATGTGCAGCATTTCTGTCAAAGCTGGGTCAAAGATTGCTCTATATTCAAGGCACAGGTCACCACTGAACAGTCTGTTTGACACAAAGTAAAGTGACAATAATTTCAGTCTGTCTGCATAAGACAGATCTTGAATTTTCTTCGTAAGGAATCTTTGTGGTCTCTTCAGTTGCAGCAGGTGTTTGGAAAGGAACATACCAAAGGGGGAAGGTTGTACTCTTATTATTAGCCTGATGAGGGAAGAGTACAAGGGGGTTATAACCTCTTTTTTTCTGGAGGCAATGCCCTTGCTTATGAGATGAGCAATATAAAATGCCCTTCTTACCACTGTGGAGACATGGTGATCAAAGTTATAGTTGTTATCAACCTGTGCGCCCACATCTCTCACCACTGACTGTGTGCTTAGGGTATTGCTATTGATGTGGTAGTTTGCAGGAACATCACCCCTGCCTAAGGGGATGATAATGCATTTTTTTTGCATTAAGTTTAAGACCATAACTTTGGCACCAGTCATTACTCTTCATAGTACCTCTTTGCAGAATGTTGACATCGCTAGGGGTTTCAATGATCACTCCCACTTTGCAGTCATCAGCAAACTTTGTCAGCCACAGTCGTTTAGTTTTAGCCTGTACTTCTGAGAAGTAGATTCCGAACAATAGGGGTTCCAGAACTGAACCCAGTTGAACACCACTGGTTATGGGTCTGCTGGAGTAGGTGGAGTCTCCTCTTTTGACCGTATGAGTTCTATCAGTGAGCCAGTTTGCAACCCACCTGACAATATATGGGTTGATACCCAGCTGGGTGAGTTTATCAATGATGCCTGAGTGGGATATTGTGTCAAAGGCCTTGGCTAAGTCTAGGTAGGCCGTATAAACAGGTCTGCCCTTGTCTAGGGCATTGGTGGCTGTCTCAAAGAAGTCCACCATGTTTAACAGGCATGATCTTCCCTTTTGACAAATCCAAATTGGGTGGGGTCGAGCATTTGGAGATTTCCTATATCTTTGTTAATAAGGTCCACGATGATTTGTTCCATGGCCTTGTAGATAAGGCTGGTCAGGCTGATGGGTCTTTAGTTCCTGGGTTCTATGGCTGCATCCTCTCTATGCAAAGGTATGACATTAGCTGTTTTCCATTCCACTGGGAAGAAGCCAGTGCTTAGGCTGTGACTGAAAAGCGTGCTCAATGATGATGCTAATTTCTGTTTTAACCCATGTAGAACAAAGCCTGGGATGTTGTCTGGTCCAATAGAGGCTGTGTTTTTGGCCCTGAAGAGGGCATTTAAGATCTGCTCCTTAGAGATACTAGGTGGGGGACACGTGGTTAGGGATGCTTTGAGGTATGTGTGGCAGGGACAGGGGTGATGTTTTCACTGAACCTGTTAGCCAGCATGTTTGCTATATCCACAGGTAATATATAGTTTGCTATATCCACAGGTACTATATATGTAGTACCATTAACTATGAGCTCAGCTCATATCTGAGCCTTAACGTTTAGGTTACGGATGTAGCTAAAGAACACCTTGTGGTTATCCTTAGTTAGGGAAACACATTTGGATTTGTAGTTAGCTTTGGAGGACTTCACTAGGAGTTTTATTTGCTTGTTTAAGTTGAGGAGGGAGTGTTTCCAGTTTTGAGACCATTCCTTCCCGCTCTTAGCAATTTCTTTCTCCTATGGTATAGCCTATTAATGGCAGTGGTCCACTAGGCAGGTTTGTTTTTATTTGAAGGTCTTGCTTTGGTTGTATCGGGTATGGCAGAGTCAATACAATTGTACAGCTGTTTGTATAAAGCATTGGTGTATAACTCAGCATACATGTCTGTTTCATCACTGTGGGGAGGGGCTATGAAGCTATTTATGTCGTCACGTAAGGGGTTGTAATTGAACTTAGAGAAGTTTTTTAGTCTATTTATTGCTAAGGGGGGGTATTGTGTTATAGTTATTACAGCAAGACTTATTTGTGGTCGGATCTCACCAGGGATGGCCACACACTGGGGCTGGTGCAGCAGTCTCACATGTTGGGGAGCACCAGGTCCAGGATGTTTGAGCCCCTTGTGGGTGTGTCAGACATCTGGATATGGAATGGTCCTATAGTTAGCCATGATGTGATAAGGATCTCTTCACAGGCTGGTGTTTGAGTGTCTGTGTGTGTGTGTATATATAGATATATATATATATATATATATATATATATATATATATATATATAGATAGATAGATATATATATATATATATATATATATATATATATATATATATATATATATGTGTGTGTGTGGGTGTGTATGTATGTACATATATATATATATATATATATATATATATATATATGTGTGGGTGTGTGTGTATGTATGTATGTACATATATATACGTGTGTGTGTGTGTGTATATATATATATATCTATATATATATATATATATATATATGTGTATGTGTGTATATATATATATATATATATATATATATATATATCTAGAGAGAGAGAGAGAGAGAGAGAGAGAGAGCAAATGAGAGGGGAGACAATTTTGGCTCTCCTTTGAATGACACCATCAGCTAAGACAATTGCTGAAGTCAGTAAGCTTTTGTTTGTATTGCAGCATCATTCTTGGTGATCGAAAAATGCTGTACAATTCTAGGTTATTACCTGTCTGTGATATATATTCCAAGAGCTTCATCATGTCTCTTTTTCTTATGGTCCAGGAAGTTATGTCTCAAGTCATTTGCACTCAGTGCAAGGACTTGAGATCCTGTGTGATGTGGAGAATGTGATAGTGACTGTGCAACCCTCTCCTTGCACAGCCTAGTTAGCGGTGCATCAATGTGTCTCACAGTGGAGTCGCATATGGCTATGATGTTGGAGTGTGAGAAGGTTTGCCTTATGGACTTTTAAACTGGGATACTGACTCTTTGATTTATGCTCCAAGATGGGTACTGCCAATGTTGTGTGTTGGTGAGGCTGATGAGTATAATTGTTTCTTAGGTTACATTTAGGAGGCCTTTAGGTTTAGTATCTCAACATATGTAGGTCTACATGTTTGATCTGACCTACGTATGATAGGTTTAGTGTGGTGCTGTAGGTCTATGTGTTTAGTTTGATCTATCAGTGATAGGTTTAATGTGGTGCTGTAGGGCTACGTGTTTGGTCTGACCTATGTGTGATAGGTTTAGTGTGGTGTTGTAGGTCTGCATGTTTGGTCTGACCTATCAGTGATAGGTTTAGTGTAGTACTTAGGTCTACGTATTTGGTCTGACCTATGAGTGATAGGTTTAGTTTGGTACTAACAAATTGCTTGTTGTTTGTAGTCTCTTCATGTAAGGGTTTTGGCTCCTACAGCGTTACATAACTGGATCACTCACAAACTGTGTCATTTTGTTTTAAGTAGTAGGTATTTTTTAGTAAACATGAGACAACTGCTACATTGTCACAGGATGACAATTTCACTCAAGCTCGCTACAGAGGTGGTCAGAAAGTACAAGTCCAGGGATACAGGTGTTTACTAATGTGGGCTGATGGGGGAGTAGTGCCCATGAGGTTTGCAGTTGATTACTAGGGTTTATATTAGATGAACAAAAGTTCATCTTGGCGAACGCTCACATGAGCGAATATCCAGGTACTCAAAACTGCAATTGTGAGTGGCTGCGCCCCCCACACCCCCCTAAATATATATTCCAACTCCGAGGTCACACTACAGTGAGGAAAGGGCAAATATTCCCATCCTCACTGTACCGTGATCTCACAATTGTGGTTTCGAGTTCTGCAATATTCGCTCATGTGCGCGTTTGCCAAGATGAACTTTCATTCATCTAATATAGACCCAATTACTAGTGTGCTATATTTCTGGTAATGGAGATAATGCTGGTCTCAACACAGCTGCATGCAGCTAGGAATCAGTAATCGTTTCTTCTTTCACCAAAGATAAAAGAGTAACATTATTCTCAATCTGCTTCTTGAGAAGTAGGATTAATTGTGATGTTGCTAGGTTCAGTACACTTGCTATAATCGTCTCTTGGTAGGTACCCTGAATAGAACCTACATCAGCTGGATGCAACAGACAGCCAAGCTGCACAGAGGCCCTGAAGAGGGTCTCAACCAAAACTGCAACCAGGCCATTCACTGAAGTCCCTTATATACTGCCTAATCTGAAACCAGAAGGATTTAATGCCTCTCTGCTCCTTCTCACACTACAAGCAAAGAAGTAGAATTATTTCCAAGCTGGCTCTTAACCAATTTTCAGGCTTTATAGTGTTTGGAAACAGAAGCACTACTCCCAAGACGAGATCATTCAGTACCCAGTAGAATGAGCAGATGAGATGAGACTGAGATGAGCTTCCAAGGTCAGTTTTACAGTAAGGGTGAGTAGGTCAAAAGCCACCAGCATTTGTCTCTCAGCAATTGCAGCTAATTAAGAAACCTTATTTCTCAGCTCCTCCCATTAATTGGGTAGACTTCATTCCTTTTCAGTCAGTGAATGGAAAAGGACTTTTTCCTAAGTGACCCTAGCCAAGAACTTTTAAAACTGCAAGAAAAAAGTTTCAGGTAAATCAAAATTAAAAATAAAACAAACTACAATATATTTAGATCAAAAAGGAATGGAAGTATCAAAATCTTAAATGGAGAAGTTCAGTCCAAAATGCAAAACAGTTACACACAAGTATTAGCCTCACAGCAATTGCAGCTAGATTTAGGTAGGATGTGAAAAGGAGCAGTGTATTACGCAATTAAGACTGTAATTCAAATGGATAGGAGGATGGTTAAAAGCCTGATTCCTCAGAGATGGAATGCAGTGTTATGCAGAAATAGAGAAACGTTGGGTAAAATGTCTTACACAGGAGGGTACATATGGCAGTAATAACTCAAGACAGAAAGGCTCTGTTTAGAAATTAATAGGAGGAGGACGGGGAAAGATAATTCTCTAATGTTCAATCAGAGTGTGGTTAATCTGAATAATTAGGTGTTCCTTGTAAATGTCTTTTTGATTGGGTCATAGAAAGTTAACAGTTGTGACTGTAGCTCATTAATATCCATTAAATGTTTTGACAGCACAGAAGGATACCAAGTTAGACAAACAGAGTAATACTTGATCAAATTGCAGGGGCATTACAGTATTCTAGCCCTGGGTTTACTGCATCATTGCATTACAATACTGCCCCATTGCAGGGGTAGGGTGTTAGTTTATAAGGGAAGTTCATCATCATACCTACATCACTAGTTGGTCATAGATGCATTGGGAGAGAGGACACATGAATGTTTTTCCTGCTGTTGTTGCAACCTTGTTGACACAGCCTTTCTTTGCAGATATGAAATACACTGTGTGATTTAAAAGCTTTTGTTAGCCTCACTGGACACACCTTCTAGCATGTGTGTGTGTGTGTGTGTGTGTGTGTGTGTGTGTGTGTGTGTGTGTGTGTGTGTGTGTGTGTGTGTGTGTGTGTGTGTGTGCATACTTGTCAACTGTCCAGATTTTTGCCACATATTTTTGGCCTGTTCCTCGTAAAATTTGAGGTTTTCTGGCAAATAACTGAGTCATTAGATAATGTCATACATTTGAGTTTCAGAGATTGTATAACGCAAACCGTGTTATTCTGGCAACTTTCTAAGTTTATAAAAGCAATATTAGGCTTTGTCCAGATTGCTTGTGCTAAGAGGTTAAGAGCTACGGTATGCACATGCTTATATCTACGTGTGTTTTATTTTCTGTAAAACAGAATTGTCATTTCAAGTGGAAAAATTGTTGGTGTATTTCCTCTCTAATGAAAAGGTACATTTCAACAAAATCTTTAAACACACACACACACACACATATATATATATATTTACATTTTGTTTACCGGGAAAGTACATTCGGCAAAAAAGAGCCCATTTTCAATAGAGGCCCGGGGAGAAAAGCTCCTTATACATTTAAACAATAAACCATTATCACATAGTTTCAAGAAAATAACAGCATGCAAGAAAGGTAAAACATATAATAAACAGTAAACCTTAGGTAAACAAAAGAATTATAGAGTAACATGCCCTAGCAGAGCCTTTAAAGGCAGTATCAACAATTACATTAGAAGTTTATAAGCGTAATATAAAACATTTGAGGTCTACTGCTGCCTGAACTGTATTTAAGAATTATAGAGTAACAAGGTATACTGGGAAGTAGTTTAAGGTATATAGCAAGCATGACATATTAGGGAATGAATAACATAAGAAAGAGACAGGTAGATAAGAATAGTGGAGATATAGTATTGGAATGAGTTGAAAGGAAGGACAGTAGGGAAATAGGGGTAAGATGTGGAGGGATGTCAGGTGGGGTGAGAGTAAGAGCATTCCCAGTGAGAAAAGAGGTGGGAATGGAGCAGGTCTTGAAGGTGGAGTGGTTGTTACTGGTATGAATGTGTGGTGGAAGGGAATTCCAATGTCATGCTAGGGAGAAGGATAATAGAAATATACTTGGAGTGTGTGTGGGTTTGTATACTTCTAGCAGATTCTGATTGTTGGACCTGAGTAGTCTATCAGGATGGTGCATTTTGACAATAGAGGCGAGGGAGGGGCAGTGAGCGGGTCTAAAGATGAATTTGTGTGCATTTGATACTTGGATATAGGACAGATACTTTTAGCCAGTTCAAGGTGTCGAGGGCATTGCAATAGTGAGAGGAGGATTTGGATCCGGTAGCAAACTTAGCGATTTTGTTGTAGCAGGAAGATAATTTTGTCTTTAATGAGGATTAAAGGTTAGTAAGTAACAATATATATATATATATATATATATATATATATATATATATATATATATATATATATATATATAAAGGGTCTATGTTATCTAATCGACTGCTCAACATTGACAGCTAAGGGTTGAAAACTTACAATCTCGAATGGGGCCAGGTAGGCAAATTCTTTCATCAGGAAAGAATTAGCTTTTTTGCTTGGCCATTATCAGGAATTTGCCCTTTCCCCAATGTAGAGTGATCTCGGAGTTGGTATATTTAGTTAGGGGTGTGTGTGTGTGTGTGTGGCACATCCCCCCACATTGGGGAGGTGTGGGGGGGTGAAGCCCCCACTTTTTTACGGCTTGGAAGTTTATGTTAGTGTGGCATGGCCAAGTGAATTCTTTCCCAATGAAAGAATTCACTTACCTGGCCGTTCGAGATTGTAAGTTTTCGACCCTTAACTGTCCACGTTTAGGCATTCGACAAATTGTGGTCGATTAGATAATATTGACTATATATATATATATATATATATATATATATATATATATATATATATATATATATATATTGACTATATATATATATATATATGTACTTCCGAAGTACAAGCAAACACAGGAGGGTTATGGCTGACAAAGTTTGCAGATGACTGCAAACTGGGCACCGTAGTCGAAAACACATCTGACACAGATATCCTTCAGAAGGGTCTCACAGAAACGGATGACTGGTGCCAGAGCCATGGCCTAAAGTTAAATGCCAAAAAATGCATAGTCATACCCTTCGGGAAAAACAAGGTTACCCCTAGCTACCATATAGGTGGTAATCCCCTGAACACAGAAGAAGTTATCAGGGAACTGGGGACCCAGGTTGACAGTAGCCTGTCATTCGACACCCATGTAGCTAAAGTAGTTAGGAAGACCTTCTACATTGCCCACCTTATCATGAAGGGATTCACATCTAGATCAAGGGAGGTCATAGTCTCCCTATACTCATCACTCATCAGACCAATGATTGAGTACAATGCCCCATTCGGAATGTATCTGACCCGACACTTGCAGCAGCTGGAGAGGCCACAAACGTTCCTCACCAAAAGGATAAAGGGTCTCAAAAATCTGTCCTATGCTGCCCGACTGAAAGAACTGCAGCTCTATTCAGTCGCTTACCGCTTGCTCAGAGGTGACCTTTGCCTGACATACAAGGCCATGTCTAACCCAGATTTGATGAATATGCTTCACCTCAAAAAATCTAGATCCATCAGAGCCACAAGGACTGGAGACTTAAACCTCGACACGGCTATTAATAGGACGTGCTGGAGGGATAGATTCATCACCCAAAGACTCCCTATGCTGTGGAACAAAATCCCGGTATATGTGAGGCAGAGAACCTCGCTGGCCTTGTTCAAGAGAAATCTTGACCAATGGATGGGAGATCGCAGATATACTCCAGGGATTACCTCAGTGTCACTGCTAGACAGAGGCACAGCAAAATAATGGGTATAGTTCCCCATACAAAAGGGGTGGCGTAAGCCACAAAACTATGGGCTAGGCTTATAAATGCCCTCGGGCAGATAGCCTAGTATGAACCTATGAACCTATATATATATATATATAAGAGCTATATATATTTTATGTATATATATATATATATATATATATATATATATATATATATATATATATATAAATCTAATCTATATCTATACACACCACACACACACATATATATATATATATATATATATATATATATATATATATATATATATACATACACACACACACACACACACACACACACACACACACACACACACACACACACACACACACACACACACACACACATACATATAGTGAGTCATAAGCCCATTAAATAATGTTAAGTGTCAAGGAAAAGGGGCCATTTTAATCTTACTAGCTTATCTAGTTAAAGAAAAGAAATATGTCGACTTGAATAAATAAATCAAATAGTTTACAGTGAGAATTCATAACACTTGCTTTTGTTCAGGTATCTCAGATATCCCCATTTTCTAGGGACATTCATAATTTTTTTTCAACATTTTGTTCTAAGTTAACAGTACCAGCATCTTAAAAGTGTCCATCATTTGGAGTTTCTTTCCTTAATTATTTTTTGCTTTGCCCCTAATTTTGAATGCAATAGTTGAAAGCTATGAAAATGTTTCAGTGTTTCTTCCAGTCATCAGTGCTAAATGAATGAATGAATGAATGAATGAAAGAAAAATATACAGATGCTTCAGTGATTCTCCCAGTCACTGTTGATTGAATATAAGAAAAAGAAGTATGGTTTATTTTCATTTATATAAATCGAACATTACCAGGATAATTTAATAAAGTTGTTTCTTGTTAAAAAAAAAAAAAAAAGAATATAAGAAAAAGAAAAAAGTTAAAATAAGTACCAGCATTCCCAAAACATGTTCTAGACTACCTGGTGATCCTACAAGTTTGCTGTAGGTGTGTGGTGTTTGTAAGTAACCATATGTGCAGTTTGCAGTACTCTGGCATCCAGTCCAAAGTTAGTTTCTCTTTCTTGCACCCATTGAGCGTCAAGATAGGTCACACTTTCCACATGAGCATGAGTTAGGTAAAGCAGTTTTCATGGAATGAACGAATGAAGCAAATAAGAATGGCATTATTAGAACAGTTTGTCATTTTGATATAAAGCCAGAATGGTAACATATTAATTTAATGTGTAAAACCCCACACTTTGCTGGACACTACCAAATTTATTTTTATCTTTTTTTTTTTCAGAGCAACAAACCGAATTCCTTAGCAGTTAAGCAATGTGACACACCTTGGACAAAAGTGTAAGTTCTCATTATTTTTAAGTTCTTATATTATGTTTCCCATGGGCGGCCACGGTGGTGCAGCGGTTAGCGTTGCCGCCTCACAGCAAGAGGTTCTCCAGTTCGATTCTCGGCTGGGGTGCCTTCTGTGTGGAGTCTGCATGTCCTCCCTGTGATTGTGTGGGTTTCCTCCGGGTGCTCCGGTTTCCGCCCACATCCCAAAATCATGCAGTAGGTGGATTGGACACTCTAAACTGGCCCTAGGTGTGAGTGTGTGCCTTCTGTGGAAGGTTGGGCTGGCAACTCGACACCGTAAAACTCCACTGCCAATCATGATCGGACAGATGATCCACTGTGGTGACCCCTAACCTGGAAAAGCCGAAAGAAGAAGAAGATTATGATGTTCATCATGTTTCACTGCTGCAGTCATTACACTTGGGTTATCCTGCCGTCAGGCTGTCCCGCAGTCGGCCAGAGTTCCAAAGTCTTGGTCCGGCGTCGGTTGCTGTCGCCTCTTCCCTGACGTCAGTGCGCCAGGGGTATATAAGATGCAGCCAACGCCATTTTCTTCAGTCTTTCTTGACGCGCTGTGCCCAAAGCAGAAGCAGTTCGCAAGTGCCGGTCGGCCGACTCCTGAGATTTCAAATTCGATTTCAGATCCAAAGTCTTCAATAAATCTAAGTACCCCATTGGGGAAACTTTTTCTTGCCTCAGACCGATGTCAGTAATAGTTAATAATTGTATTTCTTGTGGGAAGCAAATACCTCATAAGGATTTTCATTCTTACTGTATTCCATGCCTAGGCCCAGATCACGACATCACTAGTTGTCGGTTTTGTGCTAGATTTAACAAACGCACAATTAAACATTGGTATGATTTTGCATGCCATTATTTTGGCCGAAGGTTTAATTATACCATGCCATCGGAGCAACCGACGACTGGAATTCACAAAAAACGTATAGATAAGGATAAGGACAGGCATCCGAGGTCCAAAACTGACGACGAAGCCTCTTCTTGGCCAGTCATTGGTTTGCCGGTTCTCAGTGAGGTGCTTTCGCAGCCCCTGACACCCACTACCTCAGAGCTACAGGCCCTGACCGACTCCCACATGGAGTTGCCTAGGCCTCTGGATACTCAAGGTGTAGGGCCTATGGAGACTAACCCTTCAGATGGGTCCGGAGCCGCTGAGCAGGCTTCAGCTTCTGAGGGTGTTTTCAGACCTTCACAGCTTACCATTGCATCTACAGCCAAGCCTAAAGCAACATTAAAGGCAAAGAAGCAAGTACAGCATTCATCTGGACAGGCCTCCATGCCTAAAAAGCAGATGCTCAAAATGGCCAAAGACTTAATTACTCTGATCAGGGGTACCCATCCCCCTCCTGATAAAAGGCCTAGGCAGGATGCAGACTATGATTCCTCTGACCAGATTTCTATATATTCTGACTCCTCTTCAGACCAGGGATATTCCTTCTCCCCCTTTGAGGACTCTGATGCTGAAGAATCTATCCCTTCAGCCTCTCCTCCTGAGGATTATTCTTTTGGGGAAACTTTACACACCATGAGGGAGCATTTCCACTGGGAGGGCCAGGATTACTCAGAGTCCAAGAAAAGGCTCAGAGATTTTCTTTTTTTTCCTCAGCACATGCCCCTTGCTATTCCACCAGTGTTGGATATTGTGGATGATGTGTTCTGTGAATCCTGTTTAAACCCAGATTCATTACCCCCTGCTCCAGTCAAGCCAGACAGGTACTACAGAGTCCCTGACTCACACAAATTTCTTTATAGAAGCCCTGCTGCTGACCCAGAAACTATTTCCCAGGGTCCCAAAGGGGTAAAGGCCTCCACAGCTAAAAATCCAGTTCCCTCAGACAGGGATTCCAGAGCATTAGACAGGTGGGGGAAGAAAGTTTACACCTCAGCAACTTTAGCAGTGAGAGCTTTAAACTGCCAGTTTCACATTTTACTGTCTCAGTTAAAACAGAAAATGAGTACTACTGCAGAACAACCTGATTTTAAGGAATTGCAGGATTTATTGCATGCAGCTGAACAAGTAGGTAAACATACTTTGCAATGTAACAGGAACAAACCACTTGCTGACAAACAGGATAAACGCCCAGTGCTCCAGAAAAACTTAAATAATATTAATGAAACCAAAAGGAGCACCTTGCAATGTGGTTTTGATTCATTAGAAGCTTCTTGTAGAGCAGCAGTTACAGGATCTGTGATTCAAAGACATGCTTGGTTAAAGGAACAAACCTTACCAGATCATGTTAAGGCGAATTTATTAGATGCTCCTTTACAGCAAGATATTTTATTTGGTGTTAAAGCAGAGGAGGTATTAAAGAAAATGGAGGATAAGGCAAAATCTATGCAAACAGTAAAGGATTTCTTACAGGTACAGCCACAAAGATTTAGGAGAAATTGGCCTACTAAAAATTGGTCCTTTCCAGTGTCAGACAGGCCACAAAGAAGCAGATACAGATGCCCAAGAGGCACATCTCAGCCCCAAGGATCTTATAGACCACGACAGTGGGGTGCTTCAACACCAAAAGGAGGTAAGGACAAGTCACAACCTTACAGGAAACAATCTCAATGACTTTCCCTTTCCAATGCCAAACTCAACCCTGTCGGCAGCTCCCTTAGGGGGGAAACTAGCACTTTTTCCACAAAACTGGAAAACAATCACCCAGGACAAAACCAAAAGTTCTGTGCTATGACAAAGTCCCACCAAACAGCAAACAGCAAAATCCAAAAAAGAAAGAAGAATGGCAGGACACTGCTGGATTAACTCCTTCTTTTATTAAAACAACCAAAACATCCAAGGATAAGCGCTTTCGGGTGTGATACCCTTCATCAGATAAAGAGAACAAACATTACCACTGTTTTAAATTAAATGCCAACCAATCAGCAATCAGTAAATTACCCGCCTTTTTAGTAGGGCGGGTTTCAAAGGAACCATGTCATTTAACCCTGGGCTCCTATGAGCCCTCAGCTCCAAGATCCATTCAGATTCAAGGGATTCTGTCATCAACCTTATGTCTCCTCCACTATTATTTAACCTTACGTTAACCACAGCCCTGAAGCTGAAAGTATGTGTTGAGTGCTGTTCAATGTGCCTATAAAGAGCATTATGCTCATTTTTATTTCTGATATTGGAAAGATGCTGTAAAATTCTGATCTTAAACATATTATTGGTCTTCCCAACATAATATGCTACGCATTGTTCACATGTAGCCAAATAAACTATGTTACTTGTCCTGCAGGTAGCCCTTGCCTTAAGATGGTATAACCTTCCAGTAACAGGATGTTTAAAAGTTGCATTCTAATTGATAGACGGACAGGCTTTACATACGCCACAGGGAACACTGCCTGGGCTCTCCTTAAATAAATTGGATGTAGTAAAAGCCTTTTCATTACAAAGGATGTCCTTCAAATTCTTATTTCTCTTGTATCCAAAGCTGGGTCTGGTTCCTAATAGATCCTTTAGCTTATTGTCACTTCTTAAGATGTTCCAGTTTTTAAAAATTATATTTTTTATATCTTTGGTATTGCTACTATAGGTGACAAACAACTTAGGTTCCCTTTTTGTGGAGCTTTGGCCTTGGATTCAACGAGCTCTTGTCTGATCCATGGTTTGTATTTACTATCCCTTTTCTGCCTGCTATCATTGATGACTTCACTAATCATCCCCTCTTTGTATCCTCTGTCCAAAAAACATTGCTTCAAGGACTCTATCTCTTTCTCATACTCTGTATCATTCATTGATATCCTAGATATTCTGCCTGCCTGGCCCTGAACTATGTTGGGGAACATATGACGGGGATGCATGCTATCAAAGCATAGCAAACTGTTTTTCCAGCAATCCTTTCTAAATAACTTCGATGAAAAACCATTGCTAGTTTGTGTAATACTGACATCCAAAAATCTATGCTGGTATCAGAGAAATTCAACTTAAATCTAAGGAAGGATGTAGTGGAATGTAGATAGCTGACAAAATCTATTAACATGTCTGCCTCACCCTCCAAAAGAAAAAAACATCGTCTACAAAACGTGTATACATATACACATGTTGTTTCCATAATGGATGTTCTAAAATTACATCTTTCTCCCAAAACCAAAGGACCAGGTTGGCGTATGTATTAGCACAGGGGGTGCCCATAGCTACCCCCTGTGCTTGTCTATATTTGCTTGTTCCCTATAAAGACATTATTCTCTAAGACCAAGGCCAACATCATCTTAACTAAGGATATATTGTTGTCCTCCTCACCCAAGTCACTCAGAACCCCACCTATGGCTTGGATACCAAAGTCATTACTGATCACAGTAAAAAGATTATGGACATCCAACGTCACCATTAAAAGTTTTCCCTGTGGCTTATTATGATTGAACCTGCCTACCCTTCTAAGGAAATCACCAGTGTCTTTCAACACAGAGGTTGCTTTATCTAGAAGTGGTCAAGTGTATATTCTACCCAGATGGAGATATGCTCCGTGACCCAGCCTCTGCCGAGACAATGGGTCTGAATGGGGGGTCTTCTACTGATTTATGAATTTTTGGCAGAGCTTTAAAAATAGGTATAACTGCTTTTTCTATCCAAAGAAATTGTAGCATCTCATCACTTATTAGCATATCAAAATTTAACCTCTTCAAGCTGTTGTGTACTTCATCCACTAGCATCTTGACACCTATGGGGTTGAGTGGAACATAGACTTTCTTATCTAATAACAACCCCTGAATTTTCTGTTGGTAAAAGGTGGTGTCCATCACCACTACGGCACCCCCTTTATCAGCCATTTTTATAACCAAATTGTTGTTAGAGCCCAAATCATGTAGGGCTTGTTGCTGAGGTCGCGTTAAGTTATGGTATTTTTGTAGTCCTCCCCTTTGAAAATATTCTTGTAAATCATTCTCACAGCTATTGATAAACAAGTTTAAAGCTGGAGAGAAGGGTGGCACATAACTACTAGGTAATTTTAAAGTAGTCCCTAGCTCATTATTATTACCAAAAATACATTTTAAAGCTAATGTTCTACAAAACAACATAATATCTAACATTACGTCACTAAAACCACTTGCCCTGCCGGGCACAAAGGTAAGACCTTTGTTTAACACATACAACTCATCTTGTGTTAAAGAATGTGATGAAAGATTAAAAATAATACCACTATTGTGATTAAAAGTCATTCGTAAGTCCTCCTCCTCTTGCCTGGATATCTGCCCTCGCTCGAGGAGCGTCTCCATGCTCCTCGCTTCTTGACAGGAGCAGGTAGCTGGTCCAAAAAACGTTGCTGTCCCTGCGAAGTCTTAGGGCGCGCTCCCATGGCTAGCCCCTCTGTAGATGCTACTGCAGCATAAGTAAAAGATTCAGTCCCATCCGTACGACTAGGGTTGAGCGTGGAAATCGAACCTGCTGTTGGATCCTCAGACTCTATCAGCTGCTCCTTGTCTGCTGTGCTTGTTAGAGACCCTCCTGGGCCTCCTGTAGGTGATGGTGTATTAATTCCTATATTCCCTCCTGTGACGACTGTCGAGCTATGAACGCTGTTGAGTGTAGGTGTAGCCAAACGCCTCTGGGAATCAATCACTTCCGGTTGGCGTTTAGGTTGATTCCTATTGATGGCATTGCTCACTGTGTTACGCTGTGTAGCACTCCTGGGCCACACAAAGATGTTCCCTGAAACAAAATCATCGTAGTCACGTTTTAATTTCTGTAACTTCTGTACACGTAGCTTCTCATTATTGTCAGATATGGTGGTATAAAGATGTTGTAAACGTGCTACGTGATAAGGTTCACAGTAATCTCTCTCTAATTTATTACGCAAAGTCTCTACGTCAGTTTTTAACTGAGCCATTTCTGGTGCAAAAAAGGTTGTTAAGATCTCCATATATTTAAAACTAGTCTGTATGTTTAGCGACTGCCATTGGGCCAGAAGGTCTGGGTAGCGTTCGCCCTGCGTGGGCATACAGAGGATTCTCATTCCTCTGGGAACTATACCATAGGACTGACAGGCTTCCAAGTGGTGAGCCTGCCATTGTAAACGTTGCAGCCTTCCAGCTTTATGGTTTAAATCATGTATTAAACTGTCAAATGATTTATCCATGGCTACAGGTATAAAGTCTTTAACTGGAGCAGTTTTATCTACAGAAAAACCCAAATTAAGTAAAGGGTTTTCTGTAAAAAATACTTTATCAAGGCTATTCAGCTCACCTCTAGTATTCCCATCTCCATCAGCAAGTTGATCAGAGTTCATCTTATTCTGTTGTTCCACAGCAGACATAGCACTATTAGAACCAAATACAAATCAAAGTCCAAAACCAAAAGTTCTGTGCTATGACAAAGTCCCACCAAACAGCAAACAGCAAAATCCAAAAAAGAAAGAAGAATGGCAGGACACTGCTGGATTAACTCCTTCTTTTATTAAAACAACCAAAACATCCAAGGATAGCGCTTTGGTGTGATACCCTTCATCAGATAAAGAGAACAAACATTACCACTGTTTTAAATTAAATGCCAACCAATCAGCAATCAGTAAATTACCCGCCTTTTAGTAGGCGGGTTTCAAAGAACCATGTCATTTAACCCTGGGCTCCTATGAGCCCTCAGCTCCAAGATCCATTCAGATTCAAGGGATTCTGTCATCAACCTTATGTCTCCTCCCCTATTATTTAACCTTACGTTAACCACAGCCCTGAAGCTGAAAGTATGTGTTGAGTGCTGTTCAATGTGCCTATAAAGAGCATTATGCTCATTTTTATTTCTGATATTGGAAAGATGCTGTAAAATTCTGATCTTAAACATATTATTGGTCTTCCCAACATAATATGCTGCGCATTGTTCACATGTAGCCAAATAAACTATGTTACTTGTCCTGCAGGTAGCCCTTGCCTTAAGATGGTATAACCTTCCAGTAACAGGATGTTTAAAAGTTGCATTCTTATTGATAGACAGACAGGCTTTACATACGCCACAGGGAACACTGCCTGGGCTCTCCTTAAATAAATTGGATGTAGTTACTGGAAGGTTATACCATCTTAAGGCAAGGGCTACCTGCAGGACAAGTAACATAGTTTATTTGGCTACATGTGAACAATGCGCAGCATATTATGTTGGGAAGACCAATAATATGTTTAAGATCAGAATTTTACAGCATCTTTCCAATATCAGAAATAAAAATGAGCATAATGCTCTTTATAGGCACATTGAACAGCACTCAACACATACTTTCAGCTTCAGGGCTGTGGTTAACGAAGGTTAAATAATAGGGAGGAGACATAAGGTTGATGACAGAATCCCTTGAATCTGAATGGATCTTGGAGCTGAGGGCTCATAGGAGCCCAGGGTTAAATGACATGGTTCCTTTGAAACCCGCCCTACTAAAAAGGCGGGTAATTTACTGATTGCTGATTGGTTGGCATTTAATTTAAAACAGTGGTAATGTTTGTTCTCTTTATCTGATGAAGGGTATCACACCCGAAAGCGCTTATCCTTGGATGTTTTGGTTGTTTTAATAAAAGAAGGAGTTAATCCAGCAGTGTCCTGCCATTCTTCTTTCTTTTTTGAATCACCCAGGACAAATGGCTGCTGAATACTGTGTCTCAAGGTTACAGGTTCCACTTTCACACTTTACCAAGGCTAAAAGAATTGCCAGACCTGCCACAAAATCAATGGGCAGAGGCACAAAAGCAAATTACAGCCCTCATGGACATGAGAGTTATTCAAAAAGTACCACAGCAGGAACAAGGACAAGGTTTTTACTCAAGACTCTTCCTGGTCCCCAGAAAGGACAAAGCCTGGAGACCCATTATAGACCTTTCCACTCTAAATACTTACCTGGATGTTCTGAAATTCAAAATGTTGACACTACAGCAGCTCCTTCCCATGTTGGGCAAGAAAGCTTGGCTTCTTACTTTGGACCTCAAAGAGGCATACCTGCATGTCCCTATCAGACAAAATTGCAGAAGATACCTCAGACTCATAGCTGGTTCAATGCACTACCAATTCTCTGCACTGCCCTTTGGCTTATCTACTGCACCCAGGGTCTTCACAAAGTGCCTGGCACCAGCAATTGCATTTTGCAGACAAAAAGGAATTAAAATTTATCCATACCTGGACGACTGTCTGATTCAAGCAGAGAGCAAGGACATTCTTCTAAAGCATCTGGCGTTTGTAAAAAAGTTATTAAGTTGCCTAGGGTACACAGTAAACGAAAAGAAGTCAAAACTAGTGCCCTCACAAGAAATAATATTCCTGGGTGCCAGCTTAAATACAACGGCCCAGATGGCTTATCTCACGCCAGACAAACAAGGACAACTTGCTCAGTATTTTCAATTGATGGCAACAAAGTCCCAACTCCCTGCAAGAAAAATTCTGCAGGCCTTGGGATTCATGGCATCCTGCATACTTCTAATTCCATATGCCAGACTGCATATGAGGAAATTACAATGGTACCTAAAAAGTGTTTGGAATCAACACTCTCACAGCTTGGAAACGGTAATACCACTAATTCCCTGCCTGCAACAGGAGTTTCGATGGTGGGCACAGGCATGTCACCTCAACAAGGGTCAGCCTTTCACACTACCCACAGCCAAGCAGACTTTAACAACAGATGCTTCGGATTACGCTTGGGGAGCACACAAAGCAGGAAAATGTATTCAGGGAAAATGGACCACAGACCAAATGCATCTACACATCAATCAAAAGGAGATGTTGGCTGCACAAAATGCCCTAACAGCTTTCAAGGACCTTCTACATCCAGGTCAATTATTATTAAAGACAGACAAGACCACAGTAATGTGGTACATAAACAAGCAAGGGGGCACTCATTCTTACCCCCATGCAGGCAAGCCATTACCTTGTGGAACACAGCTCTAACTTATCAAGTTCATCTGCAAGCACAATTCCTGCCAGGAAAGAAAAATACTCTGGCAGACGACCTAAGCAGAAACATCATGGATCCTCATGAGTGGAAATTAAATCCACAAGTCTTCAGCATGATAATGCAAAAATGGGGGTGCCCGGACATAGATCTCTTTGCCTCCCCACTGAACTGCCAACTACAAAAATTCTGCACAAGGACTTATCACACACAAGCATGGAAAGTGGATGCTCTTTCGTTCAGCTGGAAAAGCCTACATGTTTACGCCTTCCCTCCTCTGCCTCTCCTCTCGAAGGTTTTTCTAAAAGCCAGACAAGAAAAACCATAGATGATTCTGATTGCTCCAGACTGTCCATGCCAACATTGGTACCCAATCTTAAAGAACTTAGCTCGAGGCCCACCTTGGATTTTGCCTCAAATTCCACACCTTCTGACTCAACAAAGCAATCAGATCCTACACAGTCAGCTCAAAACCTTATCCCTGGCTGCTTGGCAGATTCATTAGCCAAACAGGCAACACCTCTCTCAAAATCTGTTATGGATATCATTTTGGAGGCCAAAAGGCCTAGCACCAGGAAATCTTATTCAGAAAAGTGGAAGAGATTCTGTGCCTGGAACCAGGCTCAAAGCCTTGACCCTCTTGTCCCTAACATACCTCAGATACTACAATACTTAATTGAGATGCTGGACAAAGGACTATCCTTCTCATCCATTAAGATCCACGCTTCTGCCATCTCTGCTCATTACAACACAGATCCATCTATTTTCTCTCATCCATTGCTAAAGCAGTACCTCAGAGGGGCAAAAAACATAAGACCGCCCCGGAGAGCACCAACACCTACTTGGGACCTCAATTTTGTCTTGGAAAAGCTCACTTTACCTCCTTTTGAGCCAGCCAATGCAGCAGAAATAAAATATATATCATGGAAAACTGCCCTGCTACTGGCAATAACCTCAGCACGAAGAGTCTCAGAACTACAGGCACTAATGGCAGTGGAGCCCTTCATCATTTTTCACCAAGACAGGGTTTCCTTAAGAACAAACTCTTCATTTATGCCTAAGGTGGTATCCAGTGTGGCCCTCAACCAAACTATTCACTTGCCAACATTTTATCCAAACCCCCAGAATAAAGGGGAGAGAATTCTACATTCCTTGGACATATGCAGACAATTACGCTTCTACTTGGACAAAACAAAAAGCTTTCAGGAAAAGTGAGCAATTGTTTGTATCCTATGCTGCAGGATCACAGGGAAAGGCTATTTCAAAGCAGACCATTTCAAAGTGGATAGGACACTTATCCGGTTCTGCTACACACAGCATGGGAAGCCTGTACCATCTAACATTAGACTACATTCCACCAGGGCAACTGCAACTTCTACTGCTTATCTTAGAGGAGTACCTACCAAGGACATTTTGGAAGCTGCGACTTGGAGTTCAGTGCACGCCTTTACCAAGCACTACCATTTGCCTCTTTACTCCAGATCCAGAGCTGGCTTTGCCACTGCAGTGCTGCAGGGCCTCATAGCCACACCAAATCCTCTCTAGAACCAGCCACCCTGACTCAGCTTTGGGATTCTTCCCAAGTTTAATGACTGCAGCAGTGAAACACAGTGAACATAGTACAGTTTTGTACCTACCATAAATGTAGATTTTCGAGTGTCTTCACTGCTGCAGTCCTGGTTACCCACCCGCCATCCCCTCTTTCTTAGCTGGGTCTTATCTATATTTTTCTACACTATACTTTTTATGTGGTGTATTTGCTGGCTACTAAAGGTTATGTTTTTATCTTATGTATGTTTTGTAAGCAATATGTATTGCCTAGCCTTTTGGGGGCACCTGACATCTTGGGCAAGAAAAACTGAAGAAAATGGCACCGGCTGCATCTTATTTACCCCTGGCGCACTGACGTCAGGGAAGAGGCGACAGCAACCGACGCCGGACCAAGACTTTGGAATTCTGGCCAACTGCGGGACCGCCTGACGGCAGGATAACCCAAGTGTAATGACTGCAGCAGTGAAGACACTCGAACATCTACATTTATGGTAGGTACAAAACTGTACTTTTCCCATAAACATAATTGATCTGTTTGAGCTAAATCTTATAAATGTCATTAGTGTAAAGCCTGCTTTTTACTGCTTATCCTTGTAACATTTCAGCTTTTAAATTTCATGCCTGCCATTCTCCTTATCTGACAACATACACTACGACTAGACATACTTTGTCAGGTTTGCCAAGCTATACATAGGACTGAGAACTGTACTTTAACTTTAAAAAATGCTAACCCTACATGACATATCACAGTGTTATGTTTTTCACTAGTCGATAAGGACCATATGATTCATCCACTTTCTCATCTTCTGGATAATCTTTGCATGTTAGGAGTTTGCATTCATTAACCAGTTCAGCATTCAGGACGGGCAGTCAGTTGAGTACAAAATATGAAGACAATGAGTTGTTGAAAGGCTTAGCAATGAAGTCCTGGGCTTTATTCCCCTCATCCCCCATTTGTGTGATGTGTGCAAGTCATTTAACCAGTAATTGCTCATAATTTGTGCAGTTTCATTTTTGCCTGCTGGGTTTACCTGGTTAATTATATAAACCCACAGTCAGTCTTTTCCTGATAGACTAGATAAAAAAAGCTCTCATGTATTTTTGAATTATTCCATTTTTCTCATTCTGCTTCAATAAATGCTGTACAAGCATGTACCACCCACTTCACAAAAATGTTATCCTTTGGTTAGCCACAGATCCACTCACCCTTCTACAAATTCTGACATCCTACCGGGTACCATTTTTTTTCTAAAATGTGTTGTTTTCATGGACTTCACTGATTTCACTGAGCTATCTGAACAACTTTCTTCCATCTCAAAACATTGCACATTCTGCTTTTGAAAGTATTTCTCTCCATGTGACATTCTGTACTGGTTAGTCACTGTTTTGACTTCCCCTTGCCACTCAGGTCTGGCTCTTTTCTGTATTTTTCCCCAGGATTACCACATCTCCATATTTTTCCAAAACAGTCATGATTTGGATACTTTCACTCTGCAAAAAGTGAAATGAAAGATGCAAATGGTCAAATATTTTAAAAGAAGGGTGGTTTCTTTTCTTTAGACATTAGAACAAAGCTATGAGTTTCTTACTATTGTATAACTCTAATAGAAACAACTCTGCTGCTTAGTGAGCGGAGTTAAAGTGAAGGGGAAATGTAGGCAGATCACCTACAGTGGAAATAATGCATGTGATAGCCTGTGTGTACACATTATAGCTTGGGAACATGACAGTACAATTGTGTAAGTGAACTCATAGTAACAGTAGATGTGCTATTGGATTACCAGTACAGTAGCCTAAGCTACTCTTGGTTATTACCCCTTGCACCGGCCTTCCATATGCTCCAATTGCTAGGAGTTCACTATAAAGACAGTTTGAAGTGCCAAATTACTTCAGAGCATTTTTTTGCCCAGGATGTAGGCAAGAAACCTAAATACTTGTTCTAAGAAAATAACAATATACAAAAGAGTGCAACTAATCCTTTCTTGGTAACTACAAGTAGAGAAAGAGAAAAAAATATAGATTGGAGGGATATAAACTGCAATAGTGATTCATTAGAATGTCTGCCATTATGATAAGTTTAGTTATACAACTGTACTATGTTCATGTATGGATCACCATTACAGTAACCCAACCTGTTTGTGTAGATTCTAATAACTTAGTAAGGAGTAACATAAAATGGAGTAGGCCAGTACCTAGGACACCAAGAGCCAAAAATTTTCCAAAATCTCACCAAAAAAGCCAATCCACTTGTGAAATGGGTTGTAGCCATGCTTGGAAGCATCTTATTGTGGTGGGCATAACAGAAGGGGATTGTATGGAATTGACAGTCTAGAAACACCTCCTTCATAGGAGCCAAACGACTGTTCCACTCCCCTGAGAGGTTGAGTTTTGTCTAGGTAATATCTGAGCTTCCTGTGTACATTCAGAGAGTGAATTATTTCTCCCTTGTTCTTTGGATTTGGAAAGAAGACTGGGAGTGTAACAGTCTGGCTTGAAATAAATTTGAGGTGATTTTAGGCATAGAGGGAAGATTTGTTCTTAAAAAAACTTGTATGTGTGAAAACTGAGGTAGAGCTCACTCACATATGTGCTTGGAACACAGATGCAGTTCTGTAAGTTGTCAGAGCAATCTGTAAAACAGTCTTCCATGTTAAGAACCTCAACTCAGTCTTGTGAACTGTTTCAGCCAAAGTATGGGCAAGTATGTAATATCCCTTTTGGAAACTGTTTAAACTGAGTATTAATCAAAATAAGGAGATCTATGGACAGGCAAGCAGAAATGGTTAAGTATACTTGGATATAAAAGTTCAAGTTACTGGACAGTAACTCACACAAATTATCAAGAGACAGAGGTATTTGGATCTGAAAAAGGTCCTGGTTCTTTGACAGGAACCACTTAGAAAATCTCTTCCACTTTTCTAAATATGACTTTCAAGTAGCAAGCTTTTCCCCTCATTTTAATACCCGCTGCCCATCCTCAGAAAAAAAAACTGCCTAAAAGGTATCAAGATTATGTCATCCAAGCAGTTAGTTGAAAAGTTTTGATACTGGGGTACATCAAACTCCTCCTGTCTTGTATGACTAAATCCAGATTCTGGGGAAAACTGTGGTAATTGCCTTTGGCCATCCTGAAAAGGAGGGAAAACCACTGTCACCTTGGCCAGAAGAGAGTCCCCGGCATAATTTTTTGGAAAGTCCTTCTGAATTTTTAAAAGAACCTGGATTATCAGCGATAAGATGGATAGGAACATTCCCATCCATGGGAATGAGAAAGCACCTGTCTTCCAGGCATGGCTGCAGGGAATCCTGGAGCAGAATTTCTTTAGTTGTCTTTTCTTAGAGGAAGCAAACATACCTATCTGAGATGTTACCACAGTTGGATTAATTCTTGGAAGACCACAAGATGAAGTTTCCATGTATGGGGGGGTCTGTCCTGGTCTTGTTGAGCTTGTCTGCAGTAATATTTTGCTCTAACAGAATGTATGAAGCTGGAAAAGTCAGACTGAGTTGAATTGCTACCTCCTAGTCTATACAGACGGTCTTCAAAGACGAAAGGATTTGGTACCTCCTTTGTTTATGTACCATATCACTGCCATGTTGTCTATGTATACTTGCAGGGGTCCTGAATACCAGAGATGTTTCAAGGCCTTTAAAGTGCTGACAACAGCCAACATCTCTCTCTGATACTTATATAAATCTGATTGTCCCTGGGTCCCAAAGACCCTGCATTTTTGCCCCCTTTTAATCCACTCCTCACACTAGGTCTGAATAATTTGTGATGAATAACTAGGGGTGGGGGGCTGGAAGGGAGAATGGAAAATCTAGATGGCAAGCTATCTGGTCTACCACCATCTAATCTCCCTCTTTAAAAACTCCATAACTTGAATGTAAAGAGTCAAAGGGTGTAAATACCATGTCCAGACTGATCTAAGGTGCCAATGTATTTTCCCCATTTGTAATGCCAAATGTCAGAATTAATACCTTTGATGACACCATATACCCTAGCATGCTAAGAACTTCCCTTGAGAAGTATGGTTTAGGATAATGGTACTCAGGAAAAACTGTTGGAACAGCTCTACGTTGCCTGGGAAAGGAAGACTCTTCCTACGGCTGAGTCTAACAGGCATCCCAGGAAATTCATTGTGTAAGAAGGGATGAGAGAGGACTTTTGCAAATTGATTTTGAATCCCAGATTGAGTAGAAGTTCCTTAACAGCTGCTAAAGATTATTGACAGCTGGAAAAAAACTCTGCAAAGATGGGAAAATTGTCCAGTTTTGCAAAGATATGAATGCTGTTGAGTCTGTAATAAACTGACTGGAGCTAGGCATTTTGTGAATACCTTTGGTGTAGCAGGGAGTCCAAAGGGTAAATCAGAAAACTGATAATGTGAATCAGACACAGCAAATATTATGAAATGCCTGAAATATGTGACAATAAAAATGTGATGATATATGTCTTTTAGATAGAGCTTTACCGTGAAAGCTAGATGAGGAATCAAAGGTACAGGATTTTGAAATGGTAATACCCTGAAGTTCGGGATGTGGACAAAAAGGTTTAAAACAGAAAGATCTGGCTCTGGCCTCCAAAATGCTTCTTTTTTGTAAACCAGAAATATCTCTGAATAACAGCACTTACCTAGAAGATCAAGAGGCACTGGTTCTATGATTTTCTGAGACAGCATGCTGGACACAGTGGTTCTATGATTTTCTGAGACAGCATGCTGGACACAGTGGAAGGAAAAACAGAAATTGGTTCCTTGGGCAAAACAGAATCACTTGAAAGGGAAGAGGGATTTATTCCCATTGCCAAAAACATCCATGCTGGATTACAGTCAGAACCCAATTCTTTGAGACTATCTTGATGTCACAAGTGAAGATGAAGTCTCGGCACCAAAGAAAGATTGCCAGGGTGAAAGGGAGTGGGATCTTGAACAGTTGGATATTCACAGTGATTGGGGGCTCTCCTTGAGACTGAAGCTTTTCCTTTTTTTATTAGCTTTCTTCCCATTGCTTTTTAGAACCCTGAAAGTTGGCTCCTTGCTACTTAAACTGTTTTTCAGAAAAGGAGGCTAAGGAGGAAGGAAAACTATTACTTGGTTTAAAAAGGGAGGGTTGGAAATTCTGGCCATGGCATGGTTAGCCACAAAGCGGAACATTGGCTCCAAGTGGTGATCACTGATGAAGTGATATCCTGATCTCATGTACAAAATGGGTAACAAAAGGGTTGATACAAATATTGATGCCAGATGGAAAATCTGAGATGCTCCTTGTATCAGTTTCCACTTCCATCACACTTTTTCAGTACCACAGCTGCAGAAGGAACAAAAGGAGTCTCTTTATCCAAGGAGAAATTAAAATCTGAGATTTAACATTTTCAGGAAGGTTTTGATTACAAAGCCAAGTAAGTCTTCTCAACACTTTGCTAGATGCAGAAGCCTTACAGGCAGGATCAGATGCATCGCATGCACATTTTAGGATATGCTTTTTCACCTGAGAGGCAGCTGTTGCAGAAGCATTTAATGAATTATTTACCTCAGAAGAAGGAAATTTAATAATTCATTCTACATGTTCTCAAAAGAGAAAAGCAAAAATTTGAACATATGGTCATGACAATTCAAAATTCTGAAAGTAGAACAAATCTTCTTCCCCAAGTTATGCATTGCTTTCTCATTTTTATCATTAGGAATGAGATTAGTAGCAGTAACCTGTTCAGTAGAAGTAGATTTGGTTAAAGTAATAACTGCTGCGTATGCTTTAGGATTAGAAAACAAGTAATTATGGACCTGTGGCACCTTATATAACCTGTCATATCTTTTAGTGACTGAAGGTTGCCTAGCAAGTAGGCCTGATGCATTGAGAAAAAAAAACATTCTCTATAAAGCAGACAATTCAGGAGGAATGGGTTCAGCTTTAGGTATTTTTATCTGTAAGAAATCATAATACATTGTTTGTGATGTATGAATTTCATTCTGATCCCAGTGAAGCACTTCCTTTATTTTTTTCAGTGGGGAATTCTAAAGCAATACAGTACTCAGAATCAGAATTCTCAGACTGAGAAGAAACTCCTGAGGTACTCCTTTCTCCCTTGTACTGACTAGTCTTCTGACAAGTGATAAAATAGGAAGGCTTTTCCTAATGGAGACACTTCTGCCCAGCTGAAGAAGGATCTGTAGCCAACTGACAGAATCACGATTCCACCAGTGAAGCACTCACTTTGGCAGCAAAAAGTTCGAAGTAATTTGAAGCTCAAACTGCCTTTTGCATACTTGTTCACTTGTTCATGGCAACTGGAGCTCATGGAAGGTGCCCAAACATTTGTGAACTGGCTACAGTATAGTAAGCAGTTTGATATAGTTTATAACCTTTGCTTTTTTTTAACTAAAAGCGGAGTACTTTAGTACTACATACAGAATATAAGCTGTAGCAAACTCAGATGACTGTTTTGCTGTTGTGTTAAAATAACAAAATAAACATCAAAGCATTACTTCCTTTTGCACATGGAGCTAAAAAACATCACTTTATTTATCACAACAGCAAATGAACTAGCATCTTTGCTTACACCTTCTAGGTGTTTTATATATATATATATATATATATATATGTATGTAGATTCACTTTATAATCTCAAAATACTGAAACATCGAATTTCAGTATCTCAAGACCATGAAACCAAATCCAGAAAACACCGAAACTGCAAAACCCGTGCCCAAAACCATGAAATTCAAAAACCCAAACAAACCACACCACACCATACATACACCTAAACACCGACATCACAATTTAAAACACAAAACTACACACATACACAACTCATACACACATAAGCAGAGGGCAAGCCCCCTGCACCCTCCACACCCCCCTACTTATATATACTAACTCCAAGATCGCACATACAAGAAACAAAAGTAAACTCACACACGCACATTCTCCAGTCCCTCACACACACATCAACCATATCAGCACCCTCACATACACTCTACCTCCCACTCAAAACCCTTACAAAACACTCACTTACCTGACATAACACCTAGATCCACACATGGCACTGCGCACCATCAACACACAAACCCGGAAACAATGTAGCGTAATTCCATAACCGCAAATTCGAGATATTCGAATTCATGATTATGAACTTTCACTATTTTCAACATTCAGCTTTATAGTCTCGAGAGACTGAAATTCGACATTTCAGTATTTCGAGATTATAAAGTGTTCATATATATATATATATATATATACACAGACACACATACATATACATACACTTAGTTAATCAGACTTGATCACATCATTAATTAATACTACAGTTAGTCATTAATACCATTCTGAACTAAGAAGCTAGAAACATAGAAAAAGACAAAGAATTAAGGAAACAAAGTAAGGGAAAAAAATGTACATACTCCAATCTATATTAACAGAGTCTGAAGCTTATTAATTACATTTAAGTTATCCATTGTCCAAAATAAGTTTGATAATATGCAATAAAATTCAATCACTTCAGTTCGAATATTTCACAATGAGCTCATTAGTAAACCCCTTTGGCTGTAAAGTATCTTAAATAAAATTATGCAACAACTCGCCATTAATATTTTAAAACAAGCACGCTGATTGGGCAGCCCAACCAGCATTCCCGTTGTAAATCTTGAGAATATACAATGGTAAAAGGTCCAGTCACCCGGACTTTATTCTGTTGGTATATTCTGTAAGTTTTATTTTTTTTTTAAAACAAAAATAAAAAAAATATATATCTGTAGTCTGGACTCTGGACATACGAGTGAGACATCATGGAGAAAATACTATGAAAATCAGGAACGTTATTTAAAACTAAAGACATGTACCTGAGTTTCTTTGTATTGCCTGGCTGAAACTTTTTTTTTTTTGTATTAAAAAAAAAAAAAAAGAAAACAAAAATGGAGCAACGGAGACCTTCTTTTTTCTGTTGCCTCCTTTCCAAAGCACTGATGTACTGGGTATGCATGGGAACGCAAGTCCCATACACATGCGCAGTACATCAGAAAAAGGCACCAGGATATTACCAGCCACGGAATGACAGTATGGCACTATTATACAAAGACATTGAAGTAAAGTACATATTTTTTCTTAAATAATGTCATTGTATAATAGCAATATCCGACTCCGTGGTGTGGTATATTAAGATCTACCCACGGTTGGCTTTATTTAGTCTCTCTGGCTTTGCCCTCGTGATTAAACCACACCAACTGTGGGTAAATCTTAATGTACCACACCATCAATGTTTATTGCTTAAGTAAACCACACAACAACATTTCAGACATTTAAATAAAATTCAAAAATCTCAAAATGTACATAATAAAAAAAAATTAACTGATCAGTTACTGTTATGTTTTAAAAAAAAATTATGATGCAACAGGAACTAGTGGGAGAATTATTATTAATATCGCTAATATGTTCCTGTATTCTTATCCTCACTTGTCACACTGTTTTTCCTATATACATTTTTTTACATGGACAAACAAGTCCATATAGTACCATTTTGTGGCAGCAATTATAAAACCCAAGAACCTTAAATAACCTCCCATTAATTACATAACTTTCATCCTTTCCCATATACTTGCAAACTGTGCATCCTTTACACTCCTTTATTATAAACTCATTATTCATACGTGAATGAACTATACAGCTCCCAATACTAGATGGATTTCTAAATGAAACATTAAGCTTTATATTCCTCAGTATTTCTTCAGAAGTTACTGTATACTAATGTCATTTGAGAATACATGCTATCCCCTCAATAAAGGGGGCATATAAGATCTTCCTCTATGCACCCTCCACTTATATTCTTCAACTTTATCCCATGTTGAAACCAAAATATCACACTTGCAACACCTTGCCAACAATCTTTCAACTATTTCCACAACCACATCTTAAAGGCAGAAGAGATGGGACTGATAAGCTGTGTGATGTGTGGATACTTTCTGTAGGAAGACAATTGGTATTCCTTCAGCTTTGTAGAAGTGTGTTTTCATTGTTTTGTTTGTTTGTTTGTTTGTTTGTTTGTTACTGTTCACTTGACTAGCAGAGAAAATTGGGCTGTAGTCTGTTAGTCCAGCACACAGTACTGGTTGAGTCAGCTATGCTTTTGATGGCTGGTATATGGATGGAAGCACCAGAAAAGACACATGAAAAAAAATTTTAACACTGAGTGATTTGCTAATAATCTGGAAGAAGCCCACTCTGTTGACTGCGGGTCTGTTTTTTTACTTGCAAAATCTTGCAGTTCAATAAAAAGTCTTCAACTTTTGGAGTATTAAATAGTGCAAACATGGGAATCCCCAGTACCAGATTTGAGATTGCTTAAGCTGTCTTAATTCCTTGCATGTTTTCTCACCAATTTGTTACATAGGTAATATAACTGTTTATACTCTTTACAGGGTGTAAACAGTTATGTACTCTTTACAGGGTGGGGAAGCCACTGTGGTGCAGCGGTAGCATTGTTGCCTCACAGCAAGAGGTTCTCCCATTTGATTCTCGGCTGGAGTGCCTTCTGTGTGGAGTCTGCATGTCCTCCCCGCAGTCGAGTGGCCTCCGAAAGACATGCGTGAATGGGTGTACCTTCACTGAAGGTTGGGCATCGGGCTGGCAACTCGGCACCATAAAAATCTACTGGCAATCATTAGCAGACTGGAGGCTGTGGCAACCCCTAACCGGGAAAAGCCGAAAAGACGAACAACATACTCTTTACGGGCTGTATTTTTGTAATTTCTCTATATTATTTTTCTAGTGAAAGTGTATTGATGACTTGATGATCAATACATTCTGGTATTATGTCTTTGTCTGTGTACCTCTGGGGTAAAAAAATGTTAATTCTCACCTTCCTGAAACAACACTGTGTCACTAAATATGCTGCTTTTGTTTAACAGTGTCTATAGTGCAGGAACTAAGATGGAAGTAAATGTTAGTAGTATAAGTGGCTGCTTATTGTTATGGCATCCTGCCAATGGAAGGAACTTTTAAAACTCATTAGATCATCCCAAACTGCCAGAAGGTTGGTCTTACATAAATCCATGAATACAGTGTGGTTGGAAAATATGATGGAGTTGTGGACTTATTTAATCTTGGGGAGAACGGTTTAGGTGTGGAGCAGATTGGAGCTTCCAGTAGAAGAGGGCATTATCTTGTCAATGGGAATTGGAAACAACAAAGGTATTGAACTGCTGTGCATATTTACTGTTATCCGTCTATGTTTGTTAGCTGATGGACTGGAAGTCACCAAGGATGACTGTATTTGGATTAATTGTCAAGGATTCTTATTGACTGAGGTAGATTTCAAGCACAGTGAGAGACATAGATGCGGTCCTTTAGTTTGTAACGATATGACAACTGGACTTGTTTATTGACAATAGGATATCCACAATGTTAGTCATTATCATGTTGCATTTGCTATGATATAATAAGGGCCCTTAAGCCGCCGCCATTAGCTTAGTAATCTCCTACGAACCTATAACCCTATAATAGGATTGAAGATGAATAGATCCACCCCTGTGCCACCCCTTGAAAGGGGGATTTAGACATTTGATAGATGTTAAACATGGGTAAAGGGGGAAATGTTATCACTACAATGGAATTAAGGTAAACAGGTAGTGTTTTCATTATATTCAAAGAGTGGGGGACTGTACAAATGTTCCTTTTAAGTACACTCACTTACTTCAGTTGGAAACATTTTTTTTTACATTTTATTCATTTAAATTGTTCTACATAGGGACATATTTAAAATTTGTTTTCAGACAAAGCAGCATCAGTGGCACAGCAGGTCGCACACACCTTTGGTGCTGGATGACCAGAAGGATGTGGATTCTTTTCCCATTCAAGGTGACTGGATTGCTGACACTTTAGTGCAACATTAGGGGGTGCTGCATTTTTGACAGTGTAGACCTTCCTTGAGTTGCTGGTAGCTCTAGTTGATGTAAAAGATCCCACAGCACCTATGTAAAAATGTAGTAGAATTCCATGATACCCTGTTTAGATTTCCCCTCGTAATGTAAATACTATCCCAGGTCTCCACTAAAAAGAGGCCACTAGCCTAGTGGGACTAACCAAGTTAATACAGGATAAGTAAAATAAATAACTAAATGAGGAAGAAAACACAAAATGCATGCATTAACTAATTAGAGCCCATCACATTTATACAGAAAAAAATTAAAACACTTAACCAGGTCTTTGCCAGTTCACAATCTGTTTCTTACATTTAACATTCAGTTTCAGCTTATTAATAATTTGTCTTACAGTATTGACAAAGTGATTAATTGTTATTATCAGAAAATCTTTAAAATGTTTTTGTTTAGCTAAGGCAGAGACTAATTAACGCTGTGCACTCATGAGTCAATGACTTTGGAAAAATCTTCAGAATTGCTTGCTGATAGTTTAAATCCAAAGCCGTTACTCTGAATGTTTTACTTTCTCATTGAATTCAAGCTTGTAAAGATGTATATAGTCCTTGTTGATTCCTTGTTCAAGATTAATGTCCAATAAATAATAGGACAGTGTTAAACAGGGCATCAGAATCAGTTGTTGCTGTAAATGTGCCACCTTTTGTGTTGCAGCATTTTGTATAGCTGCATGAACCAAGGCAAAAGTATTACTTTATCATCCATTTGGAGACTGCCTACCTCAATAGCACTGTTATCCAACATGTGTCTGTATCAAGCTAAAATGTAGATTATTAAAATAAATGCTTTTGTCCCTAGTATTGTATTAGACAGCAGCTGAGTAAGGTTGGTAAAACTATTTTCTTTATTAAACAATTTGCAAAGAAAGGTGTATACTTTAGTCAATTAGGAAAAGAAAACATATCCATTTTGTATCACAGACAGACATATGCTGCATCTGTACAGTCCAGAAGTATACTTCAGTACTACTGTCGTAGTTGGCATTATATAATTACAACTTTTTCACTCCTTCTGATTTTGCACAAGCTTTAGCAGGAGGCCTGGACATCCCTAAGGTTTGTTCATGGATAATTCCTTGTTCCTACATTGCTGTTTTATGCTGCACTTTACTTATGTTTCTAATAATGTGTACATTTTGCCTTTGCTTCAGAAGCTTTGATCGCTGTGCTGCTGAAATACCTGGAAAGGGCAACAGAAATAGACCTGTCTTGAAGTATTTAAATAAACACTACCATTTTTGTTAGAAAGCAACACACACACACACACACACACACACACACACACACACACACACACACACACACACACACACACACACACACACACACACACACACACACACACACACACACACGCACACACACGCACACACACACACACACACACACACACACACACACACACACACACACACACACACACACACACACACACACGCACACACCTACCTCCATTCTTTCTTAGGAAGTAAAAGGTCAGTACACACAAAACCAATTATCCTTCCAGGATGGACGTCCCTCATGCAAAGTTAAGCATTTTAACATCCACATTTTAACATCTAGGATACTTGCATCACATCTTCTCTCTCTGGAGTCATTGCTGGGCACATTGTGGTTGCTGCGAAGAGCACTTTTGGGTGACATCAAAGATTGAAACAATACTAATTTCATGAACTTTAATTATACTTTGACTTAGGAGTGGGATCTATTCCTGTCATGGTATTAGAAACCTAAAAGATTTGGAGAAATTAAAAAAGAGAGCATACATATTCACTTGTGCTTCAGCCTTCTTTCTGAAGATGTTTGGCTGGCAGTGATTACCTGTAGTGGTGGGTGGCGACTTAAGTAAGAGACCTAATAAATATTAACTTGTTTTATGTCCACAGATAAAGTCTGTAAATAAACTTAGCAGCTACATGTAAGTCTGCATTAACATAGCATGTTGAAGTATGTTAAGGCATACCTCCTAATCCACTGTCCCATTTTTTGGTATTGTGAGTGAAATGGTAAAAGCAGACTCATTCAGCAAGTCACTGAGATGAACCAACCCTCTACGTTATTGTACTTTAATCTGCTAGATCATAAAGTTTTTAATCAAGGAACTAAAGAAACACCTACACAACCCCCATTTTGTGCCATGAAAATGTAGTAAACCTAGGCCTTAGCAGGAAGAATAAAGTGGCCTAGGAACTGCTGTTATTTCTTAATGTGTGTTTTAATTTTAGATATCAGTGCTTAGTGTTTTTCTATGAATTTTCTATTGACTTTGTTTAACTTTTTATTACTTATGTTATTATCTCTGGAGCTTTTCTCCCTGGGCCTCCTCTGAAAGTGGGCTACTAGCCCAGTCAGACTACCCTGGTAAACAAATGTAAAATAAAATAACCCACACAAAAACTTGTGAACACTAATATTCTTACATCTTCCCTTCAGTTTAATTTGCACTTTTTACTCTGTTTAATGGATCTCTGTTCTGATTACAAAACAAAGTCTGTAGTGGTGGCAGTAGACTGTAGCACTTCTACTGAAAGCTTTCTATTTTGCTGTTCATAATCATTTTTCTACATATTTATCTGTTTTAAATTACATCTTACCCACTAAGAATCATAGCTTTTTAGCAGTGATCGATCATCTTACCTCTGGTTGACTGACTTGCTCTTAGCTACACAGTGTGCAAGTAGAGTTTGAGGGAATTGAACCCGAGTATGAAATGAAGCTCATTAACTTATTATTGGAATATGGCTCTGTGCTATACTGCTGCACCTCTAATTATTACTTGGCTTGTACTTTCATTGTCTACATGACAGACCTCAGTCTTAATAATCCCTTCATTTTGTCTGCCTACCCTAACCAGTCCAAAATAATTTTGTTTTCATATCCCATTTAGTGCTCTCAGAGACAATTCATGTACAGACATCAAAGTATTAGAGGCTGCCACAGAGAACATTGCCATCTTAATCTTACGTTTCTAAGGACAGGTCCTACAATAGAGTGTTAGCTTCATAGCACCATGTTGGTACCATTTTACTCTTTCACACATAAAAGTGTCAACACTGTCTCCTGTCTTATTATTCAATGTCCCCACTAAGTAAAAATTCCTGTCCTGTCTTTCTCTTCAATATTAGTGCAATCCCCATCTGATAAGGGTCTACCCCAGAAATGAAGCTGCTCAAAATCTTCATAAGGCGGAATCCCTGGACTCCCTAAGTTTTATTTGTATTATTTTTCTTTTTTTACAACCAGGTAAATTAGCATATCATTTGCATAACAATAATCACAGATAGTGATAAATGCAGTATATGTGGGCCTTTTTTATTGTACACTGTCAAGTAGCATGTTTTTCGGAATAAAGAAGAAACTAGAGTGCATGAAGAAAACCCATGCATACATAAGGAGAAGATGCACACTCTACAAAGGAAGTAAATGCCGGTCTGGATTACACCCTGGAATCTGCATCTGTAAGGCTGAAGTGTGACCACTTACTTCCGTTATGGAATCTTATCAGCATTTAAACCCACAGTTCTAAAGGGGCACACCTGGAATTCTAAAGACTGCATAGTGCTGAAACTCCAAGGAAAGCAGTATTAACTATTTTTTAATTTATTTTACATTTGCTGCCCGGAATAGTCCATCTGAGTATGAGCCCATTTTCAGCAGAGGCCCGGGGAGAAAAGCTCCAATAAAACAAGAACAACATTGACAGGTACAGTGTTGGTTAAACATAGAATTAAATAGAAATATCTAGAGACAATAAAGAAAATACAATATACAATAGGCACTTTAGTCATATATATATATATATATATATATATATATATATATATGTGTGTGTGTGTGTGTTTTTTTGAGGGCAGGGTTCCATCTTTAGTTGATCATTTGAGTATACTTTAATATGTGTACATATGGATACCCTTACAAAAAAAGAAATTATCAAATTATACTCTTATTGTAGGTAGAATATAGGTGTTAACAAGTGGGAGTGGGGCATACATGGAGACCATACAATTTAGGGGATGAAGTTTGATGTGGGCTTATGTGGTATTAGCCTGGTTTGGTGCAGGAGAAGAGCCAGTTGTTAGTGAGGTGGTCTTTGAGCAGAGTTTTGAATTGGTGTAGGTTCGTAGCATTTCGGATGTGTTGAGGGATTGAGTTCCAAAGTTTAGAAATGTGGTGGGAGTAGATGGCATCCCCGGCTTTGTTGTTACTTTTGGATACTTGGAGGAGTGTTTTGTGTGAGGATCAGAGTCGCTGAGTGTTGGCATATGGTTGGAATAGTTGTTGCAGGGCTGGGGTTCTGTTTGGCTGGTATATTAGTTGGTGGGTAAAGACAAGCTGGGTATAGGTTAGTTGTTGTGGGAATTCTAGCCAATTTATTTGTTGTAGGGCAGAGCAGTGGTGGGACCTATATGGGGAGCTAGTGGCGAACTTGGCTATTTTATTGTAGGCTGATTCAAGTTTGGTAAGGTCAGTTTTGTTAAGGTTTGTAAAGATGGGAGAAGCATAGAGAACAGTAGATAAGAGATGAATCCTGGCAATGCTTAGTCTAGAATGGCTAGTTAGGAAAGGATTAATTCTATAAAGAGAGCCTAGTTTGATGTGTTTTTTTAGTAGTTTGAGAGAGGTGTAGGTCGAATTTTAATTTGCTATCAATTGTGACACCTAGTAATTTGGTATGTGAGCTGGTGTTTATGATTGTGTTGTTGGAGAAGTGGATTTGAAAAGTGGCTGAGGGATTGGGTGTTTTGGTGGGGAGAAAGAGCATGAGTTTGGTCTTGTTTGGGTTCAGTATGAGGTTAGAGTTAGCTAGGATTCTACTTCTAGGAAGGATTGTTGTGTTATAGCCTGTAGTTGTGTTAGACAGGGGGCGGAGCATATCAGGGTAAATTCATCTGCATATTGGATGACAGAGGCGAGAGATGTGGATTTATGGAGTTAATTTGTGAAGATGGTAAAAAGTAGGGGGCCTAATATGGAGACTTGTGGAACTCCTATGTTGACAGGGAGCCAAGATGATAGCTCCTGTTGCCATCTAACACCCTGCTGGTGTTTGGTTAGATAGCTGTGGAACCAAGCAAGGGAAGAATGACTGAGATGTAATGTGGCCAGTTCTGACAGCAGTTTTTCAGACAGCAGCAATTCCTAAGAAACCAGGTGATTTTTATCTTCTCCTCGCAAAAGAAGAATATACAGTGAAAGTTGGCAAGTTACCATTTTCCGGACTCGGTTTTAATACCCCTGCTATAGATGGTCAGCCTTTTCCCTCAATATATAGAATGCATTAAAGCCTCTTTGGACTGCTATGCAGATGGCCTAGGATCATTTCGGGACTTGCCACTGCAGTAACCAAAGCGATAAAATAAGGATGTGTGGATTATAATGGCTCTCCCATCCTGTGGAGAGTCATGTGGGGTGGGAGGATGGCATAATGGTTAAGGTGTTTACCTTACAGACACAAGGTGCAGGGTTTGATTCTCACATGGGTTAATTGGCTAGGCTTGAAATGCCCACAAGGGTAGTTAGCCTAGTACTAATCTATGAACCTATGAACCTATGTAATCTGGCAGCACCTGCTGGATACAGAGAGGTGCATAGCATGCAGTGCATTGGCCAGTGACTTGCATTAAGAAAGGAACAGCAGAATGCCACATTTAGAAGTGCATATGTCAGTCACAAATGGCTAGGTAATGACAAAAGTCTCTCTGTGGCTTTATGGATAATAGCCATCCTAACCTTAGCTTTCATGGCAGTCACCGGGAATGAATCACATCATATGCCAGGTGATTGACAAGAATGGGAGGGGAGAGAAACAGATTTAACAAAAACTCTGGAAGCCCCATGCTCTATTACTGAAAGCTGGTTGTGGTTAGAGAGAAGATAAATACATGGATAATATCAGTGTAAAACTGTTAATAAAACTCAACTTTTGCTAACATTTTTATGTTCATATGTAACAAACATATAACCTTGTAATCTTAGCTGATGTTAGGCACACACAAACCTACAACCATAGGGGGTTGCTTATTGTCCATGTTTGTGTTAGGGTCTCATAAATGCTGCAGCTGCTTAGAAAAATATAACTTAAACAAGAAAAAATGCTTATGTGCTCATTTTCTGATTATACACTTTGACAGGATGGCAGTATATACTGTGACCATAATTTAGATAAAGCTAGTAATGAGAGAATGAATAAATTTTTAGAACCCTCTTTCTTGGATAGTCATAGGATATATCTAGTCAACCCATTTCCTGTTACTGAAGTAAGCACTAAAGATCAGTTGTCCTTCTTAACCAAGATATTGACAGGCACAGGTACTCCCCATCTTCAGGGATGGGATTTCTCTTGGAAGGTATTTTTCTGCATATTGACAGGGCACCAGAAGTTATCAGTGGCTAGTGGTAACAGTGCACACTACACACAGAAACTATCCATTCTTTTTTTCAGTTTTCATTGTTATTGATTTATTTATTACAATTGAAATTCATTCCTGTGGCCTTTATTTCTTTCATTTTCTTTGTGATCACACATTGGAGGTGATCACGTTAAAGGAGACAACTGTGTCTGAAAGCAAACTGATAGTGAAATGAAAACTGATGAGGCTTGGTTTTACAGATCAGTCCATATGCTTATGACAGCGACATGCTAACATTTTAGTTTTAGCAGTCTTTTGTTTACCTTTATTACAAGCTAAAATCAGTGATGTCTCCTTTTGGGGGAGCTGCAGTAATATTATATGTGTTTGTGACAAACAAGTTAACACGCATTCCTGCAGCCATTCATGTATTCCACTTTTTCATGATAAAAATACCGAAACTGTGCATATAATAAGGCTATTATTTATTTTATTTTTTTTGGGGGGATGGGGGCAGATGCACTGTGTAAAAGTAACTGGCCATCAAGCTGGCTCCTTGGGGACTCAAAATGTGTGTGTGTGTGTGTGTGTGTGTAGGGTGGGTTGCTGTACATTACTCGGTATGTACTTAACAATAATACACTAAAATACTAGTATTGTATATATATATATATATATATATATATATATATATATATATATGTATATATATATATATATATATATATATATATATATATAGGGTTCCTATTACCTAATCGAACTTCCTGAAGGTCGAACACCAGAATTTTGAACCTGGAACTTTAAAAGGTGAAAATCCAAATTCTTTCCCAGGGAAAGAATTTGGTTGGAAGTTGCTACGGCTTCGACATTTTCTCCACTGTGGTGTGAAAGTTATGGAACGGGTTAAGGTAAGTGTGCGATTGTGACGGATGTTGGGGTTAGGGTGCGGGTAAGGTAAGTGTGCATTATTGACAGACGTTAGGGTTAGGGCACGGGTAAGGTAAGTGTGCGATAGTGACGGACGTTGGTGTTAGGGTGCGGGTAAGGTAAGAGTGCGATAGTGACTGACTTTAGGGTTAGGGCATGGGTAAGGTTAGTGTGCGATAGTGACGGACCTTAGAGTTAGGGTTTGGGTTAAAGTTAGTGCGTAGGTAGTTGTGTATGTAAGGTTTAGTGTAGGTTTAAAAGGTTTTTGGTGTGCTTGTGTTGTGTGTGTGTTTTTCGGAACAGCAAATTTTTTCCCAGGGAAAATATTCACTGTTCCAATGTTTCAATGTTATTACATTTCGATCTTCCAAGTTTGAACATCTGGTGTTCGACCTTCTGGAAGTTCTATAATGTAATATGAACCCATATATATATATATATATATATATATATATATATATATATATATATATGTATATATATATATATATATATATATATATATATATATATATATGTATGTATAATATGTGTGTGTGTGTGTGTGTGTTTTACTTTTGCCCATAGATATTTGAGTTATTTACAGTCAAAAAAGTGCCTGTAATTGGTGGGTGCAAAGGTAGTCTGTTGATGAAAATGATTGATCCCTGCCATCTGTATGCCTGTGTGAAACAAGGTGAAATACAATACACTGGATGCATTTTTATCACAACCATACAGCCAAGTACACAGTCAAAAAAGTAACTATACTTTATTGATACAAGTGACTGACACCAGCTGTTATTTGATCACAGTTAAACAGTCATTGATCTGGCTTGGTAGGGCTGGTATATAATGGTGTGGCACAAGTTGAAATATACTGCTGCGAGCATTGTTTTTATTTATTTTTATTTTTTTTTTAATCTGGTGTGGTAAGTTAATATTTGTGTGAGTTGAATAAATAAGGTCAAGTACATTACTGTGACTATTATTTTTACTAGTAGTAGTATTTATTATTTGATCACAGTCACACAGCCAATAAAGTGGATCTAATTGGTTGATACTGAAGACATTTGTTCATTTAACTGACTAACCCAGCTGCTGTTCAGTCACAGCCAGTCACAGATCTGGCTTGCCATAGCTGATATATGTTTGTGTAAAAAAATATAAAGTACATAACTGTGCTATGTTTTGTTTGATCATGATCAAACATTTCTGGTGTATGCAGTCTGATAAAATGGCTACAATTGCTGGGTATTGGAGACTGTCTGTGGATGAATGTGAATTACCCCCCCCCAGCTGTCAAGTGATGTCAGTTAAACATTCAGTGATTTAGCTTGGCAGGCCTACTGCGCATTTGAATGAAACACATTACTGTGTCCATTGTTGTTATTTTTAGGATCACAATCAGACATCTGAGGTGTATTCAGCCAGTACAACAGCTATAATGGACAGGTATGGAGACAATCTAGGGGTAGATGTGACAGGCTGTTGTTATTTGATCATAGTTAAACAGTAAACAGTTATTGATCTAACTTTATAAGGGCAATGCTATTGTCTACATACATATGGTGTTCAGTTGTGTGTGAATAAATGATGTTAACTTTTATTTGTCAGCATTTCATTTCAACTCTTCACAGTCGTAATAGGCATACCTCATCAGAATGGTCATATTTGTGAAAGACCATGCAGGCAAAGGAGTGAAACTAACGTGTATTATTTCTTACACAGTGCAGATGCAACCTATGATTTTACTTTTCTGTGTGCTACTTTATTATCATAACTTTACAAAAAGTATGCACATTGTTTATTTTTCTTAAGTAAGCAAAATCAGAAATACATCTGCAGCATCTAAAATTCTTCATTAAACATGGTTCCCATTAAGGGCTGTGTTAAATTATTTGTTATCTCTTTGCAAATGAAAGTAATATTAGGAGTATATGCACACCAATGTGTCACTTAATCAGAATTTATATTGATATATACTTCTGAAAGGAAAGGATATAGATGATGTCTTACTTGACCTACCACAGCAGTGTTTTTGTTTCTACTGAACAGCTTGCTATGCAGATCGGACATTTGGTGGTATTTTATTAATACTTCTCTCCCCATTACCCATACTCAGTGTGAAAGTCCAATGTTTTATTGTAGATTTTTTTTTTTTTGAGGAATCTAGTACAACAGTCCAGCCATGACCTGGCAAAATATTTGTTTCATTTATGACATTTGCTGTTTATATAAGTCTCTCAATTCTTGCCTGTTTATTTGAGGACATCTTGATGATGATGTTATGTGCTGGAACTCCTAATGTAGTGAAAAGGCTTCAAGTTCTGGACCTGATGATCTCAGTCTTTTTAGAAAACTAATTAGTACTTTAAAACATGTTGACTGTCCTTAAACAGAAATAAAGCTCAAGAAACTTTATTCCATGGTCTGACTGGAGTTTGGTGAGGTATCACTGCATTGCTGGAGTTAGTTTTGTGGTATGTACTGTAGATTAGACATTTCAGGTTTCTGGGGCATTCTGAGCCTAACTATAATGTCATATGCACTTTCTTTATACTTCATAATTCCCAAGTGTGCATCATATACTCTCTCTGTAACATGAATTATTTACATTATGTAGCTGATTTGACAAAATCACCTAAATGGGTTTGAAGATCAGAATCTGTGATTCATGAATTTTGACATAATAGGTGTAGAAAAATTTGATCTGCTAAAGGATTTTTTTCCTTGTCACTTAGCCATCCCATCAGCATCAGATTTTGAATAACTGCAGCTCTAATGCATTTTCAGTATGCTTGAGAAATTCTGATTTCTTATTTGCAGATATAACAAAGTAATCATTTTCATCAATGTCCATTGATGAATGTATGATTTGGTTTGTGATACCACATCAGCACACACTGCTTTATCTTCCAGAGGCTTTGTATAGTCTTATTGTTTCTATGAACATGTAAATCATTAACTGTGCAGCTATGCATTCAAATAATTGTGTCTGTGAGTGAGGGACTCATTTTCTGACTGCAATGCATCTCCAGTGTACTACTTCTGTATCTGCACACAATGAGTTTACTGACTCATGTGCATTAGTTAACACACATACCCTACTTATGCGTTAGCCATACCAATCAAATGTAAAGATTTTCGTAGAATGTCCTGATTCTTGCCTCCGATTTTTGGTTTATTATAAATTTATGGCTTTCTGGCAAATCACTGAGGTTGAAGTTACTAGATAATGACATACATTTACGTTTCAGACTTGATATCATTCAGAAAATGAATGTTAACACAACTCCTGTTATTCTAACAACTCTCTACATTTTTAGGCTCAATATTTAAACTCTGTCCCTATTTTTGGCCCTTTGTCCCACCATTATTGTAGGCTTTGTCCAGATTTCCTATGCTAAGAGGTTGTGAGATATGATGGTAGCTTGTTAAACTGAAAGAAATTGAAATAATACATTGTTCTCTGTTTTTTTCAAACACAAGACGGTTTAATCTGACCCACTGGCTTGAGTTTATGTTCCATATTAGTCAGTAATTAGGTATTGGATTCAGACAGAGAATTTCAAAGCCCAGCCATCTCACAATGTATTTACACTTGAGCCCAGTATCCAGGATAGCTTTTATGTCCAGTTTGCACTAGCACAACTATTTAGTTTCTAAGCTCATTGTAGAAATTATGTGCATAGTCTCAAAAACAAATCAACTGTTTTTAGAGCAACACAGTTAAGGCTGTTATACATAGCACAAGCAGAAAACTATAATTCAAAGTGGAAAGGAATGATGATGATACAGGGGGAAGCTCAAAAAATAAGGAGAGATTGGGGTTTTAGATGCAGACTCTTAACGAGAACAACAAAAATCATACAGAGTATTATATTCATAAAATAGCAGGGAGTATTCTAAGAACTAAACCAGCACAAGAATTGTAAAAGGAGATTCTGCTGATAGGGATGACTGTGGTTAGTGATACAGATAACAGGCAAGAAGGGGCTAGAATTTATTGCAGAAAAGTAGCAAAGGAACCAAGGTATTGGGAGCAAATAACTAGAAAGGGAAAGGTAATATAATGGGAAGAAGCCAATAATTTGTTTGGACTGCAGGTTAGAGATTGCCTTCTCTATCAAGGATTGCTGTCAGAGTGTAGGCAAAGAGAAAGAAATAGGACGGTCCTAAATGAAAGGCCAGCACTTGTAGAGGTTTTAATTGAATCTAGAACAGAATCTGCCTTTAAAAAAGGAATAATTAGTACAGCATATAAAATACTGCATGATGATTATAAGAATCAATCAGAGGAGCTCATAAATAATTGGGAAGAGAGATTGGATAAGCAATTCACAAAGAAACAATGGGAGGAATATATGTATGTCTCCCAAATGTACAACAAAGTCTAGAAGATTTAGGATCTTTCCCTGGAAGTGTTTACATAGATATTTTCGTACCCCAAGTAGACTCCGAAGAATTTTTCCTCAGGTGGATAGCAAATGTTGGATGTATGACAGGCTCTGTTGGAGATGCAGGGTGAGCAGATTGGATTGACTGGGGAGATGATTTTTTGAGCTATGATACAGAATTGGAATTGCCTAGACAAAGTAAAGCCTTGCTGAGTCTAATTATGGTGGCTGCTAAAAAAACTATTACTAGAAAATGGAAATCAAAGTCTAGACCAATTTTACTAGAAGTAGTGAATATTGTAACAGAGGTAAAACAACTGGAATTGGGATATTTTGAAAAGGGAAGGAGCAAGCTACATAGGAAAAATGGGAATTGTGGGAACAATATATGCAGAGAAGGAACAAACATTAAGAGGTAGGATTTGAATGAGCCATATAATACTTAACTGACAATGACTGGATAGATTATAAGTGATGTACAAGACAAAAGTAACGATGCTGGATACTGCTCAAGATGTAAAGACAATTTAATACCAAAGAACAATGAATTCAGTATTAGCGCTTTCAGGCGGTTGCCCTTCATCAGATAAAAACATTACAGATAAAAAATCCTTTTAAAATACATGCTATCCAATCACAATTCAGTAAAACACCCGCCTTTTACACAGTGTTGGTTTAAGGGGGACTACATCGTTTAAACCTGGATCCCTATGTGCTGTTAACTCAAGGATCCACTTAGATTCAGCTAATTCTGTGTTCAGCTTAATATCCCCCCCCTATTAGTCAATTTTAGGTTTACAACAACCCTGAATGTAAATCTATGTGTGGGGTAATCCTTGACATGCCTATATAAGGCATTGTGTTCATCCTTATTTCTTATATTGGATAAATGCTGAAGAATTCTAACCTTTAACATCTGGTTGGTTTTTCCAACATAGAAACTTGGACACGAACAACATTCAGCTATATATACAACATCTGTAGTCTACAGATGTTGTATATATAGCTGAATGTTGTTCGTGTCCAAGTTTCTATGTTGGAAAAACCAACCAGATGTTAAAGGTTAGAATTCTTCAGCATTTATCCAATATAAGAAATAAGGATGAACACAATGCCTTATATAGGCATGTCAAGGATTACCCCACACATAGATTTACATTCAGGGTTGTTGTAAACCTAAAATTGACTAATGGGGGGGGGATATTAAGCTGAACACAGAATTAACTGAATCTAAGTGGATCCTTGAGTTAACAGCACATAGGGATCCAGGTTTAAACTATGTAGTTCCCCTTAAACCAACACTGTGTAAAAGGCGGGTGTTTTACTGAATTGTGATTGGATAGCATGTATTTTAAAAGGATTTTTTATCTGTAATGTTTTTATCTGATGAAGGGCAACCGCCCGAAAGCGCTAATACTGAATTCATTGTTCTTTGGTATTAAATTGTTTTTACATCTTGAGCAGTATCCAGCATCGTTACTTTTGTCTGTTTTGGTTTGGAGCTCTCTACGATAGCTGGGTTTTGGCAAGCAACGACCTTTCTTTTTCTGGAAGTGATGTATGAGGTTTGCAACTACAGCTGTCTCAGTGGTGGTGTCTGTGATGTATAATGTTTGCATCTAAAGTGGTGTCAATGTTGTTTTTCATTTATATAAATGTAAGATTGCCTATGTTGTATGTGATAATTTATTACAGATGTTTATTTGGGTAAAAAATCTACTCCATTCACAGATTTTTTTATGCCTTTTGTGAGTCAGTTTGACTATTAGACACATCGGTGCCACCTGTAAATCAGGTATTTGTCATTTCTTTCTGGAACAATGTACCTCAAAAATGGTGGCTTTATCACATTCCTTGCATTTTTGGTTAACAAATAAACATATATTAGTAGTGTCATTAGTTTCAATATGTTCAAGTCTCTCTTAATGGCTTGGCCTGCCAGTTGTTTGATCATCTTTATTTCTCAAAGCATTCTGTCCCTTATTAATGAATAGTCAGCCTACGCTATTTATAGAATTTGGCTGGATTCATTAGCTCAGTAACATGCTCATTTATATTTTCTGTAGCATCCTTAGCCTTGTAAAAAGTAAATGGTAAGTAAATATCAAATTTCTTCTGGGCTTAATTTTGTCAAACTTACACTGTTTTCTCTTTGTACTCTGTAAGAAAAGTTAAAAAGATTAAGTACTTTCAAGGCTTCTCCAGCAGATTGTAGAAATCTGGTACTCTTTACCTTTTCAGGCTTCCCCACTATTCCAGTCACATTGAGAATAAATCAAAATTATGAATCCAAAGCTTCCATTTTTTGGCTAAGTTGAGTTGCACTTCCAGACACAAAGGCCTGAACAGACATATATTTCTTCATTTCTACACATATATTTTTCCACTGTGATGCCATGTAACATTTGGATGGTTGTCATAATGCTTAGTAAATTAACACAGACTGGGAAATTTGCTGTGAGATGTTAACTCAGGCTTCCTCCTAGAAAAAAAATTTACAAAATGATATGCAACTCCCTGTAGCAAAATGTAAGCATATTTAAACCTTTATACCCTCTATGTTAGAGGTGCCTTGGAAGAGTGAAGAACAGTGACAGTGTCCTGTGCGCTGCCACATCAGAGACTTAGCTTGGCTGACTCGATATTGACTGCGGAAGATGAGGGTGCAAAATCAATCTGCCACAGTATGAACAGAAAATGATTGATTTCAATAATTAGCTTAGTTTCTGGTGTCACTCCATGGGAATCCAATATCTGTCAGCACGGGAGGACATGGGTAACAGACTATGTTGCTTTGCCAAAGATGGTCTGCTCATGCCCTTTTTTGCAGCTTTTTTGGGCAATGTCAAAATGACAAAACTACCAACGTAGCAAAAAAAAAAAAAAAAAAACTTAAGATGTTACTGCACAAAGCTAGGACATTAAACAAGAAACTCCATACCCTGTAAGCTCTCCACAGTCTGGAGAATATAGAAATCTCTGCTGTTACCAAGACTTGATTTAAAGTCAGAGAAAGTATTCTGCCACTGAAATGTTACAGTGCTTTCCACAAATTTAGACCAATAGTAGCACAGGCAGTGGCTAAAGCTGGAGGTGTCTCTATCTACATTAGCTCACTGAGACCAATCTGTTTGAACACAAGTGGCAACGGGTTTATACGGACACTTGCACTTGCCTGCTTTATTAGCTTTGAGCGCTTTAACTCCGTTTTTTTAATAGAATTTCACCCTGTTTAATGGAAACCATAGGAATTCAATAGTTGTTTGCTTGGGATCGTATTAGGTTTTAAAATAGGTAGTTTTAACATGGGATTGTATTAGCTCTCAGAGACCAATCTGTTTGAACTCAAGAGGCAACGGGTTTATACGGACACCCATAACTATTCATTTTATTAGCTGTGAACGCCGTAACATTGTTTTGTTTTTTTTTTTAAAAAAACTTGACCCTGTTTAATGGAAACCTTAGGAAAACAGTACTTGATTTGCTTGGGACTGTATTAGATTTTGAAACACAACTATTTAAGCGCAAGAAGTGCCAAACAATGCTATATACAGGTTTTTGAAACTTAACTATTTAAGCGCAAGAAGCGCCAAGACTAGACGAACACTCACAACTTGTTTCCTCTATGAATTATCTATTATTTCATACTGTTTTGGGAGACTCCTGTAATTAGGTGTATCTCGTGCTACATGTTGGTCGCACAGGACACTAGGGCTATATGCTTGCACCCAGTATGTTTTCTTAACTAATTTTTATCGCTGTCCTTCACTTATGAAGCCATAGAATAGTATAAATGCAATATAACTAACTATTAGCCTACTAATCTGCATTTATAGTAATTATCCGGGTGTCTAGGATTTTGGAAATCAAATTGCTAGTTCATGCAGTTGCAAAAGGCAATAGCTTAGTAGGGAATTATAACTATCTCACTAATGCTGTGTTTACCAGGGAATTGAATACAGGATACATTTCACGCCTAATTGTATTTGCAAGGTGACCCTTTATCCCAAAGTCTCAAGTGCATTTTACTTCTGTGGTGGTCACATTTAAAATAGATGGGATAATTGCTTGCAATTACTGTACAATACTATTCATGTTCATAACATCACTGAAGTTGTGCTTTATCTGGTCTTGTGAATGTATTTACTGCAGTGCCCCTATCTGCTATTTTTTACTGGATACCTTTTGTGAATATCATTACTGCACTGCCATTACCTGCTGTTTTTACTGTATATATTTGGTCTTGTGAATGTATTTACTTCACTGCCACTATCTGCTATTTCTACTGGATACCTATTGTGAATATCATTATTGCACTGCCATTACCTGCTGATTTTTACTGTATATATTTCTAAATAGTCTAAATGCTGCTGTGTACCAATCTAATTTTGCCAATAAGTCACCCATACAGTGGATGCTGATGCTAGTTAACCTGTATTTGCCTACCTATATTCACTTTTTTATACCCTCAGTGTTTTCTTTTGTACCTTCCTCTTTTTCCTAAGCATTGCTCTAAAATAATCCCCCTCCTCTTTGTTTTTTCTTGTAGCCCTACAGGACTCTCCCCTGCAGTTTTTCTTGTGGCCACAGTACCAGCTACTGTATGTTGTGTATCCTAACGTCTGCACCCATAACCATCAGTCTAGGAACCAACAAACAGTTTAATCAAAACGTCCCTTGGAAGTATGTGTCCCTGTAGAATGTGCTATATGATGAACTAGTGTCTTGGTTAATGTTAGAGTAAATTAGTGCTCCCCTGCTAGTTACCACATAAAGCAGATGCCAGCAGCCCCTGTTCTATCTCTACAGCTACCCTCAGCCTTTATACTGTTCCTGTGCTATTCTACCATTCTTACTTTTCTCCCCCCCTGGACCTTAATCCCATACCCGCTCTCACTGCATTTTTGCCTATTCTTACTGACTATAGTCTCCCACTTACTACCTTGAATATACTACTATCTCTACTTCCTCGCTGCTAGTATATCTTCTTTCCCCCTCCTTTTCTCTCACTGTCTAGTCCATCTCAGCCTTTCCTCTCTGACTTTCTGTAAGTATAGCTGTCTATGTAATTTGTGCCCTGTGTGGTCCTCCAAAACCTCTCTGCTCTTATATGTATGCCAACTATTCTCTTAGCAATACTATATACTCACCATCTACTTGCCCTCTACTCTCATGATTGTTTCCAGGCAGACCTGCCTTCTACCTTCCTTTGCCTTCTACCTTCCTTTTGCTCTTCCCGCTCCGTTCGCCCTGTGGGCTCACTTGGCTCCCCTACCCTGCCCCCAATTCCCACCCGTCCCCAGTACATCTATCTTTATACCTAATAGGCCACTCCCTCCACCCACACCCTCCAGCCTCACCTAATTAACTCATCACTTATAACCCACCAGTTACTCACTCCTATCTCACCTACTCTCCTGCTTAACCATCTACTTCACATAAAATCATAGTTCTTAAACAACTAATCACTATTACCTCCCTAACATAGATACACTGCTGCAGTATTACTCTTGATATACATCATGTATACTAAACCATTAACCTTTACAACTCTGTTACTACTACCCATCTGCCTTTCCTACATACACTATCTCACCAGACCTCTTTATACCAATCACACACCCCCATTCCATTCTACCACCTCCCCACCCTTACAACTAATTCACTCCTCATTCTTCATATCCCCTAACCTCTACTCCCATAACAATTCCTTGCTCTTCAACTACAAATTCCTATCACACCCTAGAACCACTATTCAAATATACACCACTCCCAACCCAACACACTCCTCCAACTTCAAACCCAATACCAAGTTTCTTAAGCACCTCTCTTACCTCATACACCACACTATCCCCATACTTACCTCTGGAGATATACACCCAAATCCCGGCCCTTCTACCACTCCCATTTCTCCCTCACCATCTCCTGTTCCCCACTCAATTAATAGGCCCCTCCACTTCACCACACTCAATGCCCAAAGCATATGTAATAAAATCCCACAACTTCATGCCTGGCTCTATCATAACAAACCTGATTTTCTTTCCATATCAGAATCATGGCTCAAGCCACACATTAAAGACTCAGAACTTACTCCACCTAACTACAGTATTATCAGACATGATAGAACTCATAAAAAGGAGGAGGTGTATGTCTCCTCATCCCCTCCTCCCTCTCAGTCACCCCCTACTCTAAACCTGTCCCCAATTTTGGAAAAGCTGAATTACTTTTAACCCTTCTTCAAGTAAACAAACAAAAATCCATCTGCATAGCCACTCTTTACATCCCTCCTGGGGATAATATCCCGGTCCTAGAAGACATTCTCTCCTGGCTCTCATCCAATATCACAAATGAAACTATAATCCTTGGAGATGTTAACATTAACTGGGAAAAGATACAATCCCCATCCAACTCCATCAATATAAATCTTTATAACTTCACACAACTTATTAACTCCCCAACCAGACCCTCCAAAGACCTCATATCTGGCAGCACCTTAGACTGGATTCTAGTTTCCCACCCACACTACTACTCCAAGAGTGGTACCCTTCCTGATCCACTTGGAGACCATCTCCCCACGTTTGCCCTTCTTCCTTCAACTATCCCACTCCTACATCACTACTCGCCTCTTAAAAGACTTTAACCACAATGCTTTCTCCGACACTCTAAAAAGCACCACCTGGAATCCATTAAGAACTTTATCCCTTGATAACACAGTTACTTACTTCAATACAACCTTCCTAGGCTTGCTTAACTCCTTTGCTCCATTAAGAACTAAACGCATAAAAAGTAAATCCGTCCCTTGGCTAACTAGGAACACCCTAATTACTATGCAAAATCGTGATAAAGCCTGGAACCACTATCACAAAACAAAAACTTCCATTTCCTTTAATGAATACAAAATACTTCGCAACAAAGCAAAAAAAACTCATTACCACCGACCGCAAAGCTTATTTTTCCACTCTCCAAAATAAACACAACAATAACCCCAAGAAATTCTGGGATGGTATCTCTTCCCTTCTAAACCCAGGTAGAAAAGAAAACCCGTGCTCTGACCCAAATGCCTCAGACTCAGATCTAGCTACCCAATTTAACTCATTCTTTATTGACTCCATCTCTAAATTAACATCATCCTTTACCACAAAGCTATCAGCACCCCAGCAACCTCCTCAGAACCCCTTCTCTCAAAACTTCAATACCTCCCAATGTCCTCACTTCACCAAAAACCCTATTCCCATCTCTACTATAAAAAAACTTCTTCAGAAACTAAAACCATGTTCTAATGCTCCCTATGAAATACCCTCCTTCTTCCTAAAAACTGCTGCAGAAGCCATAGCCTACCCTATCAGCATCCTAATAAATCAATCTATTTCTGAATGCCATGTTCCCCAGATTTGGAAAAAGGCCTACATTATTCCACTCCACAAAGGTGGCAATAATAATGACATCTCCAACTTCCGTCCCATCGCTATCCTATCCCCCATCTCTAAAATTCTCGAAAAATGCTTCCACCTACAACTCCTACCCTATCTCATCAATAATAACCTACTAACTCCCACTCAACATGGATTCCGTCCTGGCCATAGTACTACCACAGCTCTCCTCTCCTTCCTTGAAACTGTAAACAAGGCCCGTGACTCTGGTCTCATCGTTTCCACCCTCCTCTTAGACCTCTCTAAAGCATTCAACACCATCTCTCATAACCTTCTTACTAAGCTCTCTAAACTACACTTATCCCACTCCTCTATTAACTGGTTCACCAGCTACTTATCAGATAGGCAACAAGCAGTTAAGTAAGTAATTTCCCCTTTCCAATTCACACCCACTGGTGTACCCCAAGGCTCAATTCTAGGACCCCTTCTATTTAACATCTTCATCAATGACTTCCACCAGGCCATCCCTCACTCTAAACTTGTTCAATATGCAGACGATTCAGCAATAATCTGCTCTTCCTCCTGCTCATCTACACTAATGAAACTTACCCAAGAAGCATTCTCTGCTACAGAACTATGGATGCTTCAGAATCATTTAGCACTAAATGCTAATAAGGCTAAACTGATGTTATTTTCCCCCTCCAGAAGCATTACCCTAGATAAACACTCTTTCCTTATTACCAGTAAAGATAACACTTCTCTTGAAACTGTCTCTACTGCCAAACTCTTGGGTATCCTAATTGATGACCAACTAAAGTTTTACAACCATTTGCAGGCAAATATCAAAAAAACTCACAAAAAATTAGGCATGCTTTACCGCCATTACCAATTTATCTCTCCCCCCACCAGGCTCACTCTTACAAACACTTACCTAACCCCATCCCTACTATATGGAGCCTCTATCCTTACCAACCTGCACTCCTCCCACAAATCTAAACTCTCCTCCTGCTACTATAAGATTGCAAAATTTGCAACTGGCTACAGATCCAACACCCATCACTGTACCTCCCTACACCAACTGAAATGGCTTGAACTCCCCAATTATCTCATCTATACACAACTCATCCAAGCACATAAACTTATATTTAACGCCTCTCTCTGCCCCTCCCTCATCTCAACCTTTAAAATGCATCTTCCTAACAGATGCCTACGATCCAACCAACAAAATCTAATTGAACTGCATAAACCCTCCCACCCACCTGGCAAACATCTCCTTTCCTTCTGCCTCGCACGCCACTGGAACTCCCTCCCACCTCTCATCCGTACCACCAGTAGCCTCTCTGTCTTTAAATCTCTTCTACACTCTCACCTAACATCACTGTGGGAATGCTCTTGCTCTCATCCTACATAATATCTCTATCTATAATCCCTCCCTACCTCAAACACTTCTGTTGACACCTTCTTAGTAACTGTCTCTCTTTATTCCTCCTTAAAACATTTATATTGGGGTACTTTGCACTACCTTTTACAACTGAACAAACTCAGTTATTAACACCGTGATTCTTTTTCTACCCTGACATTGACTATTCCTAAAATTGTAATACTTTTCTACTCTGACATTTAACATTGGGATATTGCATCTACCCTGCTATTGATCATTGCTACAACTCTGATACTTTATCTACTCTGACATTTTATTTTCTAAATTCTCTTAACCTCTGCATCAGTATCTAGTAGATTCACAGTTATGTCTTCTTAGTACTCTGTGTGACTTAGAATTATTTTTTAATATTATTTTTTGTAACACTGTAATTATAACTAGTTGTATTTTTTTTGTAATACTGTTATTATACCTAGTTGTATCTTTGGAGCTTTTCTCCCCAGGACTCCATTGAAAACGGGCTCCTCAAGGCCCAGTGGACCACCCTGGTAAACAAACTGCAAATAAATAAATACAACTCCAGGTTGGCTAAACACAATGATGCCCTGGAGTTCATCTACATCCAACATACCTCTCAACCATACTGAATCCCTCAGAATTCCTTGGTTTTGAGGCTACAATAATGGGGTACCACAAATTCCAGAGTGGGCCCTTGAAATCAAAATATTTTTTTTTATTTACAAGTTTTAGTTAATGCTGACGTCATCGCACATTCCCAAAGTATCCTACAACATCATCAACGTGCAGGGGCATGCATGATGATGTCAGTGTCATTCATTATGGACTATTGTCATTTGGGATGGAACTGGAAGTTGTCCAAGTGAATTGTCCACGATCACTACTAGTAGTAAACACATGCCATCAGCACTTTTCAAACTTACAGGCTTTACTTAGCTGTCATTAAATCTCCACATAAGTCAACAGAATGCAAGGCGTTTTAAATATTTTACATGCATTTTGTGGCTTCTTCATTGTCAGGTAGCTATAGTACATAGTGCGCTGATGGTGGAAGTGATTAGATCCCAGCAGCAGACCCCTTGTCTGTAAAGTGTTTTTCTTATCTTTCATTTTTTTTCATTTTCTCCTTTGCTGTTTCTCTGTTTGTGCATGATTATTTATTTATGCACTGATTTATTCAAAATTCAGATTGTCCTGGCAGTTTGAGAACACAGAGTATAATTTCAGTAGAATTGTCAGAAATGCAAAAAATGTTTTATCCACTTAGAAGGTTGTGGAAAAATATGTTTGTAATCTGATGAGAAAGAATTGAATAGCTTGTGCATTATTGTAAAGATGGGGATGGCATCACACTGTGACTGTAAACATCATAGTAACTGGGTCATTTGAAGAATAGTAGCATTAACAAACCCGTATTAAAATTGATATGACTTGCAAGATGTTGGTGATGCGTAGTTGAACAGCATTCGATTAGTTTGAGGAAAATGCATGTATTACAGTGATGTCATACTGTTCCCAGCTAATTTTGTGTAATAGTTTGCATTTTACATAAATAATATGCATTAAAGACGTCATGACATAGTGAAGTACTTGGTGGTAGATAATGTACGTTTATAAAGATGAGTCTAAGCTTCAAACGACACAGGCTAAATGCAAACGCATATATCAATGTGCTGCAGTTGAAAATCACTGACTGACAGTGTACTGAACTACTTTTAGATAATCATGTAACACTAGGAAACTGAAAACAAAAAATAAAATACACCTGTAAACTCTAGCACTTTACTTTGCAAAAATTAAGCGTTTTCATCTTATGGTATAAACAGACTTCTTCAGAAAAAACTTACGTAGTTTCAAAAACAATAAATATACCTAATCTAAAAATCACATGACCAGACTAAATTGAATAATTAATTAACTTATTATAACCTGTTAACCAATAAGTACTTTTTAAAACATTGCTAAAGCTAAGTTTGCCAAATATACATATAGAGTACAATAAACTAATTTTATATCTTTCAAATTCTTGCCCACTCATTGTAATAACCCTTTAAATGTCAGATATGTAAAACATATCAGTAAACTTAGACAACTACTTCTATACAGTCTAACAAACATTAAACTCCAGGCCGACATCCACCCAAACCTAATTCCACACACCCACCCCACCCCACCTTACCTACCTGCTTCCCCTCCCAAGCCCCCACCAACCCCCAATCACCATACTACTAGCCATCACCCCTCCCCCCACTTCCTAAAACCAACAACACCGACCTACTCTTTATCAACTTTAACCTCCGTAGCATCGTAAATAAAATTACTGAATTCCATGCTACCCTAAACACCTCTCAACCAGACATTGCAGCAATTACAGAAACTTGGTTAAAACCTCACATTAAAGACAAAGACATAATTACAAACGGTTACAACATAATAAGGTTAGACAGACTAAACAAGAGGGGGGGTGGTGGTGTCGCCATTATGTATAAAGACACTTTCAAACTTTAACTATTTAACTGTACCCCTCCTGACCTATCTAACTCAGAAATCCTGACAACATGCCTAATAATAAACCCTAACAAAACTATTATCATCTTAACCAGCTATCTCCCCCTGGCAATAAGCTAGCCATCATTGAAATTCTACTCTCTTGGGCTTCATCAGATTTTAATCAAGAAACTGTCATCCTAGGTGATTTCAACCTGGATTGGCAATCCTGTAGTTCCAACAACCCCTCCACTTTCCTAAACCTCTTCAACTTCACCCAAACCATATTGTGTCCAACCCGGTTAGACAAACACTATAAAAAGCAGTCTACACTAGACTGGATACTGACTAACAAACCCAACTTATTGTACCTAGCAGGCTGCCTTCCAGACTCACTCAGTGACCATTCTCCTACCTTCCTCTACAGAAAACGTATCCAGTCACAAACCAACACAATATATAAGGTTATCTGAAATAAAAAACAATTTTCTCCCTCCACATTCAACCTACTACTTCAGCAAAGTAATTGGTTCCCTCTTAGAAACTTCCCACTCGATTAGGCTGTATAGTACTTCAACAATACCTTCCTTACAATACTAAATAAACTAACACCCACAAGAAAAATAAGAACAAAGCCTAAGCACATACCCTGGCTAGCAAAAGATACCAAAACACTTCTGAAACATAGAGACAGGGCTTAGTGAGCTTACCACACCAACAAAGATAGAACAAACCTTAAAACAATTAAACAGCTTTGAAACCAGGCTAAGAAACAAATAAAATTAGACAAACAAAACTGCTTTCTATCATGTCAATAAATCCACCAACACAACCCCAAAAGAATTTGGCAAAATATAAATAATCTCCTTAACCCAGGCCATACCCCCCCCCACACACACACACACACCATCTACCTCTAATGCAACAAATCCAATAACGACACAGTTTAACATCCACTTTATAAACACTATCACATCACTCCTTGATAACCATACTAATCCTCCCCTCACTGTACCTCTCCCTCTTCAGATTACCCTGACTCCTTCTCTTTTACCCTAATACAAACTAGCTACATAAAAACACAACTTTCCAAACTCAGACCCTGCTCTCTAGCAGCAGACCAGCTACCTAATGAATTCCTTAAAATAGCCGCACCCTCAGTTGCATATCCCATATCCATACTGATCAAATGCTCAGTCTCAGAAAAGTATGTCTCCTACCTCTTGGAAAATTTCTCACATCATCTCCCTACATAAAGGTGGTCCCTCTAAAGAACTGACAAACTACTGTCCCATAGCCATCCTCTTCCCTCTAGTCAAACTCTTAGAAAAATGCATTCACTCCCAACTCTTTACTCACCTCCTCAAGCACAACCTCCTCTCCCCCATTCAGCATGGCTTTAGGGCAAAGCATAGCACCTGCACTGCCCTACTGTCTTTTACTGAAACCATCCAAGGTCTCATAAATGAAGGCCAGAGTATCTATTCCATATTCCTTGATATGTTAAAAGCCTTCGCCTATGGCCTCAATACATCTGCCCTGTCCTTGTTCCACAGTTACCTCTCTAACTGTCAGCAAGCCACCAAATGGGAAAATACCCTTTCCCCCTTCTTCCCATCTCTGTAGGGGTACGACAAGGATCCATACTTGGCCCCCTACTTTTTGCAATTTTTAGCAACAACCTCCACTCTGCAACCCAAATAGCCTCCATAGTCCAGGACGCCGAAAACTCCTCAATTATCTGCTCAGCCCCTACTCCTCCGGAACTTCAAACAAAAATGCAAACATCTTTCCAGGATATAGAAAAATACCTCTCTAACCATCAACTTATACTGAACCCAAACAAAACCAAGCTGCTAATTTTCAATTAAAACAAACTCAAAATATGCCAGTCCCCACTAACAATTCTTTCGACAATTGGAACCAAAATAGGACCCACTAGTCAAACCAAACACGTAGGTGTCACAATTGATGATAACCACATCTCCATCACCATCAAAAAGGTGCACTCCAAACTAGGCACCATATATAGAGTCAAACCTTACCTTACCTTACTGACAGTGCCAGAGTAGCCACTCTGACAGTGCCCGCTCTCAACTACTTTCCACCTTCCTCTACAGATCCCAGGTATTTACCAATCTACATAAATCAGACCTAAGTAAACTAGAATCCTGCTACAACAAAATTGCCAAATTCACTACAGGCCACCCTTACAGAACTCATCACTGTTCAGTACTCTCCCAACTCAACTGGTTAGAACTCCCAATCCTCCTAAACCTAAACCAACTGTCCATAATCCAGAAAATAATTCACCAACCTAACAACTGCCCTGAAATTAGTAACCTAATACAAGCCAATATAAATCCTAGATCACTTAGATCCTCTAATAAACTAATGTTGAAGATTACACAAGTCCACAATGCACAAGGTACCTTACACTTCTCTCATAATATTGCCAAACTATGGAAAACGCTTCCTCAGCCTATAGCTAAAAACCCTAATTACCATGAGTTCAAATATGGGAAGCCACAGTGGTGCAGCGGTTAGCATTGCCGCCTCACAACAAGAGGTTCTCCATTTCGATCCTCGGCTGGGGTGCCTTCTGTGTAGAGTCTTCATGTCCTCCCTGTGGTCACGTGGGTTTCCTCCGGGTGCTCCGGTTTCCTCCCACATCTCAAAGACATGCTGTAGGTGGATTGGACACTCTAAATTGGCCCAAGGTGTGTGTGTGTGTGTGCCTTCCATGGAAGGTTGGGCGCAGGGCTGGCAACTCGACACTGTAAAACTCCACTACCAATCTTGAGCGGACAGGTGATCCGCTGTGGCGACCCCTAACTGGGAAAAATCCGAAAGAAGAAGAAGAAGACCATGAGTTCAAATATCTCCTCAAGGAACATCTAGATCTGCTCCTGCCATACTCCAGGCTAGTCAACCTGCTTCCAAAAATAAGCCTCTCATTACTACTCCCTCACTGCCTCCCTAAGCTAGCTCATACACCACAGCTACTGCTATTATCTGCACATGGCTAAGTTGCTTCAACACTATCTTTCCGATAGCAGCTAAACTCTTTATAACTAAACTGCTTCCATCCTAAGTTCAAGAAATGTCATAACCTGGACTGACTCTGTAAGCATATGTCTCCCTGCAAATTCTCCAGGGTCATACAACTTTTTCTGGAAACTTATATCGTTTGGGCTTGATAATTGTGTCAACATATTTTTTACTATTGTTTTAACTGCTAAACATCTCAAACTTGACTAACTTTTTGTTAATATTGTTACTAGTTTGGATTTACTATGGTGTTTGTACATTACAAACATTATTAGTTTTTTAACATTTTTGACATTATTGTTAACTTTTTCTCTACTGTATGTTCAGGAGCTTTTCTCCCTGGGTCTCAAAATGAAAAAGGGCCCCGTGCCCAGTTGGACATTACCTGGTTAACAACAAAAATAAATATAAAAAATACACAATAAAAATAACATTGATTACAACAACATAATTCAATATTAAGATAAATGTGGTTCAAATATAATAAACTAATAAAATAGTGAACTCCCTGCGCAAAATACATACAAATATATGTAAATTTGCTTTACTCCTATAAAGCAAATTCAGCATTTAATTTCAGCACACTCCTTATGGAAACTATATCATTAAGGCCTGGCTAGGCAGTTGCATTACACCTCAACTGCCATCTCAATTCCTTATATTTGGGATAAGTATCAGAAGGGCCTCCCCTAGAACCTAGATCAGCCTTGTCAATGGTAATGAACTTAAACCTGTGGGAAGGAAAATTAATATGTTTGGCCAAGGGATTTCTCACTTCATCCTTTGAATGTTGTACTGGTATTGATATATCCTATTCCTAAACAGCCTTTTAGTCTTGCCTATATATAAATAATGGCAATCTTGATATTTAACAAAGTACACTCTCCCTTTACTAGAACAGGAAAATTTGTATGTAAGCCTGATGACCCCATAATTTTGAACAGACACTTCAGATGCCTCCAAGAAGTGTCTATACTGAGGGCATTGACCACATTTTTTTCATGTCACTGACTAAATTAGTGGTAAATATTCACTCAAGTAGAGTTTTAAAACAAAGATCTTTCTTATAGACCATCGCTGGATTTTCCCCACCTTATTCAGGTGGTCCTGGTCAACACCAAGAGTATTTCAGTTATGCATGATTATTTCACAAATACCTTGAAAATGTAGGTTGTAGGGCAACACAAACACTATCTGGAAGGAATTTGTGTTATTTTGTGGTACAATCAAACTACTTCTCTAGATCTCATTTCCACTTTTTGAGGTCCCTAACAAAGGGCTAAAGAGTCCTTCCTATCTTTTTCTTACAACTTCCTTGAACATACTATTTAAGAAGGACCATGGATAACCTCATCTTTGAAACATCCCCCTTAATGTAGAACACTCATCCTGGAATAAAGATTCATTGCTTACCATGCGGGCTAATATCACATATTGACCCTTCACCAAGGAGATCTTGGTGGAGGGGATGTAAACTTCCAAAATGGAGGAATAAATTCAAGTATGTAGCTTTCCTATATAAAGTAGACTCGAATTTCATCTGGGATCTATCTTTAATTATAGAAGCATCCAGATAAAGCTCTGTCCTCCTGTACCTCCATTGTAAATTTCAAAAAATGTGTGCATTCAAAAACTGGTACAATTTTTCCCTGGTGTCAGTCCAAAAAATAATAATGTCATCTAAAAAAAGCTCATATAGGGACCAACAGTTGGCAAATTCAGATTTAAAGACCAACTCATTTCCCATTGTGTTAAAAACACATTGGCAAACACAGGAGCACATACTGCCCCCATTGCTACTCCTTTTGTCTGTCTAAATAGCTGGTTTTCATAAACTATGAAATTATTTTCAAGAATGGTCTCCATTATTGTTCTAATAGTAACAATATTAGTATGATCAGAACTTGAATTTAAAAATGTTGTAAGTTATTCTGAAGAAGTCTGTTTATACCATAAGACGAAAGCGCTCAATTTTTGTAAAATAAAGGTGCTACAGTTTACAGGTTCATACTATTTTTTGTTGTTTTCACTTTCCTAGTGCTTAAAGATTGTAGCTGTATTTGTTAAAAACAGAAACATTATCACATTTCTGGTACAACCTCAGAAATGTTTTACAAACTCTGAGACAGTAATAATACATAGTTACAAAACACAAAAAAAGCATGTGTTAGTCATTGGCAGGAGTGAATGAAATGTAAGACACTTTTAACAAGAAAGGTGCTGATTTATGTGTATAATAGCAGATAATAAAAAATAAAAATAGAAAAACCCTATGAAGATTTGATCAATTTTTGGTATTAGATTTTCTCTATAACAGTACTGTATTAAGTTGTAGAGCAGAAAAAGAAGTTATGTACTCACCATAACGTTCCATCTCTGTTGTCGATCTTCATTTATCCCTGACCTGTGGGTTCGACTCAGCCGTACTACAGCCCACAAGGACCAAAACCTCTCGAGCTTTTTTCCCTACCCATAATGCTCCTCTCCATTTTACCTCAGATTGAATTTTCTGATTGACAGACAGAAAAGATATGTATCCTGAAAGTACTTTTGTGGAGTCCATATCTAGTACACGATGGCTAAAAGAATTGTAAATAAGGACACAGCTCGTTCCACAAAGAGATATCAAAGGATGGGTGTTGGAGGGAGGGGCGTCAAGGATAAATGAAGATCGATAACACAGGTGGAACATTATGGCGAGTATGTAACTTCTTTATCTGATGTTGTCAATCATTTATTCCTTGATCTGTGGGACAAGAGTCCCCAGCTACTTTTTACCTTGGGTGGACTCACGGAGATATATTCCTGAGCACCGTAGAACCAAAGTACACAGTTCCCCTTGAGGCCAAATCCAAATTGTAATGAGTAATCCAGGTATGTGGGGTAACCCAAGTTGCTGCTGCACAAATGTCATTCAAGGAAGCCCTGGAGTGAAAAACTGTTGAAGTGGCCATTGCTGTGGTAGAGTGTGCCTTAACAGGTCCATGTAATTTAACATTCTTTTTGGTGTATATGAAGGATATGCAGTCTTTCAACCATCTAGAAAGTGTAACTTTGGATACCAGTCTACCTAAACTAGCACTAGAAAAAACAATAAACAGTTGATCAGATTTTCTGACAAGTTTTGTTCTATGAAGGCAGAAACTCAATTGTCTGTGAATGTCTAATAAGTGCAGATAGTATTCACCTTTGTTTGAAAATTTTGGAAAGAAAACTGATAAATGTATATTCTGATTAATAGTTGTCTCCGAAACAACCTTTGGTAGAAAGGATGGATTTGTCCTTAAAGAAACCCTATCTGGGTGAAAAGTCAAATATGATAATTTACAAGATAGTGCCTGAATCTCAGAAATTATTTTAGCAAAGGTAAAAGCTATTAATAAAGCTGCTTACCAAGACAAGTACTTTAGCTCACAAGTGACTACAGGCTCAAAAGGGAGGTATATCAAAATCTGAAGAACCAAATTAAGATCCCATGGAACGTATGTGTCTTTATAAGGAGGCTTCAGCATCAAGGTTCCTTTCAAAAAAGCCTTGCAGATTTACGAGTCATTCATGAGGTGTCATGTACCCCATTGTGAAAGCTTGAAATGGCCACTTGTTGAATCCCAATGGTAGAGGCTGAAGCTCCTTCTTCAAAAAGTGAGGTCATAAACACTAAAATTTTTGTGATGGGGGCTGAGAAAGGATCGATGTCATTATTATGAACCCACATAGAGAGTTTTTTTCCATTTGCTACAATACAGTTTTCTAGTGGAGGGTTTGTACAAGGCCAGAATAATCTTATGGATTTAAGAAGACATAATGTTATGCCTGGCAATCAATAGAAGTGGAGAAGCCATGCTGTGAGCTTTAGGTTCTGAAGGTTCTTGTGAACTAATCCCTCTGGATGAGATAGGAGATCTGGAGCTGAGTCCAGAGACCATGGTTGCTGAATCAGATGAGGCCAGAGGAAGGAGAACAATATCTGTCGAGGCCAGAATTAGGCAGTGAGGATCACTTTGCTCTTCAAACTGGTTGATTTCTTCAGAACTTGAGGGATTAACAGTACTGGGAGAAAGGTGCATAGAAATCCCAAGAGCCAATTGTGAAGGAGAGTGTCTATCAGGGACTCCCCAGGAGGGGGGACCAGGGCAAAGTAGATGCTGCACTTGTTGTTTAGGGTTGATGTGAAGAGGTTGTAGCTAGGCTTGCCACAGTGGTGAAAAATTATTTGTGCCATTTTCAGGTTGAGAGACCACTTGTGAGGCATGAGGATGCATCTGCTCAGCTTGTCTGCTATCACATTGGAGGTCCCCGGGATGTGCATTGCTATAAGAAAGCGGTTGGAAGAGATCACCCACTCCCAAACTCTGAGTGCTTCTTGACAAAGGGGATAAGAGTTGGTTTCCCCCTGATTGTTGGTGTACTGACATGTTGTCTGTCTGGATCGCAATTGTCCCTGGAGGAAGAACAGCTTGAAAGGTCTGTAATGCTACCAGCACTGCCCTCATCTCTAGTACTTGGATATGCAAGTTAGCCTCTGGAAGTGACCAAGTGCCTTGGACTGCCTTGCCCAGATAATGCCCCTCAACTGATCTGGGAGGCATCCATGGTCACTATGGCCTGGGGCTGGGGTGGTATGAAAGGGTGTCTTGCTAGAATGTCTCTGGAGTGAATCCACCAGAAAAGATTCCTTTTGCAATGGCTAGTCACTAAAATATGATGTGACATTGGCTGATGAATGGACCATTAGGATGCAAGAAGCCATTGTAGAATCCTAATATGGAATCATGCTAGGGGTACCAAAGTAATGGTCGCTGTCATAGAACCTAGAGCCTGCAGGACCAGACGTGCAGCTACTGTCTTGTTGATGATTTTCCTGACTTGAAATCTGATCTTTTCTAGACGGGGAAAGGGAAGAGAAGCTATGCAAGTGTTTGTATTCAAATTTGCCCCTACAAATTTCAAATTCTCCATTGGGAAACATATGAGATTTTACGTGGTTTATTGTGTTTCCCAGGTAGGCAGAAGTCTGAAGGACATAGTCTCTTGATTTGTCTAAGCGATGCTTGGTGGGAGCGGTGATGAGCCAGTTGTCTAAATAAGGAAACACTTGGCATCCATGTAGTTTCAAGTGAGGCTCTACCACTGTCATACGTTTGGTGAACACCCTGGGTCTGTGGTAAAACCAAAGGGCAGGACTCTGAATTGGTAGTGACTGGTCCCCAGCTGGAAGCGAAGAAATCTCCTGGAGCATTTGCCCATCTTGATGTGATAATATGTGTCCTGGAGATCTATGGAGCAATCCAATCATCCTTTCCTAAAAAGGGAAGGATGAACTGAGCCATGACCATCTGGAATTTTTTTTGTCAAACAGATTTGTTTAAAACACTGAGATCCAAAACTGGTCTCCAGTCCACTGTCTTCTTTAACAATAAAAAGAATCTTGAGTAAATTCCAGATTTTTTTCTGGTCTGGGGGAGACATGTTGGATGGCTCTTTTTTTATCTAGAAGTTTTTCGATTTCTCAAACTGCTGGTTCCCACTGACTCCATGGAACTTTGGGGATCCTTATGAATTTTTTGGGAAGGATGTGAAAGGGAATGTTGTATCCTATGGTAATAATCCTTTGCACCCAAACACCTGTAGTTATTTGTAGCCAGGCATGCTGGTGTAAGGCTAATCGTGCCCCGACTGCTTCCAAAAGTAAGCAATTGGGCCTCCTTTCTGGAGCACTGGTATGTTCTGGCCAAGAAAAAATCTTGGGAACCCTGATTTTGCAGGCCACCTCTGCTGCATGGATGGTATCTTCTGTTAAAATTCCCCCCTCTGCCCCTGGGGGAGTTGCGACTACCTATGTCCTGGAAAGGCCCTTGGGACTTTTGGGACCATATTTTTTTACTCCTCTGGTTCTTACAGAAGGAGCGTTGATGAGCAGAGAAGTGGACGCCCACTGTAGAAATGGTCTTCCCATCTTTCTCACACGTAGTCAAGGTGTCTCAAACATTTGGGCTACAAAGAGAAGATCTGTCAAAAGGCGCTTTGATGAATGAAGACTTGAATGGCTATGCAAATTTGCATAAGCATATCCAATTGTGTCTCCTTATGGATAAGTCGGAAACCCGCTGTTCTGATCATCCCTTCAGCTGCATGTGCTATGAGCCTCATGGATGACTTGGATATGGACTCGGGGGTGGCCAACTGAGAAGCAACCTTTTCTTGGACTTTTTCAGATACAGCTCCTACAAGAGTATTTGATAACTCCTTAGTCATATCCCTTTGGAGTCTAGTAAAGTGTGCCATAAAGTTCAATGACTGTATGGCAAAGGTCGATGAAGCGTATACCCACATACCGAACCTATCCATCGCCCGAGACTATCGACTGGAAGGATGGATGGTGGAACTTTCCTCAAACAGTTCTTTGTTTGCGGCTGCCACAACCACCAAGGCATCTGCTGTTAACCCTTTAGCCCAAAATTGAAAATCTTCAGGAGCTGATATAATTTTATCTGGCCTCTTAGGGATCAGCTCTGTTGAATCAGGAGCCATGATCAGCTTGATGAGATCATCAGCTGGTGGAGTTACCCAACAAGTAGATGGGTGAGAGCCAAAAGCTTGCAGGTATACTGACTCCTCTGGGGAAAGATGTTGGGACATCCAGCCACCCCTGTGTTTAAGGATCTCAAGGATGTCTTCAAAGGAGACATATTCAGGGGGTGACCTAGGGGAACCCTCCCCTTCATTGTAATCAGTATCCTCGGTGACGGATTCTTCCGGGTAATCCAAGTGCTTTCTCTTGCACTTTCTCTTGTGAGGAAGTTCTTCAGTGGGAAAATCTGAAGAAGTGTCAGAAGAGGATAAAACCTGGGCAGGTGTACCTGCAGTTTTAGCCCTGGCTGTCCTGATGCAGAGGATGGGTGAGAATCAGAATGAGAGGAAGGGTCAGAGATTAACTCCAATTGGGGGGGGCAGATGACTGGGTGCCCTCTGAGAACAAAGCCATCTCCACTGCCTGGAAGGCATGTTCCCCCCCCCCCCCAATGAGGGAAGGAAACCAAAACCAAGAATGACTAATTTAGAACCAAGGTCACTCCCAGCCCCAAGGAGACCGACGCTGAAGTTGGAGTGGAGCTCATGAGAGTCAAAGCCCTGAGGTGTAGAGATGGCTCCGAAAAAACTGGAGTTGAAACCTGCCCTCAGAACCGACAGTGGAACCTCCAACCTGGCAGCCCCCTGGTTTGGAGAGGCCAAAGACCTCAGGGTAGTAGTCAACCCCAGAGAAAAGGATCTGGCCAGAGCTGAGACAGTCGGTGCTGGAGGGATCTGAGCCTGAGTCTTTAAAACCATAGATGGGGTCAGAGGAGGAAGATTTGGTGGAGTCATAGTTCCAGAACTCAAGGTAGTCATAACTGAGGACATAGAAGGCAATCTTCTTGCCATAAGAACCTGATCCACTAGTCTCAGCACGTCCAATTCTGATAAAGCTCTTGGTGGAGTGAACTAATTGGGTGGAAGGAAATTTAGGTCCCTCCAAAAAAGGGACTAGGCAATTGTCCACATAGGGATCTATAGATGGGGGAATATTGCATTCTTGGAAACATCATCTCTGGTTCTTCAAGAGTTATTGTCGGAACCGTAGGTATTGGTGCAGATAGAGTGGATGGAACTAAGGTTGTTGAAATCTTGTCCTGTTTTTGTAATGTCTGCTCTGGTGGCAAAGCCATTTGTGGTACCTCTACTTTAGATTTCTAAGTCACTGGTGCCAAAGGGGAGGTAGGTGCTGAATGAATTTTCTTCTTATTTTTTCGGTTTTTGATAAAGAGGAGGAAGAAGAAAGATCCATCTTATATTTGGAACCAGATAAGGTCTCCTCAAAAGAAGATTTAAGCATGCCTTTTAACACTAATTTGTTTTTTCACTCAACTAAGACTTAGAGATTGAATCCATGGCATATTGAACAGTCTTCTTGTAGATGTAATAAACCTAAGCAATGCACACATAGTGAATGACCATCAGAATTATGCATTTTCCTATCGCACTTATGGCATTTTTTTAAAGGAGGGAAGTGCTATTTCCTTTATCAACCATATCTAGAGGAGCGAAAATAACTGCACACAAAAAACCTGAGATTTGAGATAGGGGAAACAATTACAGTAAAGTGCTACCAACAATGGTAGGCCCAGAATATCCAAGGGTACAAAAGTATGCGTACAGAGAAACTGAACTGGAAAGTGTACAGAAAAGTGTTACCAGCAATAGTAGACAAAAAATACTAGTGGGATATAAGAAAAAAACTTTTTTTTTTTTTTATATAAACGTGAAAGAAAGTCTACCAACTGTGGTATTGAAGATTACACCAAAGTGAAAAAGGGTGGAAAGGAGGAAAAAGAGAAAATATATAGTAAAACTAAAATGTTGCAGTCACCCTAATGATAATGGACATCAGCTGGGTATAACAGACCTGTGTTTTTTATGCTTAGTTAAACACTCTGCTTGTGCTGTGATGATGAGGTCATAACAAGGCTGAAGTATGCATATCCACAGCTAGTGGGGTTTGGCTTTATTGGCCTGAAATTGTCCATTAAAACAATGAAACAAGTCATGGGCATTCAGAATTGCCAATTAGCTGAAACACCTGGTGTTCATAAGGGTTATTTGCATATATCCCATCTGCCTCTGATTCAAGAGGTTTGAGAGGTCATTCATTGGAAGTTCCAGCTTGACTGGAGTTTTCATTTAGTGGTACTTCCGCGGTGGTCCAGCGGTAGCATTGTTGCCTCACAGCAAGAGGTTCTCCCGTTCGATTCTCGGCTTGGGTTGGGAGTGCCTTCTGTGTGGAGTCTGCATGTCCTCCCCGTGGTCGAGTGGGCATTTGAAAGACATGCATTGAATGGGCGTGGGGCTGGCAACTCGACACCATAAAAAACAACTGCCAATCATTAGCGGACCGGAGTTCCGCTGTGGCAACTCCTAACTGGGAAAAGCCGAAAGACAAACAACAACAACATAGAGTAGGGAATTTCTAATAGTAATATAGAGAGACTAAACAAGTAGCAGGTAGACTATAACAGAAAAATAATTAGAGAATTTTAAAATGTAATTGTACTTTGTGCCAGAGGTATGGCGATGCATCTGACTCTGGAAGTGGCCAATGAGATCTGAGGTAAAATGGAAGGGAGCCTTATGAGTAAGGAAAAAGCTCAAGAGTTTTTGGTCCTCGCAGGCTGTAGTATGGCTGAGTCAGTTTCAATTTCAGAACAGAACCCACAGGTCAAGGAATAAATGAGGACTGACAGCATCAGATGAGTTTTTCTTTGAGCCTTTATCTTTGCTATAATTAACTGTAGAAATACAGGATATGCAACTCGTCCTGCAGTTTTCTTGGATTAAAACCTGACAGCTTTTGTAATACACCCACAGGCACAACACACTTTCTTTTGAAATAAATACCTTTCACTTATTCTAATATGTTTTAAGACATGCAGAATGTCAGTAAGGATGAATGCAGTTAAGGCAGCTTTAAACAGCATTTTAATCAGCAATAGGAACTGTTTGTTCAAGACTTTGCAAAGGCATTCATCAGAGTACCTGTGGCCTTTTAACGAAGTAAACAGTAAGAAGGGATACTTCACAGTGATGCTAACAGCAGCAAGGTCATACATCTATTGACTGTATCTTACTGAGACATTCTATTGCTAAGCTTACCTGGTGAATTAAGTAGTTAAAATGATACAAATGCTTCCCTCTATTCACTTCTTCCTCTGTTCTGTCAAGATGTCATGTTGCTGTTCTTTTCTATTTTAGAGTGAAATGTTCATAACTTACTGTGCAGAAAATGCATGTTGATGGTATCCCACAATTCTATTGGAGTGGGCAGGGTTACAGAATTATGTATGCAAATTTTATGTTAATCAGCATCCTGATTTTTGGACAGTTGTACCTACTTTTCATGGGCCTTTGACCAGATTTTTGATGTTTCCAGGTTGAGAGGTATGAGTCCAAGTCTCCATAGACAAGGTATCTTACCAAGTCCTGGCCAGCTACAGATCACACTCTATGACATATGTAGCTCACAACTCTTACCTAGACCTACTACAGGTGCTCGCCATCCATCCAAGTGCCATATTCATGGGAGACTTTAACTACCCCTCTATAGACTGGGAAATGTACACTGCCTCTCTCTCACAGGCACAATGTTTCCTGGACTTTATCAATTCAAGACCAGGTAGTGCACACTCCAACCAAAGGATTAAACACACTAGACCTAATACTCACCAACATGGAAGAGCTATGAGGTCAAGATAGCCTCCCAGGCTAAGGGCAGTCACAAGACATTCTTCAGCTATGTCAAGAACCTTAAAGGTAACACTCAACAGTGTGCAGAACTGTTAGTAAATGCCGCAACTTTCATTGACCAAGGTGACATGATAAATCTACGGGCTGATAAATTTAGCTTTAACTTCACCCTCCACTCCCCCTTATAAAATCTATTCCAGCATATCCCACCAACTATCAACAGAGAGCAGGTCCTGGTAGGACTCATTAAGGCCAAAAACACTGCTTCACTGAGCAATGAGAGTATCCATAGTTGCCTAAAACATGACCTAGCAGGTCCACTTGAAGCACCCTTCAACTATGGCCTCAAAACAGGTTACCTGCCAGGTAAATGGAGGGCCACAATAGTCATACCTCTTCATAAGGGTGGGTCATCAATCTACCCTGGGAACTACAAGACCCAGCAGTCTGACAATTCTAATTTGTAAACCCAAGGAGTGAATTATCATGGAAGTGATCAGTGGCAATATACAGACACTCTACCTGTCTCGGTTTGGTTTTGTCAAGGGAATATACTACTCAGCCTGGTAGATTTCCTCAAGAGGGTCACCAAAGCTATGCATGAGGGGAAAATGGTGCATACTGCCTACCTGGACCAGTCCAAGGTACTTGATACAATACCTCACTCAGGTATTGTTGACAAACTCTCACAATTAGGCATAACTCCCTACATAACTTGTTGGATTGCTGGCTGGCTCACAGATAAGACCCAAGAAGTCAATACGATCACCTCCACCAGCAGACCAGTCACCAGTGGAGTATCCTAGGGATCCATGCTGGGCCCACTCCTGTTTGGCATCTACTTCTTAGCAAACAAGGCTAATGTCAAAGGATTCTGGCTTACCAAGTTCAAAGATGGCTGTAAATTAGGAACTATCATAGATTCCCACATGACACCAATCCTACAAGATGGTGTAACACAAACAAATGACTGGCATGAAAGCAACAGATTAAAACTCAACAGGAAGAAAGGCATTATAGTGCCCTTTGGGAAATCATCCACCCAAGCTAATTACTCCACACATTTAGACTGTGTGATATAAATGAGAGCAAACTGTGCTCTGACTTAGTTCTCAAACTTCAGAGCCTCTCTCTTTTAATTTCTTCAAGTCTTTTGGGTTTGTAATAGCATGACAGGAATGGACCCCATTCCTAAGTCAAAGTACGATTAAAGTTTATGAAATTAGTATTGTTTCAGTCTTTGTGTCAGCCTTAAGTGCTCTTCGCAGTACCTGCAATGTGCCCAGTAATGACTCTTTCTGCAATTTGTATGGAGTTACATGTGTTGGCAACATATCTAAATATGATTGTAGCTTCTTTTTTTATAAGAGCTGTTGCTCCTACTACTATTGGGACTGCCGGGCATCTTTCAGCCACTTTGCTCTCTTTTTGCCTGCAAATTCTGATATTTAATGACTTTGCATCTCTCTTGTACACAAGGCACTGTGTAGTCACTGGGTGTAGTGATTTCAATGATCAATGCTACTTTTGTCTTTTTTCTTGGACCACTGTATCTATTTTTTTTTGCATGTTTTGAACTGTTGGTAATGGGTGATCATTTTCTATGATGCTTTGTGCCTCATGTTTCCAGTATTTTCAGCTACCTTAAAATTATAATGTTTGCACAATCCTCAGTGTAACCGTCTTGCCACGTTATTATGCCTTTTAGTATACAGTATATCACAACCAGCAACAAAGTATGCGACTGTTTCCCATTTTGTTTTACAAAACCTACATTTGTCTATTTCTCCCACATGTTCAATGGACTTTGTAAACCAATGTGTATGTAGCCCACTATCTTGTGCCACCAATATTAACATTTTATCTTTTGGTTTGAATTTGCTTATCCTTAACCATTCCTGCATTGATCCTGATCAACGTAAGGTTCTTCCAGGTGTTTTTTATATTTGCAGCTATATTTATGCAATTTCCACATTTCTTGCCTTCACATCTGATCCTTCACCTTCTATTCTTTCTTTTGTTTTTTGGCACATTCAGTTACTGCCTGATTTTTATCTACATCTGGTGATTTCCATTCCCACTTGATGCCGATATGCTTCTACTAGACTAAGAAGGGGAGTCATCTTAGATTTGTTCTCATTTTTCAAAACATTCATTCCCCATTCACTACATTTGGGTCTTGTGAGATCAGTAGGTAAGTATGCAGTCCCACAATTGCAGATCTATACTTGTAATAATTTTCAAGTAGACCTGTACCTACTTCGGAATGGGGACTATATAATCTTAGTATGCACTTCTTCTTATAAATCATTTGATGAGCATGAAGCATCCTTCTTGCTTTCCTGTCTAATCTAGCCAACACCTTTTGGTCAATCACTCCAAAACTGTAAGTTACAATAGGAAAAGCAAGTTGGTTTATAGCTTGAATTTTATTCCTAGATGTCAACACAATTTCCTGGATTAATTTAAGGCTTCTAAAATATACCTTACTAAGATTTATTCACATTTGTTCATGTTTTATTGTTTATTGTTCATCAATCCCCAAATATTTATACACTCCCTCTTGTTGAAGTTCTTTTATATCACATTCATGTCCCAAACTGATGTTTTCTTGGTGCTGCAGCTTTTCTGCTTTAAAGGTTGCTTTTGTACATTTATCAAGACCAAATGACATTCTTATATCATCTGAAAAAGTTTTAACTACTTGGAGTTGTGCTTTCAGTTCCTAATCTGATGAGCTATGCAGTTTTAAATCATTGACAAAGAGAAGATAAGTCTTTACACTTTGTTGCTTTCTGGGAGCCAAATTATAGCCATGACCTAATCTGTTAAGCAGACAGCTTACTGGGTTAAGTGCAAGGCAAAAGAGCAATGGTGAAAGAGAGTCACCCTGGAATATCCCCCTTTGGGTTTTTATCCCTGGAGTAATAATTTGTCCTTTATCATGGCTTAACTGCAAAGTGGTTTGCCACTGTTTCATGGCTGCTGTGATGTAGTTTATCAGTGTAGGGTGTATCTTATATATTTTTAGGTTCATAGGTGTGTACTAGGCTAATGGCCTTGCAGCCTTTACAAGCCTAGCCCACAGGATTACCCTGGCATTGTGCCACCCAACTTTAGTTCCTAGTGCCTCTGTCTAGCAGTGATCCCCGGGGTGAAATTTCTATTTCCCATCCACTGATCAAGATTTCTCTTGAAGAGGGCCAGTGAGGTGCTCTGCTTGAAATGTATGGGAAGTCTATTCCATAGCATGAGCAGTCTCTGGGTTCTGAACCTGTCCCTCCAGCATGTTCTGTTGATTGTGGTAATGAGGTCTCTGGAGTGTGTGGTGTGGAGGGATTGGGATTTCTTTAGATGTAGCATTTATAACAGAGCTGGCTCAGACATGGCTTTGCAAGTCAAGCAGAGATCGCCTCTAAGTAGGTATTATGAGACAGAGAATAGTTGCAGACTTTTTTGAGCCTGTCCAAATAGGACAAGTGTTTAAGGCCTAAGATCCTCTTTGTGAGGTACTTTTGCAGCCTCTCCAGTTGTTGCCGGTGTCTAGTGAGGTACATGCCAAATGCGGCATTGTACTCGATGATTGGACCAATGAGGGAAGAGTAGAGGGAGACAATGACCTCTTTCTTCCTGGATGCAAAACCCTTAGTAATGAGATGTGCCACATAGAAGGACTTTATGACAAAAGTGGCAATGTGGTGGTCAAAAGAGAGGTTGCTGTCAACCTGTGTTCCCAGATCTCTTATAACGCCTTCTGTGTTCAGTGGACTACCATTGATGTGGTAATTCTGTTTTTTCTCAAGGGGGATCATGACACATTTTTTGGCATTAAGCTTAAGGCCATGGTTCTGACACTAGTCGTTGGTCTCAGTGAGGCCTTTCTGTAGGATGTCAACATCACTTGGGGAATTAATAATAGCTCCCAACTTGCAATCGTCTGTGAACTTTGTCAGCCAGAGTCCCTTTATGTTGGCCTGGACTTCAGAGAAGTAGATACCAAACAGGAGAGGACCCAGGACCAAACCCTGTGGGACTCCACTTGTGACTAGTCGGCAGTCTGACTTGGAGTCAGCTACATTTACACTGTGGGTTCTATCTGTGAAACAGTCTGCAACCCAACTATATCAACAGGGGTTGCTGCCCAGCTTAGTGAGTTTTTCTGTGATTCCTGAGTGGGGAATAGTATCAAAGGTCTTGACCAGATCAAGGTAGGCTGTATGAACCACCTTGCCTTCATCCACGGCTCTGGTGACTAACTCAAAGAAGTCAACCAAGTTGAACAGGCATAATCTACCCTTCACAAAACCAAACTGTGTAGGATCCAGAGTTTTGAGATTCCCCTATATCCTTGTTTATTAGGTCCATGATGATGTGCTCCATAGTCTTGCATATCAGACTTGTCAGGCTAATGGGGCGATAGTCCCCAGGGTGTGTAATCGCTCCTCCTTTGTGGAGAGGGATGACTGTAGCAGTGCACCATTCGGTAGGGACAAAGCCTGAGGTGAGGCTATGATTGAACAGGGCGCACAGGTGAGGTGCCAGTTCACTCTGTAGTTCATGTAGAACACAGCCAGGGATATTGTCAGTTCCCATAAAAGCTGTATTCTTGGCCTCAAACAGTGCTGTTTTAACCTGTGCAGCAGTAATACTGAGTGCCTGGCAATCTACTGGTATTGTGATTGGTCCATTGGGGGCGGGGGGGTTAAACTTGGCACTGAATCTGTCGGCCAGTATACTGGCAATATCTGTTGTCTCAGTATTAGAGGTACCATTGTGCAGTAGCTCAGAGCAAATCTGGGTATTGCCATGGAGATTCTTTGCATAAGTATAGAAGGCCTTGTGGTTGTCTTTACTATCTACTGCAATTTTTTTTTCATGGCTAGCTTTAGAGGATTTGATGAGGGATCTCAATGTTTTGTTGAGGCTGATAGAAGAGTTTTTCCAGTCTTGGGACTTCACCTTATTCCACACCAGTTTTCTCCTTCTGTTGTAGAGTTTGTTTATGGCATGGGACCACTAGACAGGCTTCCTTTTTCTTGGTTCTATTCGGTATGGTGAGATCCGTACATTTTTGTACATGTTCATGCAGTGCATTGGTTTATGATTTGGCATTCACGCAACTATTTTCCATTTGCATGGGTGCAGTGAAGTTAGCCACCTCTGTTTTTGGGAGCCCAAAGTTAGCTTTGGAGAAGATGTTCTTTGTGTTTTACTGTTGCAGTCATTACATTTGGGTAATCTGCTGGCAGGTTGCCCTCAGTCGGCCTGATTAACAAAGTCTTGGGTCCTGCGTCGGTTGCTGTCCCTACTTCCATGACGTCAGGTCGTCAGGGGTATAAAACATGCAGCCGACACCATTACATCAGTCTTTCTTGCTGTGTGGTGCCCAAAGCAGAAGCAGTTCGCAAGTGCCGGTCGGCCGACTCCTGAAATTGTCATTTTTGAGTTTCAGAACTGAAGTCTTCAACTTAAAGCTAAGAACCTCATTGGGGAAACTTTTTCTTGCTCCTTACCGATGTCAGTAAAAGTTAATAACTGCATTACTTGTGGAAAGCAAATACTGCAAAGATTTTCATTTATACTGTATTCCTTGCCTAGGCCCTGACCACGACGTATCTTGCTGTCAGTTTTGTGCTTTATTTATTCAACGCACTATCTGTCATCGGTACATTTTTGTTTCTAAATATTTCGGTTCTCGGTTTAATTGTCCAGAAATGTCGTCGGTTAGCCATCTGATTACCGGGATTCCAAAAAAAATGCAAAGGTAAAGACAGAGACAGGCTGCCGAGGTCCAAAACTGTTGACAACGCTTCTCCTAAGCCATTGAAATGTACAAGAAACACCACAGGAGCAACGGCAGCATACAACCAGTCAATATTTAATTAAATATCAGCAAACATGAAATTGCAGTGAACTGCTGCTGTCCACAAAGTAATGAAATAAGAACAAACTGGTGTAAGTCGCCAGTTCGCCGCTACTCAGTGAGGTGCTTTCGCAGCCCCTGATACTCACTACTTCTGATTTGCAGGCCTCTAATGAAACCCATTCGGAGTCCGGTATGCTGCGAGATACTTCATCTATGGAACCCACGCATGTCTCTACCTTGGATGGGTCCGGAGCTGCTGTACAGGCTCCGGCTTCTGAGGGTGTATTCAGGCCTACAGACTTGCATATTAAATCGACACTGCCTTTATTACTAAGGCCTAAATATCGATCCATGTCTAAAAAAATGATGCCCAGGCCACATGTTCAGGCCCCTATGCCTAAAAAACAAATGCTAAAAATGGCTGAAGAGCTAATTACTTTAATCAGGGGTAGTCACCCCCCCCCCCCCCCAAGAGGCCTAAGCCTGAGCTTGATTATGAATTTTCTGATCAGGATTCTGTTTCTTCTGACTCTTCTAATGATCAGGATTCTGTTTCTTCTGACCCTTCTAATGATCAGGATTCTGTTTCTTCTGACTCTTCTAATGACCTGGATTTGTTCATACCTACTTATGAGGATTCTGATGCAGAAGATTCCATTCCCTCTACTTCTCCCTCTGAGGATTTTTCTTTTGGGCAAACCTTACATAATTTAAGGGAGCATTTCCACTGGGAAAGCCAGAACTTTTCTGATTCTAAAAAGAGGCTTAGGGATTTCCTTTTTCTACCTCAGCATAGGCCTTTGGCTATACCTCTTGTACTAGACATTGTTGATGATGTGTTCTCAGAATCCAGTTTGGCCCGTGATTCCCTGCCTCCAGCTCCAAGTAAACCTGACAGAGACTACAGGGTTCCTGAGTCACACAAGTTCCTTTTCAAAAATCCTGTTGCAGATCCAGAAATCATTTCTCAGGGGACCAAGGGCATTAAGGCTTCTACTGCTAAAAATCCTACCGCTTCTGATAGAGATTCCAGGGCGCTGGATAGATGGGGTAAAAAGGTTTATACTTCTGCAACCTTGGCAATCAGAGCTTTAAACTGCCAATTTCATATGTTAAAATATCAACAGTATGTTATTGGACTGCTTAAACAGAAAATTATGTTGATTCCTGACTGTGTGGAAAATAAAGATTTACAAGATTTAATGCATTCTGCTGAAAAAGTCGGAAAACATACTTTGCAGTGTGGTTTTGATTCTTTAGAGGCCTTTTGCAGGGCTACTGTTACTCGGTCTGTGCTTAGAAGGCATGCTTGGCTTAAGGAGCAATCTTTGCCTGATCATGTTAAAGCTAAATTGTTGGATGCTTTAAATCAGGACCACCTGTTCGGCAATAAGGCTGAAGAAGTTCTTAAAAAGATGGAAGATAAAGCTAAATCTTTGCAAACTGTTAAAGATTTTTTACAAGTGCAACCTCCAAGATTTAGTAGGTGTTGGCCTATTAAGAACTGATACTTTTCAGTCCCTTCCAGATCCTCTCAAGCCAAACCCAGATACAGCAAAAACCCCAGGTTTCAGTCCCAGGGGACTCTCAGAACTAAACAGTGGGGGGGCCTCCACTTCCAAATCTGGAACTAGCAAGACACCCCCCCTATGGTAAACAGACTCAATGACTTTCTTTTAAAATTCCCAAGCACTTATCTTTTAACAATCCCTTTGGGGGGAAAGGTTGCTCTTCATGCAGAGAACTGGGAACTCATAACCCAGGACAAATGGGTTTTAAATATAGTGTCTCAGGGATACAGATTTCATTTCCACACATTGCCAATACCAAACGGGTGGCCAGACCTGCCCCCAAATCAGTGGGCAGAGGCTCAAAAAGTAGTACTTTCCCTTTTAAGCATGGGGCTATTCAGCTGGCACCAGAAGAGGAAAATGGACAAGGTTTCTAGTCAAGGCTTTTTCTGGTACCCAGAAAAGACAAATCATGACATCCAATCCTGGACCTGTCTACTCTAAACACCTTTCTGGACATTCTAAAATTCAAAATGCTGACTCTTCATTTATTTCCTATGCTAGGCAAAGATGCCTGATTGGCAACTCTAGATTTAAAAGAGGCATACCTGCACATCCCAATCAGGGAATCTTGCAGAAGATACCTTCGCTTCAATGCAGGCTACTTGCATTATCAGTTCTCTGCACTGCCCTTTGGCTTGTCTACTGTGCTCAGGGTATTCACAAAGTGCCTAGCTCCAGTGATTGCATTTTTCAGGCAAAGAAATATTCAAATATATCCATACCTAGACGATTGTCTAATTCAGGCAGAAAACCAGGGCATACTTTTAAATCATCTGGAGTTTGTAAAAAGGGTTCTAACCTGTCTGGGGTACACCACAAATGAAAAGAAATCACAATTGGTACCCCGTCAGCAGATTACATTCCTGGGTGCAAGCTTGAATGCAACTGCCCAGATGGCTTTCCTCATGCCAGAGAAGCAAATTCATTTGGTAACTTACTTCAAACAAGTGGCCACAAAAACCCTGCTATCTGCAAGACAAATACTGCAAGCCTTGGGGTTCATGGCCTCCTGCATTCTTCTAATTCCATATGCAAGACTGCATATTAGGAAACTACAGTGGTATCTAAAAAGTCTATAGAGTCAACATTGTCACAGCCTGGAAACAATGATTCCTATCATACCTTGCCTACGCCTGGAGTCCCTATGGTGGGCAGAGGCCGGCCACCAAAACAAGGGACTACCATTCACACTACCCCCTGCCACCTAAGCCCTAACTACAGATGCATCAGACTATGCATGGGGGGGCTCATCTGGCAGGGAAGTGCAATCAGGGCAAATGAAACCCAAATCAAATGCACCTACATATCAATCAAAAAAAAATGTTAGCTGTACAGAATGTTCTGACAGCCTTCAAGGACTACATTTTTCCAGGACAACTAATGGTAAGGACAAGACAACACCATGGTTATGTGGTACATAAACAAGCAGGAGGGTACACATTTCTATCCCCACTGCAGACTAGCCATAGAATTGTGGAACACAGCCTTGAGCTACCAAGTGCACCTACAAACTCAATTCCTGCCAGGAAAATTGAATACACTGGCAGACGGTCTAAGCAGAAACCTCATGGATCCACATGAGTGGAAACTGGAACCACGGATTTTCAACATGTTGACAAGTGAATGGAGGAGCCTAGACATAGATCTAATCGCCTCTCCCCAGAACTACAAGTTGGACAGGTTTTATACAAGGACTCCCCACAAACAAGCCTGGAAAGTGGATGCTCTGTCCTTCAGCTGGAAAAACCTGTCAGTCTACACCTTTCCCCCTCTGCCTCTGCTCTCCAAAGTTCTACTAAAAGTCAAACAGGACAAACCAAGAATGATTTTAATTGCTCCAGACTGGCCGCACCAACACTGATACCCCCTCCTGTGCAGTGTGTTGGAAATATCTCCATGGCACCTGCCACAGACCCCTTTTCTGCTGTCTCAGCAGGAGAACCAAATTCTGCTCCCTCAGCTTCCAACATTGTACATTGCAGCCTGGACAATCATTTAAATTCATCCCTATCATCCCTCAGCAAACCTTTGATGGATGTCATCTTGGAAGCAAGGAGACCTAGTACAAGAAAATCTTATGCTGACAAATGGAAAAGATTCTGTGCCTGGAACCAATCTTTAGGGATGAGCACAGTAGCGCCCAATTTACCTCAGATTTTGCAATACTTAACTGAGATGCTTCACAAGGGCCTGTCTTTTTCTTCCATTAAAATCCAAGCCTTAGCTATTTCAGCTCACTATAACACAGAACCACCCCTCTTTTCTCATACTCTGCCCAAGCAGCATCTAAGAGGGGCAAAAAACTTGAGACCGCCCAGGAGAGCTCCTATCCCTGTCTGGGACCTTAAATTAGTTTTGGAGAAACTCACTCTACCTCCTTTCGAGCCAGCTGCTACTGCAGACTTAAAATTTTTTTCTTGGAAAACAGCCTTCCTTTTAGCAAACACTTCAGCTAGAAGGATATCCGAATTACAGGCCCTTATGGCAGTGGAGCCTTTCATCATCTTTCATGCGTACAGGGTATCTCTCAGGACCAATCCATCCTTTATGACAATGTGGTTTCCAGTGTTGCTCTTAATCAGTCCATTCATTTGCCAACTTTCTTCCCTAATCCACAGAAGAAAGGGGAACGGATTCTGCATTCCTTGGATGTACACAGACAACTTAGATTCTACTTGGACAGGACTAAATATCTAAGAAAATCTGAACAATTGCTGGTAGCATTAGATGCAGGGGCAGAGGGGAAGGCTATTTCAAACCAAACCATTTCTAAATATGTAAGCCATTGCATTCATTTCTGCTATAAGCACCATGGAAAACCTATCCCCCTGGGGATCAGATCTCATTCCACCAAGGCCACATCTACTTCTGCAGCCTTTCTCAGAGGTGTCCCTACCAGAGATATCCTAGTAGCTACTACCTGGAGTTCTGTACATACTTTCACCAAGCATTATCATTTACCAATTTTCTCTAAATCCAGAGCTGGCTTTGCCACTGCTGTCTTGCAGGGCCGTATAGCTGGCCCTAATGCCATATAAACTCCTCCTCCCAACCATAGCTATGGGAATCTACCCAAATGTAATGACTGCAACCGTAAAACACAAAGAGCATAGTACAGTTGTATACATGTACCATAAATGTAGATGTTCGAGTGTATTCACTGTTGCAGTCCTGGTTACCTTCCCTCCAGCCCCCTAGTTTTTTCTGGCTATACCTCTACTTTCCTTTACTATTGTTAAAAGCCTTTTTGGTGTATTTGCTTTTGGTTGGAGGTATACTTTTGTGGTTTTGTGTTTATTTGCTCCCCATTAGGGGGGCACCTGACATCTGGGGCAAGAAAAACTGATGTAATTGTGACGGCTGCATGTTTTATACCCCTAATGACCTGACATCATGGAAGAAGGGACAGCAACCGATGCAGGACCCAAGACTTTGTAAATCAAGCCGACTGAGGGCAACCTGCCAGCAGATTACCCAGATGTAATGACTGCAACAGTGAATACACTCAAACATTTATATTTATGGTAAGTGTACACAACTGTACTTTTGTCATGGTGTTTACCTTTGTGGGGGGTGCGGGGGTAGGAGGGATGTGGATTTCCAAGGTGATTTGTTTGTGGTCAGATCTAACCAGGGAGGAGTTGACTACTGGGAGGAGTTGACTACTGGTGTAGAGCAACAGTCGCCCATGTTAGTAATGACCAGGTCAAGGATGTTGCTACCTCTAGTGGAGGTAAGAATGAGCTGGTTCAGGGCATTGGAATTAATGAATTCCAGGAAGCGTTGGGCAGGTGTATTGGTACATGAGTAGTTTTCCCAGTTAATGGAGGGGTAGTTGTAGTCGGCAAGTATGAGAGTGTTAGGTTAGACCCTAATATTCTCCAGGATGCTTAGGAACATTGAGTGTGAGTCTTGGGACATGGTTGGGGACCTATAGCAGGCTATGGCCTGAATCGCTGTCTTACCCAGTGTTAGCTGCACCTGAAGTATCTCAGATGCATTATGATGGGCTGCCAATCTGGAGTTGTGCACATCTTTTATTGAATAAGGAAATACCACCACCTTTGGAGTTTCGATCCAAGTTATGGGGCCAAAAGGTGTGGAATGAGTTATAGTTTGGTAGTGCAGGGGTCCTTTCTGCTGCCTTGAACCAGGTCTCTGTTATGCACAAATGTTGATGTTTTCCATTTTAAGGAGTGCGTCAAGTGAGTGCATTTTGAGATTTAGACTTCTAGCATTGAGCAGCATGACCCTCAGATTGCATTTGTTTGTAGCTGTTATGGTGGTAATTTGGTCTTTGGAACACTGCCTAAAAAAGGCACTATGGGGCGGCAAGAGCTTTGGCCAGTATCCGTAAGCCCAAGGGTGACAGATGCAGGCCATCTCTGGCAAACCATCGAGATCTGTCAATCATGTCGTCCCAGGCAGACATATACTGGATCCCACCAGAAACTTAGCCAATTGTTGAAATCAATCATTTTCTGGTTGTACTGTGGTATTATTCTGGGTGATGGTAGGATGCTGCTCTGGGCTAGGGTCATACTGCATACATACTGCCTGGGCTACATAATCCGAGAGCTCCTCCATGTCTCTTTTCATGTAGTCCAGGGAGGTAGGTCTCAGGTGATGCACACCCACATGCACAATGACAGAGCCATATTCATACCTGTTGTTGAGGGACCTGAGTGCATGCGTTATGTGGCAGATCCTGGCACCTGACAGGCAGCTGACTGTTACTTTCTCCTTATTCAACCTAGTGAGTGGGACATCAGTCTGCCTCACTATCGAGTCACCTATAACTAGTGCATTCGGCACGCTGTTTTGCCTTAGGGGCTTTGGTTGAGTGGCACACTGTTTAGGAGAGTTATGTTTCTCGTGATTAATGTTGTGTTGTGGTGGTCGAGTGCATTTCTGCCTAGGAGGTCTCTGCTGTTTTAGTAGATTTTTATTGACAGCCTCCACGAAGGTGGATGTGTGGTTTGTGTTTTTATGTGAAGGCAGTGCTGGTGTGCATTCAGGAGGGCAATGTGTTCCATGTGGTGTGGTGCAAGTGTTGACCTTCTCCTCTTGACCAGCTATTCCAGTTCTCCATGAATGTGAGACACTGTCAAATGCTTTTTTTGTAGTCAATCCATGCCATACTTAGAGTCTTCCCCTTTTTACAGTTCTCCACTTGAGTTTATTTAACAACACAAGATCCTTTGTTCCATATGACTTTCTTTTATTGCCCCTTTGTTCTATGTCCATAATTGAGTTTTCTTCTAAATGACTATAAACTCTCTCGGCATCAATTCCAGTGTATAGTTTATACGTCATCAGAAGGCAAGTTATTGGTCTATAATGTTTAGGTTAGCTTGCAGCTTTACAGCCTAGTGTGGCCATCTCTGTGGTGCAGAATGATAAATCTCTGACCACAATGCAGGAGACTTGAATTCAACTAGCGTCTCATGCTGCTGTTGGAGCTGGCAGGAAAGGTTGTGAGTGAATGGCAGCTGTCAGCTCATCCACTGTGGGGGAGTGAAATAGCTCTGGCTCAACACTTGGGTGTCATTAATTTATTAATTTATTTATTTACACTTTGTTGGCCAGGTTAATTTTACCAGGCCAATGGCCTCTTTTCATGGGAGACCCAAGGTAGTATTCATACTGACAAGAGGTAATTTGGCCAGTTCATGGGGAAGCTTCCCTTATTTTTTATGATAAGAGCTGTGAGAGTGGAACATGAATCACCTACCTGGTTTGAGATTATTTTTGCAGTAGCTTGGCTGGATGTAAAAGTTCTCAGTCCTAGTGGGACTAACCTGGTTAACAAAGTGTAGATAAGTAAATAAATAGATGTCACCCAAGTACTGACTTAGAGCTGTCTCAACACCCCCCCCCCCAAGGCAGGCAGGCTGACAGCTGCCACTCACTCACATCCACCCCTGGCAGCTCCTAATAAGTGGGAGGAGCTGAGAAATAGCATTCCTCATTTAATTACAAACGTGGCATCTTTATTTAGCTGTAGAGCTTGTTTGACTTGCTGTTCTCTGCCTGACTATTACTGATCTCTGTCTGCATTTGATTTTTCCTACCCACCCTGCTGCTGTTGTACTTTTAAAGTTGGCAGCTTTTCAGCTGCCCAACCCTAATATAAATCTGATTTTGGACACTCCTTCCAGTCTCATCTTATCAGCTCATTCTACTCACCACTGAGACATCAGCTGGGAAGGCTCTCCCCTTAGTCTCTTAAACTTGAATTATTTTCAGTTTCCTACCTTCCCAAGCTAATTTCTCCCATCGATAAAACAGCCCTACAAGCCGTACTTAATAGTTAGGGATCTAGGAACATATGTAGACAACAATCTGGACTTAGACCAGCACGTACCTAAGATAGTAAGAAAATAGTATGGATTCAAGTCCAAGAAAGTTATATTACAACACTGTTCAGAAAAACACTTAAAAAACAGGTAATAACTCCAACACGGACAAATCAACAAAAGAACAGAATATGGCTAGTCAGCAGCTTGACTGCCAAAGACAACGTTCTAATGTTCCATAAAATAAAACAAAACAGTGTTCAAAACTTTTCATCCAACTTTATTAAAATAAAAATCATTAAAATAAGTACTTTTGTCCTGTATACACACAGGACTTCTTCAGAATAAACCTTCCTAACAGTCAGTAGTTTAAATAACCCTCCAAAATGGTGAACATTTGATCCTTAAGAAAGCTTGGTCACGTGGTCATTAAGAAATCTATCCTTCCAGCATTTAAAGTGACAAGCAACCAATATTTGTCAGAACATTATTACCAAAGTACATTTTATTATAATAGCACATTGTATAATATAATAAATATATGTTGAAATAATATTTTAAAATTTGTAAAAGTTTTTTTTTTAAAAACCCACACTGTTCCATAAATTAAATACAATAAAAAGGTAAACATGCATAAAAATGTTTAAAAGAACCATTCATGAAACTAGTGTTCTAAAGCTTTTAATTTCATTAAACACAAAACAGGGCAGCTCTCATTTAAACCGTGTCTCTGTAAGGCCTTAAAATCCAGTTGCCAGAAGAATTCTCTGGCTTCAAGTCTCAGGGTCCATGCCCCCCCCCCCAACTATGTTTAACCTGTTCCAAAATACTGAATTTGAAATTATGGCCTGGGCAGTCACTAATGTGTTTGGCTAGAGTATTACTATTGTTGTTCTAATGTCATAAATATGTTTATACATCCACTATTTTAGGGTGCGCTCAGTCATGCCTATATAAAATGAATCCCATACCTGGTAGACACCTACCATATACCACTTCTTTCCATGCCCAATTAAATGTATCTTTCATTTTAAATTTCTGTCCATTTATTACAAATTCCTCGCCTACACGGGCATATCTACAGTAGCTATAAAATAGACATTTTTTCAAGCCTTTTACTGCTGTAAAGTCAGATTCTGTTTTAAAGGGTTTCTCTAAAATGTTTTCATCTTAGCTCCTTTTTTATATACTATAATGTGGTCTTTACCCAGTTTCTCATAAGTGTCATCATAATTTTGTTAGAATAAGAATGCTTTAGTCACTGTGGATGTGAAAGATTTATATACAGTCATTCCAACAAGGTAGAAATATGGTTCGTGGAATTTTTACAAAAAAAGCAGGTCCCACAAGAAAGAGTGAATTTAATTTGAAGCACTGCTTGAACTTGTACTGAAAAATAATTTTATATACTTTTTGGGGAGCATTTCCATCAAATAATGCGGTGACTATGGGCTCAAATTGTGGTTCATTAGTCACTAACACAGTTGTGGCACATTGGGAGAAATGGTACATACAAAAATTCTTATAGGTTCTGCACCTGATATTTAGATGATTAGTTTTTTGTTTGGAAAGATACTAAAATTACATTAGATGATTTTCATATATATATATTAACAATAGTACCAACTTTCTGGTGTTTACACAACAAACCTAGAAGACATCTATACCATACTTAAATATATTGTTAGAGAAAGATATCGATAACCATACATATATGTCAAAATATATAGAAAACCCACTTATTAAAATACTATTACATTTTATAAGTGGGTATCTGCAAAAACAAAAGAATGCTGTCATAAAGGGGTTATCTGTTAGAGCAGTAGGAATGGTGACCAAACACCAAGACTTCTTCGTGAAAAGTGAACTTATGTTGAATATGTTCCTGCAAAGGGATTACCCACAAACCATGGTAGCTGAGATTATGGAAGAGGTGGTATATAAAAGGGAAATTGGCCACTTTAAACCTATTTTGTCTTTAAATGGTGTAAAAAAATAACAGGGAACCCAAAAAATAAAAATGTTCCTTGACCATACAGAAGCAGTATGGTAACTAACTTTAACACTGAAAGTGACTTGATTAAATGGATGCTTGAGAAAAACTGGAATATACTGAAAGATTATGATGGCAATTATAAGAAACTCGAGGAGAGACCCATTATAGTACACAAAAAGGAGCTAGCATGAAAAACATTTTGGAGAGGCCCTTTAAAACACAATCTGACTTTACAGCAGTAAAAGGCTTGAAAAAATGTGTTTTTTGCAGCTACTGTAGATATGCCCATGTAGGTGAGGAATTTGTAATAAATAGACAGAAATTTAAAATGAAAGATGGATTTAATTGGACATCAAAAGAAGTGATATATGTGGGCCTCTAGTAGGTATGTGATTGATTTTGTATAAGGTAAGACTGAGCGCACCCTAAAAGAGTAGATGTATGAACATATTTATGATATTAAAAGGAACAACAATACTAATGCTCTAGCCAAACACATTAATGACTGCCCAGGCCATAATTTTAACTTCAGCATTTTGGAACAAGTTAAACATAGTGGGGGTACCATGGACCCTGAAATTTGAAACCAGACAATTATTCTGGCAACTGCATTTTAATGCCTTATGTAGACCTGGTTTAAAACAACACTGTTGTGTTTCATGTTTATTGAAATTAAAAGCTTTAGCCTTTTTAGGGGAGACATACTTGCAATTTTGAAATTTCATGAATGTTTTTTTAAACATTTGTAGGCAGGTTTACTTTTTTATTGTATTTAATTTATGGAACATGGTGGGTGTTTAAAAAAAACTTTTACAAAGTTTTAAAATATTATTTTAACATCTATTTATTATATTATATAATGTATTATAATACAGTGCACTTTGGTAATACTGCACTGCCAAATATTGGGAACATGTGACTTTAAATGCTGGAAGGAAAGGTTTCTTAATGACCATGTGACCAAGGTTTCTTAAGGATCATGTGACCACCATTTTGGAGGGTTATTTAAACTACTGACTGATGGTTTGGAAGGTTTATTCTGAAGAAGTCCTTTGGGTATAAGGGACAAAAGCACTTATTTTAATAAAGTTGGATGTAAAGTTTTAAACACTATTTGGATTTATTTTAAAGAGCATTAGAACATTGTGGTTGGCTGTCAAGCTGCTGACTAGTCATCTTTTGATGTCCTTCTATTACCATGTTGCAGTATTTTCACATGTGGGATCCTCCTCCGCAGGCAACCTGAAGGGCTGGCTCATACAAGCTTATGCCTGGCTGCTGTAAGGTGCATAGGACATCACACACAGGGCCATAAGTGTGACGTCTATACGCACAGACCTCAGAACTACTTTGCCGCAGTTGAACATCAGCTTGCTCATTCTGTTCTGTGCTTCAGATCAAGTTAAAGATAAGTACCTTGTTGTGGAATCTTCTTTATTTTTGGATTAGCTTAGGTTGCTGTTTACCTGCTGTTAGCCGATGTCATCTCGGAAGGGAAAATGTAGGTGTGGTCAGCAAGTTCTGCATAAAGATGCACATGACCTCTGCTTGTTTTGCTTAGGACCATCTCACAACCATACGTTGTATAAAATCTGTCAGTTGTTTGCCCCTAAGACCTTGCACAGCCATGTGGCAGCCCTTAAATTGTTTGTAGAGAGCCAATATCTGAAGCGCCTGGCTCTCGGTATGGAACCTAAACCGGCTGTCGTGGTAGGGTTGCCTAAAATGAAGGCCAAGGTCTCTAGGCCTGAAACTGCACCTCCAAGTTTGGACATCCTGCCAGCTACTGGTCTAGGGGCTGAGGAACGTCCAAAAGAACTGATGACTACAGCGGGTACCATATTGGATGCCACCCTTGTTTTTCCAGTCTGCACATCCACAGAGGTTGCTGCGACTTTAGTCTCTGCCAATGTTGGGGGGGTGCCAATATCACCTGCATGGCTGCCTTTAGTTTCTGAGGAGGGTGCTTTCACCCAGGGCCTGATGTCTGATACCACGCCCTCAGCCTCTCACACTACTCAAAAGACTCCTTATCTCAAGAGAAAACAAAAAAAAAAGCATTTATCTGCCCCAGACCAGCTTGGAAGACCAGCTTGACTGGCAAGCATTTTCCTAGTCACATTTTTAGGTCTTTATGGCCCTGAGGCTTACTGCCTCACAAACTTCTGCCCTGCCTACCTTATGTCCCAGGCCTGCCTCTGTTAGCTCCATCCCTTCTTAGACTAAGGAGGAAGACTATTCTTCCTCTTCTTCTTCTAATGTGTCTCTCACTTACACTTCTCAGATGGCCTCTCCCCTGGAATACTGTTCCCCAGATGAAGACTCCTTGGAAGGAGACTCCCCAGCAGAAAACATTACCTTTGGGGAGACTATCTCCAAAATGAGAGAATATTTCTAGTGGGACTACACTCAAATGACAGAGGTACAGAAAAGATACTTTGAGCTCCTACAGGTGGAGTCCCCCTCCCTCTCTGTGATTCCTCCAGTGATTCCTGCTTACTGGGATGCCTTTACATCTGCCTCCAAGACCCCATAATCTCAATCTTTGACCCCAAAAAGGCCAGACAGGTTCTACAAAGTTCCTGATGGTTACAAATATCTCACTAAACCTCCCATGGCAGACCCAGCTGTGACTGCTGTGGCACCGGACAAGCAATCTAGGCAGATTCTTTCCTCTTCCTTACTGCCATCAGATAAGGATAGTAAAGTGATGGACAGTTTTGGGAAAAAGATCTTCACTTCCTTCACTCTGGCCTTTAGGTCCATCAATTAACAGACACATATGGTAAAGTATGCCCTAGATCTAGTTTCCCAGGCCTCTACTCTGCTCTCCTCCATGCCTGACTCCCCTACAAAGCCTCATGTTGCCTCAAAACTGTCTTTCGCAGCACAAGTAGCCAGACATTCCATAAAAAGCAGCTACAGTGCTGCTGAAGCCTCAGCCAAGTCAGCTGCATCTGCCTCAGTGTTAGGCAGGTATTCCTGGCTCAGGCTTCAACCTCTGCCAGATGACTTCAAGAACAAGATAATGGACTCCCCCCTTGGCAAACAGTTGGCAAACAATCTAAAGAGCTTTTTAAAAACCTGCAAGAAAAAATTAAGGAATTGCAGGACTTGAAGCATCTTCTGGTATCCCCTGTTCCTAAATTCTACAGAAACTACCGAGCTAAACCAAGCTTTGTTAGAAGGGCACCTGCTCCTTCTTCTTCTTCTTCTTCTTCTTCTTCTTCTTCTTCTTCAAAGAGTAAGAAAGGGGCCAGAAAAGCCTCCTCCCTCAGAACTACTTACTCTCAATCTATACCCAGGTAGCCCTTTCCAGACAGACCAAACATTGTGTGACAGCCTAAATACCCTCCACCATCTCCCACTTTCTGCCCACCTCTCTCACTGTCTTCTCCTGAGGCAACACATTACCTCAGACCGCTGGATCCTATCAGTAGTGGAAAAAGGGTACTTTATGACCTGGCAGGAAAACCCATCACCAAAAGGCTCCTCCCTCCAAAAAAAAAACAAATCCACCCGATACCTCAGGTCATTCAGGACTTACTATCACAAAGCACCATAGAGAGGGTTCCACCAGGACAAGAGGGTCAAGGAATTTACTCCAGCCTCTTCCTGGTCCCAAACAAAGAGGGCCCTTGGAGGCCAGTACTGGACCTGTCCCTGTTAAACCCCTTCCTGCATGTACCTTCCTTCTGAATGCTATCCCTGCAAACCCTTCTTCCACTTTTGACACCTGGGGTCTTCATGGCCACCTTGAACCTGTAGAAGGCTTACCTCTATATCCTCATCCATCCAGACTTCTGGAGATTTTTATGTTTTGCTGTGCCGTTCTTGCACTATCAATTTACTGCCTTGCCTGTTGGCTTGTCTACAGCACCAAGGGTTTTCACAAAGTGTCTAGCCCCAGCAGTAGCCTTCTGCAGAACAAAAGCAGATCATTGTCTCTAAATCATGAATGGATGTTGCACAGAGATGTTTTCATAAACATTGGCCACCAATAGGGCACTCCCCAGGTAGATCTGTTTGCCTCCCCTCAGATCAGACAGCTATGGCTATTCTGCACCAGACTCCTCACACCACTAATGTGGAAAGTGGAAACCTTCTCAATCTCACGGAAGGGGCTGTTCTGTATGCCTTCCACCCCTTCCTTCTCATTCAGAAGGTCCTGCTGAAAATTTAGCGGGGCAAGCCAAAAGTGTTGCTGGTGACCCCCTACTGGCCAAGGCAGCATTGGTTCCCTAGTTGCCTCACAAGATAGACCTTCTCACACAGCAGAACCCTCAGCCTTATCCTATGGGTGATAAACTTCTGATCCCTTTCAGACACCTTTACTCAGACGTCATGGTATCTGTCCTGCAGGAGGCCATGAAAACTACTACTAGGAGATCCTATTTATCTAAGGGGAAAAGGTTCTCCAGCTGGCATCTTCAAAGGCGACTTAGACCCCTTACAACCAGATGTACCTCTAGTGCTGGCCTATGTGTGTGAGCTCCTAAAATCAGAACTTTCATACTCTTCGGAGAAAGTCCATTTGTCAGCCTGCTTACCTATGAATCCCATCCTGTTATCAAGATTGGAGGTGAAACTTTTTCTTAAGGGCGTTCTCCACATCAGACCACCAAGGAAACCTATCCCTCCTCCTTGGTATGTGAACTTTGTGCTTGAGAAACTTTGAACATGCATCTCCCACCACTTTAAAGATGTGCACCTAGAAAACTGTCTTCAGTTAGAAGAGTCTCTGAGCAACACTCATGCCTATTCCACCTTATACCATTTTTCACAAGGGCATGATTTCTGCTCATACTAACCCCTCCTTTATGCCCAGAGTGGTTAATGAACTGCCACTTAACCAATCTATCCATTTACCCACCTTCTTTCCTTCACCCCAGAATGACAGTGAGTGAGTGAGTGCTCCACTCCCTAGGTGTTCACAGGCAACTGAAGTTTTATCTGGTTAAGACTACGGACATCAGAAAGTCCAACCAACTCTTCATATCCTTTCACCCCAGGAACCTGGGTAAAGCTGTATCCAAACAGACAGTATCCTCCTAGATCCACAAAACTATATTCTTCTGTTACTCTTTCCATGGTAAGGAGTTACCCCACACAGTTAGAGGTGACTCCACCAGATCAGTGGCCTGTTCATGGGCCTTTCTCAAGGGCCTGGATACAGTCACTGTTCTAAAGGTAGCCACATGGTCCTCTGTGCACACTTTCACTAAACACAATAAATTGGATAGCATCTCCAGAACTAGGGCAGGATTTGCAAAAGCCATCCTCCATGGATTCCTGGAGACTGCTACCTTTTCCTCCACCCTTTTCTCTGTATAAGCTGTGGTACTCTCCCACATGTAAGAACACTGCAACATGACAATAGAAGGACATAGATTAGTTGTGTAAAATCTTACCATAACCATAGATGATCTTCGTGTTTCACTGTTGCAGTCATTACATTTGGGTTATCTGCTTGCAGGTTGACCTGCTTAACAAAGTCTTGGGTCCTGTGTCGGTTGCTGTCCCTTCTTCCATGATGTCAGGTCATCAGGGTTATAAAACATGCAGCCAACACCATTACATCAGTCTTTTTTGCCATGCGGTGCCCGAAGCAGAAACGGTTCACAAGTGCCGGTCAGCAGACTCCTGAAATTTTCATTTTCGAGTTTCAGAACCAAAGTCTTCAACTAAAGCTAAGTACCCCATTGGGGAAACTTTTTCTTGCTCCTTACCGATGTCAGTAAAAGTTAATAATTGCATTTCTTGTGGAAAGCAAATACCTCATAAAGATTTTCATTCGTACTGTATTCCTTGCCTAGGCCCTGACCACGATGTACCTTGCTCTCAGTTTTGTGCTTTATTTAATCAGCTCACTATCCGTCGTCAGTATATTTTTGCATCTAAATATTTTGGTTCTCAGTTTAATTATCCAGAAATGTCATTGGTTAGCCATCTGACTACCGGGATTCTGAAAAAAATGCAAAGATAAAGACAGAGACAGACCGCCGAGGTCCAAAACTGACAACGCTTCTCCTAAGCCAGTCACCAGTTCGCTGGTTCTCAGTGAGGCGCTTTCACAGCCCCTGATACCTGCTACTTCTGATTCAGGCCTCTACTGAGACCCATTCGGAGTCCCATATGTTGCGAGATGCTTCAACTATGGAACCCGCAGATGTCTCTATCTTGGATGGGTCTGGAGCCGCTCTGCAAGCACCGTCTTCTGAGGGTGTATTCAGGCCTAGGGACTTGCATATTAAATCGATGCCTCCTTCATTACTTAGGCCTAAATCTCGATCCATGTCTAAAAAACTGACGCCCAGGCCACATGCTCAGGCCACTATGCCTAATAAGAATGGCTGAAGATCTAATAACTCTAGTCAGGGTAGCCAACCCCCACACACACACACACACACACCCCTTCTAAGAGGCCTAGGACTGAGGTTGATTATGAATCTTCTAATCAGGATTCTGTTTTTTCTGACTCTTCTGATGATCTGGATTTGTCCCTACCTACTTATGAGATTGCTGATGCAGAGGACTCTATTCCCCCTGCTTCCCCTCCTGAGGATTTTTCTTTTGGGGAAACCTTACATACTCTAAGGGAGCATTTCCACTGGGAAAGCCAGGATTTTTCTGATTCAAAAAAAGAGGCTTAGGGATTTCCTTCTCCTACCTCAGCATAGGCCTTTAGCTATTCCTCCTGTACTAGACATTGTTGATGATGCTTTCTCGGAATCTAGTTTGGCCCCTGATTCCCTGCCTCCTGCTCCCAGATAACCTGACAGATACTACAAGCTCCCTGAGTCCCACAAGTTCCTTTTCAAAAATCCTATTGCAGATCCAGAGACTATTTCACAGGGGCCTAAGGGCATTAATGCTTCTAATGCTAAAAATCCTACCCCTTCTGATAGAGACTCCAGGGCGCTGGATAGATGGGGTAAGAAGGTTTACACTTCTGCAACCTTGGCCATTAGGGCTTTAAACTGCCAGTTTCATATGTTAAAATATCAGCAACATGTTACTGGACTGCTTAAACAGAAAATTATGTTGATTCCTGACTGTGTGGAAAATAAAGAATTACAGGATGTAATGCATTCTGCCGAACAAGTTGGAAAACATACTTTGTAATGTGGTTTTGATTCATTAGAGGCCTCTTACAGGGCTGCTGTTACTGGGTCTGTGCTCAGAAGGCATGCTTGGCTTAAGGAGCAATCTTTGCCTGATCATGTTAAAGCTAAATTGTTGGATGCTCCTTTAAATCAGGACTGCCTGTTTGGCAACAAGGCTGAGGAAGTTCTTAAAAAGATAGAAGATAAAGCTAAATCTATGCAAACTTTTAAAGATTTTTTACAAGTTCAGCCTCTTAGATTTAGTAGGCACTGTCCCTCTAAGAATTGGTCCTTTCCAGCCCCTTCCAGGTCTTCTCAAGCCAAACTCAGACACAGCAGAATCCCCAGGTTTCAGTCCCAGGGGACTCGCAGAACTAAGCAGTGGGGGGCCTCCACTTCCAAGTCTGGGAATAATAAGACTCCCCCCTATGGTAAACTGTCTCAATGACTTCCTTTTAAAATTTCCAAGCACTTGTCAACTGACTGCCCCTTTGGGAGGAAATATTGCTCTTCATGCAAAGAACTGGGAACTCATTACCCAGGACAAATGGGTTTTAAATATAGTGTCTCAGGGATACAGATTTCACTTCCACATATTGCCAACACCAAGTGGGCAAAAGGACCTACCACAAATCAGTGGGCAGAGGCCCAAAAACAAGTACTTTCCCTCTTAAGCATGGGGGCTATTCAACTGATACCAGGAGAGGAAAAGGGACAAGGTTTCTACTCAAGACTTTTCCTGGTACCCAGAAAAGACAATTTGTGGCATCCTATCCTGGACCTGTCTACTCTAAACACCTTTTTGGAGATCCCAAAATTCAAGAGGCTGACTCTTCAACAATTACTTCCTATGCTAGGCAAAGATGCCTGGTTGGCAACACTAGATTTATAAGAAGCATACCTGCACATCCCAATCAGGGAATGTTGCAGAAGATACCTACGCTTTAAAGCAGGCTACACGCACTATCAGTTCTCTGCACTGCCCTTTCGCTTATCAGCTGCGCCCAGGGTATTCACAAAGTGCCTAGCTCAATAATTGCATTTTGCAGGCAAAGAAATATTCAAATGTACCCATATCTGGATGATTGTCTAATTCAGGTAGAAATCCAGGACATACTTTTGAATCATCTGGCCTTTGTAAAAAGGGTTCTAACTTGTCTGGGGTACACCATAAATGAAAAGAAATCACATCTGGTACCCTGTCAACAAATTATATTCCTGGGAGCAAGCTTGAATACAACTTCCCAGATGGCTTACCTCATGCCAGAAAAGCAAATTCATTTGACAACCTACTTCAAACAAGTGGCCACAAAAACCCTGCTATCTGAAAGACAAATACTGCAAGCCTTGGGGTTCATGGCCTCCTGCAGTCTTCTAATTCCATATGAAAGACTGCATATGAGGAAACTAGAGTGGTATCTAAAAAGTCTATGGTGTCAACATTCTCAAGACCTAGAAACAATGATTCCTATCATACCTTGCCTACGCCTAGAGTTCCTTTGGTGGGCAGAGGCCTGCCACCAAAACAAGGGACTACCTTTCACACCACCCTCTGCCGACCCAAACCCTAACAGATGCATCAGACTATGTATGGGGGGCTCACCTGGCAGGGAAGTGCATTCAGGGCAAATGGAACCCAAGTCAAATGCACCTGCATATCAATCAAAAAGAAACGTTAGCTGTACAGAATGCTCTGACAGCTTTCAAGGACCACATTCTTCCAGGTCAACTAATGGTAAAGACGGACAACACCACTGTTATGTGGTACATAAACAAGCAGGGGAGTACACATTCTTACCCCCTCTGCAGACTAGCCATGGCATTGTGGAACACAGCCTTGAGCTACTAAGTGCACCTACAATCTCAATTTCTGCCTGGAAAATTAAATACACTGGCAGACAGACTAAGCAGAAACTTCATGGACCCACACGAGTGGAAAATGGAACCAAGGATTTTCAACATGTTGACAAGCAAATGGGAGAGCCCAGATATAGACCTGTTTGCCTTTCCCCAGAACTACCAATTGGACAAATTTTGCACAAGGACTCCCCACAAACAAGCCTGGAAAGTGGATGCTCTGTCCTTCATCTGGAAAACCTATTAGTCTATGCCGTCCCCCTTCTGCCTCTGCTCTCCAAAGTACTACTAAAAATCAAACAGGACAAACCGACAATGATTTTGATTGCTCCAGACTGGCCGCGCCAACACTGATACCTCCTCCTGCGAAGTGTGTCATGGTTATCTCCATGGCACCTGCCTCAAACTCCTTCCCTGCTGTCTCAGCAGGAGAACCAGATTCTGCATCCTCAGCTTCCAACACTGAACCTTGCAGCCTGGCTAATTACTTAATCTCTCCTTTACCATCCCTCAGCAAACCTGTGATGGATATCATTTTAGAGGCAAGGAGGCCTAGTACTACAAAATCTTATGCTGAAAAATGGAAAAGATTCCGTGCTTGGAACCAATCTCAAGGGATGAGCACAGCAGCATCCAATTTACCTCAGATTTTACAATACTTAACTGAGATGCTTCACAAGGGCCTGTCTTTTTCCTCCATTAAAATCCACACCTCATTCATTTCAGCCCATTATAACACAGAACCTCCCCTCTTCTCTCATCCACTGCTCAAGCAGTTCCTCAGTGAGGCCAAATATTTGAGACCACCCAGGAGAGCTCCAACCCCAGCCTGGGACCTTAACTTTGTCTTGGAGAAACTCACTTTACCTACTTTCAAGCCAGCTGCTACTGCAGACTTAGAATTTCTTTCTTGGAAAACAGCTTTTCTTTTAGCAATCACTCCAGCTGGAAGGGTATCTGAATTACAGGCCCTTATGGCAGTGGAGCCTTTCATCATCTTTCATGCGGACAGGGTGTCCCTCAGAACTAGTCCATCCTTCATGCCCAAGCTGGTATCCAGTGCGGCTCTTAATCAGTCCATTCATTTGCCAACCTTCTTTCCCAATCCACAGAATAAAGGGCAATGGATACTGCATTCCTTAGATGTGCACAGACAACTTAGATTCTACTTGGACAGGACTAAACCTCAAAGGAAATCTGAACAGCTGCTGGAAGCATTTGCTGCAGGGGTAGAGGGGAAGGCTATCTCAAAGCAAACCATTTCTAAATGGATAAGCCATTGCATTCATTTCTGCTGTAAGCACCATGGAAAACCTATCCCCCAGGGGATCAGACCTCACTCCACCAAGGCTGCATCTACCTCTACAGCCTTTCTCAGAGGCGTCCCTACCAGGGATATCCTAGAAGCTGCTACCTGAAGTTCTGTACATATTTTCACCAAGCATTATCATTTGCCAATTTTCTCTAAATCCAGAGCTGGCTTTGCCACTGCAGTCTTGCAGGGCCTTATAGCTGGCATTATGCTATCTAAACTCCTCCTCCCAACCATAGCTTTGGGAATCTACCCAAATGTAATGACTGCAACAGTGAAACACGAAGAACATAGTACAGTTGTGTACACTTACCATAAATGTAGATGTTCGAGTGTATTCACTGTTGCAGTCCTGGTTACCCATCCTCCAGCCCCCTAACTTCTTTAGGCTATACCTCTACTTTCTTTTACTATGCTTAAAAGCCTTTTTGGTGTATTTGCTTTTTTGTTGGAGGTATAGCTTTGTGCTTTTATGTTTAATTGCTTCCCATTAAGGGGGTACCTGACAGCTGGGGCAAGAAAAACTGATGTAATGGCATCGGCTGCATGTTTTATACCCCTGACATCATGGAAGAAGGGACAGCAACCGACGCATGACCCAAGACTTTGTTAATCAGGCTGACCGAGGGCAACCTGCAAGCAGCTAACCCAAATGTAATGACTGCAACAGTGAATACACTTTACATTTATGGTAAGTGTACACAACTGTACAATGTCCTTCTCTTCCATGTTGCAGTATTCCTTCCCTCCCCCTACCCCCCAGGAGGGCCTTTTTCCTGTCTGGATGGCATCCTTCAGCTACCATTAGACTATTGTCTGATGGGGCATTCAGTTCTGAGGTCTGTGCTTGCAGACATCACATTTATGGCCCACGGTTTATGGTCCTGCATGTGATGTCCCATGCATCTTATAGCAGCCAGGTTTAAGCTTTGTTGTATGAGCTGGCCGTTTGGTTCACCTGAGGTGGATGATCCCACATGTGAGAATACAGCAACATGGAAGAGAAGGACATCTATAGTTATGTTAAGATTTTACATAACTAATCTTTCTTTTATTGGTTTTACACTTTATTCAGCCCTTATCAGACCCATCACTGAGTACAATAACCCCCTTTAGTATTCATCTAATCAGGCACTTGCAATAGTTGGAATGCCCTCAGAGGTTCTTTACCAGGAGAATCTGCAGTATGAATAACCTGTCCTACACACATCACCTTAAGGCTGTATCTCTGTACTCAGTCTCTTACAGGTTACTGAGAAGCAATCTATGCTTGACACATAAGACATTCTCAGATCCACTTCTCATAGATCTCTTGCCACCACAGCAGGCTGGTAATTTGCTTTAGATGCAGGTGAGAGACCATGCTGTGGCTAAGCCGGTTCCTCAGACCCCTATTATACCTCTCAACTTCCTAACACATAAATCGGGATAAAGCCTTAAATAATGGGGGGGGTTAGGTCAAGGACCCAAAAATAGGGACAGACTTTAAATACTGTACTTATAAACTTAGAATGTTGTTAAAATAACAGGTTTTGTATTAGTCTACTTTTTCTGAATAATATTTATTTATATGTGTATTTATTTATTAACATTTAATTATCAGGAATGTATGACTGGGTAGAAGCTCATTTTCAGTAGAGGCCTGAGAAGAAAAGCTCCAAATTATTACAGAACATTTTTAGAAAAATATTTTTACAATCTTCAAAAATAAAACAAAAATATCTGCAGTTTAAACAATAACAAGTAATACAAAAACATTGGTTAAGAATCAATGCAAGTAATATAACAATCATTTAATATTTACAGAAATTTTAGACAGTTTGTAGAGAAATTAAAGGTAAGTTAGTCTAATACAAACAGGAACTGCAATATGAAGTGGGGGGGGGGATACAGGCTTATGCTATGTTTAGAGAGAAAGTCAGGGAAGAGAATTTGATAGCAAGGAAGCAAGTGAAGAAGGGAGAGTAATGAAATGTAAGGAATGAAAAGGTACTTGTTCTCATTTAGGGATATAGTTAATCCTGATTTTGAGCAGGAACAGAGACAGATTTTATCTACAAAGCCTTTCAGAGACATTTTGAAGGAAGGGAGGGAGGGCATTGACCTAGTGGGTACAGGTAAGACGTTCCAGGCCTTAGCAAGCTTGTATGAGTACAGACAATGCCCAGCAGATTTGGTAGGTTTGTAGACAGACAGGAGATTTTGGTCACTGAATTGCACTGACCGACTGGGAACATAATTGTTTAAATTATTTTAGTGCTGGACAGGCAGATGGATGCTGGATAATTTGTTAATATTTTGTAATTTTGTTACATTTAGTGGTGTTATTTAATATTAATATATCGCAGTTAATTTTATTTTTATAAAAGAAAATTGCATTTCTGTTTTATACAACTTCAAAGTTTCAAGTTCAAATGTTAATATAAATAAAACTATTATTCTGGTTATATGTTATGTTGTTTAATATTTTGTCTGTTCTTTAGTTTGCATTTTGAATGTTGGTATCCCACAATTCCACTGGAATTGATGGGGTTGTATAATTATGTATGCAAATTTTATGTTAGTCAGTGTCCATACTTTTGGCCACTTCTACCTACTTTTCATGGCCCTTTGTCCAGATTGTTGATGATTCCAGGTTGAGAAATATGTTTCCCAGTCTTATTTCTTCAGCTCATTCTACTGGGCAGTGAGAACAGCTGGAGAAGACCCTGCCCCTTTGTCTTTTAAATTGAATTATCTTCTGTTTCCTACCTTCCCACTTACTAAAAAAGAATAATTGCACTTTGCTGAGCTGCTTTTATATTTGTGCTTGTTCCTACTTTATTTAGCTTTTTGCTATATATTCTTAAAGTGTTCAGTTACATTTAATCTGCTGCATTAATTACTGCTTGTTAGTAACCATATTACATTGTAACTATTATTCTAAGCATCTTAGTTTTGATTTACGCACTTAGGCTACAAACTAATTGTAATGAAAGAAGATACTGCCAGTCCAGCTACCTGGAATTTTATAAATAATTATATGTCATTGGTGAATATCGAAATGATTTGTGCAAGAGATGCTTGTATTACAAATGCATTAGAACTGTATGTCATGTGTATTTCAAACTGCTTGTACAGACGTGTGTGTTGAAAAGAGTATTTGCAAAAGGCCTTTGTTTAAAATGTAACCACAGTCTGCTCTACCAGAATACAACAGAAATCTACATGCACTATTGTAACTGTTAAAATGTATATATTTTAACAGTGGAAACTGGAATACAGGAGGTTAACTTCAGAAAAATAGCTGAAATTAAATGACTTTATGGCTATGCAATAAAATATGGTATCTGTAGATCAGTATGTGTGTATATATCTTTAAAAAGCTATCCAAGGGCTTCCACAACTGTATAAATACCGAGCACGTGTGAGCCTGTCTGACATTTTGTAGTTAGCTGTTGAGATGTAGGCATGTATGTATGTAAACTCTGTTTGTTAACTAGTTTGTTCATATTTAATGATGCTGCAAGCCTTCTTATTGCATGTACTAGAGACGAACAAGCGACATGGTGTCAGAAGTGACATGTCTAAAGGACATAGTGCCAGAAGCTGCATATCTAAAAGGACATGGAGTAGAAGAGGCATATATTGAAGGGGCATGAGGTCAGAAACTCTTGGGTAAAAATGACTTAAGGCACTTGTTTAGATGCTGGAGGAATATACAGGAGTGGATCATTCCTAAATTTGCAAACTTCACAAAACAGTTCAGAAACTAATTTCAGGTATAAAAACTTGCTCAGCACTATTTCTTTTTGCATAATATGAAACAAGGCATACAGAACACTCTAAATAAAATTTGCATAAACAAACATGTACAATAGTGATAAAAATATTCAAATTACTACAGAAAATGTTTCAAATAAAATAAAGGGAAACAATTGCATTTTTGCAAATAATATGTATTTTTCATATTAAGCAAATGTATCCGAGTTATCAGAAGTCTATAAAGTGTTCGTATGTTTGTGCAGTGTTACAGTAAAGCTATTTTGCAAGGTACAGCTAGCATATTTCATACGGTACAGCCATTACAGAGCATATTTCGCAAAGTACAGTATTTCAAAGAGTTTATTGTGCATTTGAATGTTGTTACAAGGTCAAAGAACTGTTTGTTCATACATAATTAGAAGGGCCATATTTCCAGTGTGTTTGTGTATATTTTGTGGGCATGACAGATGGGGCTTTGAAAACCAGGTGCACTTGTGTTTGACAGTAATATTGCTGAGAACTGGAGAGTGTTTTAGCAGGATTACGACATTTTCATACATGCTGCATTTTCTGATATAGATGACTGCACAAAGGCATTTATTCTGCTTAATTTAGCTGGGTCAGAAGCTGTAGAAAGGGAACGCTCATTTGGATGTGCACCTGCCATCTATACAGGAGAGGGGGAAAACCATCATATTGTTGTACCAGCTGAGTCTAGGGAGGATGCTAGATGCTTAAAAAGTAAATTTAAATAATTTTGTAACCCCCTTTCAAATGTTAAAATGGAAAGGTGCCTATTTTACACAAGGGATCAAAAGCCTGGTGAAACTTTTGCAGCATATACAACTGACCTGAGAAATACAGCTAAAACGTTCAGATTTGGTGATTTAAGGGGTGAGTTGATAAAAGACAGACTTGTGTGAGGTATTAAGAATGACGCTGTGAGACAGATTATGCTTCGTGACAGTGATTTAGCTTTGATTAATGCCATTGAGATTTGTCAGATATACGAGCTCACAGAAAAGCACATAAATATGCTTGCAAATGAGAGCAGCTCTAGAAGGCACAGTGATAAAGCTCGTGTTGATAGTATGCAGCAGGTTATTAACAGAAACAGGCCCAAGCATGTGGCAGCAACTGTAACCCCTCCAGCACTCACTGGTAAACCCCAGAACTTTCTGGCAAATTCTATAGTTTGCACGGTCTCAGTGAATCATAAGTGAGTCAGCAAACTCAAAGCTTTCACACAGTTTCATTACCAACTGTTATAACTGTGGTGGAAGTCATGACTCTAAAAGGAAGAAATGTTAAGCTTTTGGTCAACAATGCCACAAATACAATAAATGAAATAATTTCAAAAGATTTTGTAAATCAAAAGACCCACATTCTTTTATTAAAGGGGAACATTTTAAGAAATGAGTTGATGAGTTAGACTGTGGCAATTCTACTCTTTATGTTGATGGTGTGTCAGTGCTTCATGAAACAGTCAATGCAGTCGATTTATGGGCAAAGAATTTTGTACTGTTCGGGTAAATGCCAAACCCACAGAGCTCAAAGTTGATACAGGTTCCAAGTGCAGAGTTATGTCAGCAGATATATTTGCCAGAGTATGTAAATGTGAAAGGCATGATTTGGCAAGGTGTGCGAAACTTGTTGCTTATGGAGGTGAAGAAATTCAAACCAAAGGCTCAATAGTGCTTTCATGTTTCTCTGCTGGAAGAAGCTACGACTCGTTATTTTATGTGGTCAAGAGGCACGTCCAGTCATTAATAGGGCTCAGAGACCATTTGAAAATGGGATTACTTTCATTTAATAAGGAAGTCCACCATATTAGCTTAAAAGATCAGTACTCTTATTTTGCCCAGTACATTTTTTCTATCTATGCTGATCTTTTCAAAGACAAATTAGGCAAACCTCCAGTTGTGAACTCCATGAAGTTAGACCCAGAGGTCAGTCCAGTTATCAGACCAGCATGTAAAGTTCCAATCGCCATGCAAGACAGAGTTAAAGCCAAACTAAAATAAAAAATAAAATGTGCAACAAGGTGTGATTTGTCCAGTTAAAACTCAAAATGAATGGGTATCTTCCAAGGTGGTAGCTCATAAGAAAAGCTCAGATGATATCAGAGTATGTACTGACCCATGAGATTTGAACAAAGCACTAAAAAGACCTCATCATCCAAAGCACACAGTTGAAGAAGTCGCAGCCTTGATGCCAATTGCCACTAATTTTTCTGTCCTAGATGCAGAGAGTTCATTTTGGCAAATTCAGCTTGACATAAAATCCACCTTTCTCACTACTTTTAGTACTCCATTTAGCAGGTACAGATTTTTGCGAATGCCATTTGGAATAAATTCTGCAAGTGAAGTCTTTCAGTACGCAATGGAACAAATTATTTTCTCGGTATCCTTGTGCTATTCTAGTACACAACATACTAGTAGGAGGTCGTCATGAAGCTGAACACGACAGAAATCTCAGAAAAGATCTATATAGGGCACATCAAGTGAATCTTAGATCAGTCCACACAAATGCAAATTCAGCCTACAAGAAGTTACGTATGTTGGTCATTTATTCTGTAGTACAGGCTTATGACCAGACCCTTCAAAGCAAGCAGCTATTGTCGAGATGACAGCTCCAGACAATGGTTCAAATGCTGCAGTGTTTTCCTGGCATGGTCAACTACCTAGGCAAGTTAATTCCAGACTTGAGCCAACTTTCAGCACCACTTAGAGAGCTGGCACATAAAAATGTATCCTGGTCCTGGTTAGAGTACCACCAAAGAGCATTTGATGTCCTGAAACAGAGAATTGCTAGTCCACCGACTCTTAGATACTATGATGTTCACAAACCAGTTATACTTTCCTGTGATGCTCGAAATTTGGTCTTGGTGCAGTCATTCTACAAGAGAATCAACTTGTTACCTATGCATCGAGAACTCTTACCCAAACTGAAATGCAGTATGCCCAGATCGAGAACAAGCTTTTGGCAATTGTGTTTGCATGTTCAATGTTCCATGATTAGGTTTATAGTAGACCTATCCAGATCGAAACAGACCACCAACCTCTAGCCAATATCCTCAGAAAGCCTATGTATTTAGCTCCAGCCAGACTGCAACATATGATGCTGAGATTGCAATGTATAATTTCAATCTTGTCTACAAGAAAGGCAAACTTCTTTATCTTGCTGATGCACTGTTCAGATCGCCCAGAAATACCAAAGAACAGCAAAAGAATGAGAACCTTGATTTTGAAGTCATGGAAGTGAGAAAGTTTTCTTCTACATGTCTTGATGAGCTGAGAGATCACACAGCCACAGATCCAGTTTTAAAAAGGCTTAACCACATTATCAATCAAGGATGGCCGTCAAAGCAATCTTGTTTACCTCAAGAAGTGCAACCTTATTTTCTACACAGAGATGAGATTTTGCCCGACAGATGTATCATAATGAAAGATCTGAAAGTAATTGTTCCAAAGTCCTTGCAACCAGAGTACATTGCTATCTTGCATCATGGTCACCCAGGTACCAAATCTACCAAAAGAAGGGCAAGAGGGCTAGTATTTTGGCCTTCTTTTTCAGAAGACTTTGAGATAGCAATTTTATCTTGTTCTGTGTGAAATAGTAGAAAGCCACATCAACAGAAGGAACCACTTCAGCTTAACCAGATTCCGGAAATGGTCAACATTATTTGGTGTTAGAGGACTCTTTCTCCAGCTGGTTCAAGATTGACCTATTTCCTAACCTAGCATCTAGTACTGTCATTACTAAGATGAAACATCATTTTGCTGTTCATGGTAGCCTGCACAAAGTTACTTCTGACAATGACACACAGGTTACAAGCCAACAGTTCAAAAGATTTGCAGAAGAATGGGACTTTATTCATGGCAGAAGTAGTCCAGAGTACCCACAGTCAAATGGTTTGGCAGAACGTGCAGTTCGAAGTGCAAAAGAATTGCTAGAGAAGTCAAAATGAAGCAATAGTGATGTTTTCCTGAATGTCTTGAATCTCAGAAATGTTCCACATGAGAAACACATGGTTCACCTACTCAGAGACTTATGCTGAGACAAACCAGAACCACAATATCAATCACTAGTCAATTGTTGGTTCCATGTGTGAAGAACAACAGGTTAGTGAATGCCAATCTGTTGAAGAAGCGCCTATCCCAGACGTCTTACCAGCAAAATGCTCAATCCATTATGATAGGGAGAAGTAGTAAGGATGCAAATGTCCAAAGGTTATGATCAGATTGGTGTTGTGAAGAATATTGGTCCAGAGCCGAGATTGTACATTATAGAATCAGAAGCTGCAACTTTTAGGCAGAAACATTTGAGACCAGTGTCTGAGCCTATACTATATCAGATAGCATGTGAGAAAGATTCTTTATCTAACAGTGAATTGTCTGGTGTTGCAATTCTAAAGGAAGTTCCAGAGGACATTCCTGTTCCTATAATGAATCCAGAAGTTCCTGATACGAGTTGTGCACATCAGACTGTCCCTGATGCTAAATTTGGTCCCAACTGTTATGTTACGAGATATGGTCTAATTTCTAAACCCTGTCGCAGATATGAAGCAACATGGACATGAACATTGTATTTTGTTTCCAATGTACATAGTAATACATGCCTAACTCTGATATTGTTTTGCATAACGGGCAATCTTTTTAAGAGGGAGTATGTAGATCAGTAAGTATGTATATACCTTTAAGAAGCTACATAGGCTTTCACGAGTGTATGAATACTGAGCATGGGCAAGCCTGACTGCCATTTTGTAGTTAGCTGTTGAGATATAAGCATGTATGTAAGTTCTGTTTAACTAGTTCATTCATATTTAAAGATGCTGCTGTCCATCCTGATGTGTCTGTATGTATTAAAGCATTTGAATGAAACCCCAGGCCTTCTTGTTATATGCATTAGAGATGAACGAGCAACACTATCTTTTACTTTTCAATGAGCTAGAGATGCAGAGTCTGTGTTGAGAAGCTTTCTGTATTCTCTTCAGAGTAAACTAATTACTAACTCTGAAAGTATGAAGGAATGCAGTTGTTTTATGACTTCCAGCATCTGCCAAAGATCTGAGGTCTATGTATTTTCACAGGCTGATGCTAAGTACTGCTAGCTTCTAGCAGTGGGGTTTCACCTGGGATAGAGTCAGATGACAAGAAGTGATGTCATTCTGCAAGCTATCCCAGCAGTAATATTTCAGATATTAATTTGAGAAGTCTCTTTGTGAAATTGGGCATTCTATATTCTGTCTTGGACCTGACAAAAAACATTCACCACATCTGCCTTGCTCTGTAGGTTTGTAGGTTATTGTAATTCTCTTAGATATAGTCAGGAATATAGTGAAGCTTAGTTTAGATATTTTTATTTATTTATTTGAGACTGTCAGATAATGTTTTAAATATTTCTTGTGATTTTGAACTCTGATGTCCTTGTGAATATATATATTTAGTATTGTCTTGTTCTTTTATTGTTTATTATTAAATATATTTAAACCTTTCATTGTGGCTGATCTGTCAAGAGATATTTACGTTTTGAGAGTACTTGCATATTTATTTGGTGACATTGTGTGTGCCACTCCTAACAGTCTTACTCTAACTACCATTTGTATTAATATTAATATTACACAGTAAGATTGGACACCATTTGTTAAGGGCCTTAAAGTAGCTGATATGGAGTTGACTGGTGGCAGTGATAACTACTTAGTCTGGGCAAAAGGGGGCATAGTTAGTAAACCTGTACCAGCGTTTTACCTTTGTCCCATCTAGTCCCTTTGACACCACTAACACATTGATAGATTTTAAATTGTTCATTAGGCAGCTAAACCTTTCAATATTTTTTAAGGGTCAACCCAGTACCCATTCAGATCTCACTAGAACTAGCACCTTTAACCCCCGCACACATCCATCTCTTAAGATATTTGAGAAAATGGTAGAGAGAGAAATTAGAACAGCTGGTAAAAACAAGAAAAACAAGTGCCCATTGAACCTCAGTAACGAAGAATTCCAGTTGATTGAGAATTTAAAGCAGGAAAAATGCCGGGTTATGAAACCTGACAAAGGAGGGGTGTGGTGCTAATGTACCAGTTAGATTACGATTTCATCCTACAGGGAATGTTGCAGGATGTTGAACAAAATGAACTGGTGTCCCTTAATGAAATTAATTTAGCTTATGCCAAAATTAGTTATTATTTATACGACCACCTCTTGCAAGGCACTATTAATGAGCAGCTATATAACTATTTTCATGTTATGAAGCCAAGGGTACCAATAATATTTGGTATTCCGAAAACACATAAAGGCCTAGCCCCTCTAAGATTTAGGCCCATTGTTTCTGGGGCAGGCAGTATTACGGAGCCCTTAGCAAAATTTATAGATCATATAGCCAAAAGAGTCTGAACACCAATTGCACATATTTGCAAAGACTCCTGGCATTTCTTAATGGGTGTTAAACCTAGGTTTGTAAACAAAGTAGGGCACAACATAAAACAATTGTTGGAAAACAAACAAATCACCACCTCAGTTATACAAGGTACTAAAAAATGTGGCATGTGTCATTACTGTATGTACATTAATCAGGAACAGAGTATAGTTTTGAATAACTGTGTAAAAAGTAAAGTGTTTTTCAAGAAGGGTAACTGTAACACCAAGGGTGTTGTCTATTTGGCTTTGTGTAACTCTTGTAAAAATTTCTACGTGGGTAAAACTGAACGGGTATTAAAACGTAGAATATATGAACATTTGAATGATATAAAGAAAGTACCAATGCCTTGTATAGACATAGTATTATTTGTGCTAATTTTGACAAATTTGTTTTTGGTATTCTTGAAGTGGTGAATATAGATTCAAGAGGTGGGGACTGGAAAAATATTTTAAAGAAAAAAGAAAGTTGTTGGCAATACAAGTTGGCATCTATGTTTCCACCTGGGTTAAATGATCATGTTTCTTTAGTACCTATATTGGTAGAAAGAGCAAATAATATTTGACATACACTTGTATAATAATAAGAATAAACAATAATATAAATTTAATGATTTATACATAACAAGAAATATATATTTATTATAATGCACATATTATATTTATGAAATTTATATAAACTGTGGTGTTTAGATGTTATTTTATGTTTTATTTTAAACTTTAAAATTCATTCTTCAAAAGTTCTCCTATAATATATTCATATTTTTATTTATGAAGTTTATTTAATATCTACTAAAAGTAATATTTATTACAATATTTATTCTTACTTTTTTAATTTGGGATGTGCAATACATTCAATTTTTTAATATTCAATATTTATAATATATTTCATTGATGTATTCTGTATACAACAAGGGAACCAGGTTCATATTTCTTTAAACAATAATTAATCAATTTTAATTGATGACATCACAGCAAAGTTAATTGCATGATATATTTAAATGGTCTATTTGCTTCATTCATTGTTTCTGATGAAGTCTCAGCCAGAGATGAAAGCGCTAAAACTTTTCTTTGTTGGTTGCTGTACATCGTAGTCTATTGTGAAATAAAGTGGATGTTTTTACTCTACAACGATTACCCTGGAGTACCTGGTTTTCCTGCCTAACCTGATAATTCATCTTATTCATTTATTCGGTTCCTTGGTTTCTTTTCAACAGTCTTTTTGGTCCGGGTTTGGCTATGGAGATTTCCGGGGACTTGAATTTATCAAGTACCGTACTAGCCGAGGATTCCGGAGCGGCTATTCAAGTACTAAGAGGTGAAATCACTCAAATAAAGGGTGAATTGACTAAATTGATTGAACTTTTGACTCAACAAGAACAAGTTCATCCTAGTGCCGGATCCTTTATGGGTGAGCGTACGGTTTTTGTTCCACCGGGGTATAATTGTTGTGGCTCTAACTTGGTGCTCAATTCAAAAAACCCGCCAAATCCACATTTACCGGTTCCTGTGAACGGTACAGGAACGGGTCATGGCAGTGATGTTCCTGGTTCCAGCAAGACTAACACAAGTGTTTTAAACGTTGTATCTGAAGGAAATATGTGCGATGGCAACACACCGGTGTTGCAAACTTCTCCTATTTTGGCTAGTTCCAATAGTATGAATCCGGATTCTCGCAGCACAGTTGTACGCCCTAAAAAAGGTACTGTTTTTTTGACTGCTAACCAAGCGGGTCTAGTACATAACTGTAACAATGGTATTTCGGATGAATGGGTTATCACTAATATGTCTTCTTCTCAGACTGAAGCTAAAAGTAAATTTGACAGTGTTTTTGGTAAACATTATTCCTTTTCTTTGGATAACAGCCGAAGGGGCATTCCAAATAACAATACTATGGACAATTTAATGCACAAAACTTCGGTGAAAGACTTGATTTTTCTATTAGAAAAGAGAATGTTCAAGTACAAAACGGTGGAAATGGACATTGCTTATTTTAAACAATGTATAGATCTAAAAATTGTACCTCAGGGTTTAAGAATTTATTGGTTTCCTTTTGGTATTAATTATACTGATGAAATTATATCAGATTATACAGAATTTTTTAATGAATTTGTTTTGGGACTTTTGTCAAAAACATTACATTATTAAGAACAAGAAAGGGAATGTATTCTAAGTGAGGTAAAAAGCCTTGACAGTAAGATCAAAAGTGATTTGCTATTTTCACACCACAGTGCATTATATTTCAAAATATTAGACAAAGTGGATAGTAGATGTTATAATATTTATCAGAAGAAAAAAAGAAAATTAGATAGAGATCAAAAAAGTTATTACAACAATAGGGCATATATTTTTAAGCCCTCACCTTATCAACAGGTTAATGGGAGAAGGGACTATGCCTCACATGGCCGAGTCAATGATGAACAAACAGACAGTTATAGTTTGAAAAATGTGAATAGGGTAGACATGCAGAATGAAGAATGGGTAGGGGAAGGTGAAAATGTTGACCCCCAGTATGATGAGGATTTTCCCATTATCAGACGCTCAGAGAGACTGGCACGGTATTATATGAAGGAAGGAGAGTACAACAAAATGTATTACCCCCAGAGGAAGAATCAATACTCCCAGTACAGGAATTATTAGTAGATGTACACTCTGCAACAAACCTTTCAATGATTCATAACACTAATTCATGCCACTTTCAATATCAAGGTTTTAGCATATATAATTATTCAGATAGAGTTATCAGTAAAGAATACTTTATTTTCCAAAGGTATAAAAATCATCCCCTCTAATAATGGAAGTTTAGTGGACAATATAATATCTTTGAAATTATACACTAGAAAATTAAATTTTGTGATTAGTCAAAATCAATTAGATGGCCCATCTTCATCTAGTGATATCCATCATATTGGATTAAGAAAGAAAAGTGTTTATAATCCACCTCTTCATCCCTTAATAGAAGTTTTTGAAAAATTAGTTATGGAAGATATTTATAAAGAATTCAAACAAAGTAGACATACTGAATGGAATTTAACTAAGAAAGAATTTATATTACTTAATGATTTAAGAAGTGATAGTAACATCCGTATTATGGTCCCTGACAAGGGGGGTGGGATAGTTATCTTTCGCAGTATGGATTATTCCTGTGAAATGTTGAATTTATTGTTGGATGAGAATACTTATACTAATGTTTCTAAGAATCAAATAAATATATGTAGTTCAAGAATTGACAGTTATTTAGAGGAATATTTACTAGATGGGAGAATCACTAGAGATGAGTATGAATTCCTATACAGACAACACCCCAAGATCCCCGTCTTTTTCGGGATACCTAAAATACATAAGAATGTTGAGAAACCCCCATTTAGACCTATTGTTGCAGCTAAGGGATCAAAGATACATCCACTTACAGTGTATATAGATTCTCATCTACAACACATAATACGCCAGGTTCCCCACATTCTCAAAGATTCGTGGGAATTTTTGAAACAAATTCAATCTACATTATATGATGAGGCATACATTTTTCTTACAGTGGATGTCAAAGATTTGTTCACTTGTATTCCCAAAGTTGAAGGACTGGTCCTTTTAGATGAAGTATTGTCTAGATTTTCTGATTTAGACAATGATAAAACTAACTTGATTTGTGAACTTATGGGACTAGTCTTGGACAACAATTATTTGTGTTTTGAGGGGGAATTTTACCAACAAATTAAGGGTGTACCAATGGGTGCAACGTGTTCCCCTGTATACTCGAATCTGGTATTGTTAGGTTGGGAATTGGAACATATCTTCGAAAGTCAATATATGTCTAGAATAAAATTATATCTTAGATACCTTGACGATATATTTATTTTATGGGGTGGTTCAGAGGAAGAAATTCCCTTCTTTATTGACTATATCAACAAAAGTACTAATTTTCTATCTTTTATTTTCAGTATGATATTTCAGGGATGAATTTTTTAGACACTTGGATTTCTAAAGATATAAAAGAAAGAAAATACAGGTCACAGGTATATAGAAAAAAGACATTCTGTAATGCATATTTACATTTTGATAGTAGTCATCCCATAACACAAAAAATTGGTATTATCAAAGGACAAGCCATTAGGGTAGCACGAATGACTTCTAATAAAGAGGATTTACTTGAAGAATTTCGCTATTTAAGTGAAATGTTTCTCGAACGAGGTTACCCTATTGATCTAATTCATTCTATTTTAGATGAAATACATAGAGAATGGGGGATGAAATACCTACCCCTTTTGGGAAACAGTGAAACTCTTAGTGAAAATTCCAGTCAAAGTATTGATAACCAAACAAAAAATTTCAACAATTTCAACACAGCTTGTGTGTTGCAATATAATTCCAGATCTGATAAAATTCGAAAAATTTATCAAAAAAACTGGAATATTTTCAGAACTAGTGATGAAGTCTTTAACAAGATGGGTGTTAAACCTAGGTTTGTAAACAAAGTAGGGCACAACATAAAACAATTGTAGGAAAACAAACAAATCACCACCTCAGTTATACAAGGTACTAAAAAATGTGGCATGTGTCATTACTGTATGTACATTAATCAGGAACAGAGTATAGTTTTGAATAACTGTGTAAAAAGTAAAGTGTTTTTCAAGAAGGGTAACTGTAACACCAAGGGTGTTGTCTATTTGGCTTTGTGTAACTCTTGTAAAAATTTCTACGTGGGTAAAACTGAACAGGTATGAAAACGTAGAATATATGAACATTTGAATGATATAAAGAATTTAAAAAGTACCAATGCCTTGTATAGACATAGTATTATTTGTGCTAATTTTGACAAATTTGTTTTTGGTATTCTTGAAGTGGTGAATATAGATTCAAGAGGTGGGGACTGGAAAAATATTTTAAAGAAAAAAGAAAGTTGTTGGCAATACAAGTTGGCATCTATGTTTCCACCTGGGTTAAATTATCATGTTTCTTTAGTACCTATATTGGTAGAAAGAGCAAATTATATTTGACATACACTTGTATAATAATAAGAATAAACAATAATATAAATTTAATGATTTATACATAACAAGAAATATATATTTATTATAATGCACATATTATATTTATGAAATTTATATAAACTGTGGTGTTTAGATGTTATTTTATGTTTTATTTTAAACTTTAAAATTCATTCTTCAAAAGTTCCCCTATAATATATTCATATTTTTATTTATGAAGTTTATTTAATATCTACTAAAAGTAATATTTGTTACAATATTTATTCTTACTTTTTTAATTTGGGATGTGCAATACATTCAATTTTTTAATATTCAATATTTATAATATATTTCATTGATGTATTCTGTATACAACAAGGGAACCAGGTTCATATTTCTTTAAACAATAATTAATCAATTTTAATTGATGACATCACAGCAAAGTTAATTGCATGATATATTTAAATGGTCTATTTGCTTCATTCATTGTTTCTGATGAAGTCTCAGCCAGAGATGAAAGCGTTAAAACTTTTCTTTGTTGGTTGCTGTACATCATAGTCTATTGTGAAATAAAGTGGATGTTTTTACTCTACAACGATTACCCTGGAGTACCTAGTTTTCCTGCCTAACCTGATAATTCATCTTATTCATTTATTCGGTTCCTTGGTTTCTTTTCAATAATGTTTTAAATATTTCTTGTGATTTTGAACTCTGATGTCCTTGTGAATATATATATTTAGTATTGTCTTGTTCTTTTATTGTTTATTATTAAATATATTTAAACCTTTTATTGTGGCTGATCTGTCAAGAGATATTTACGTTTTGAGAGTACTTGCATATTTATTTGGTGACATTGTGTGTGCCACTCCTAACAGTCTTGCTCTAACTACCATTTGTATTAATATTAATATTACACAGTAAGATTGGACACCATTTGTTAAGGGCCTTAAAGTAGCTGATATGGAGTTGACTGGTGGCAGTGATAACTACTTAGTCTGGGCAAAAGGGGGCATAGTTAGTAACCTGTACCAGCGTTTTACCTTTGTCCCATCTAGTCCCTTTGACACCACTAACACATTGATAGATTTTAAATTGTTCATTAGGCAGCTAAACCTTTCAATATTTTTTAAGGGTCAACCCAGTACCCATTCAGATCTCACTAGAACTAGCACCTTTAACCCCCCCACACATCCATCTCTTAAGATATTTGAGAAAATGGTAGAGAGAGAAATTAGAACAGCTGGTAAAAACAAGAAAAACAAGTGCCCATTGAACCTCAGTAACAAAGAATTCCAGTTGATTGAGAATTTAAAGCAGGAAAAATGCCGGGTTATGAAACCTGACAAAGGAGGGGGTGTGGTGCTAATGTACCAGTTAGATTACGATTTCATCCTACAGGGAATGTTGCAGGATGTTGAACAAAATGAACTGGTGTCCCTTAATGAAATTAATTTAGCTTATGCCAAAATTAGTTATTATTTATACGACCACCTCTTGCAAGGCACTATTAATGAGCAGCTATATAACTATTTTCATGTTATGAAGCCAGGGGTACCAATAATATTTGGTATTCCGAAAACACATAAAGGCCTAGCCCCTCTAAGATTTAGGCCCATTGTTTCTGGGGCAGGCAGTATTACGGAGCCCTTAGCAAAATTTATAGATCATATAGCCAAAAGAGTCTTAACACCAATTGCACATATTTGCAAAGACTCCTGGCATTTTTAAAAGTTATTAACCAACAGATGTTTAGTCCAGAGCTATACATGGTAACCATTGATATTATAGACTTATTTCCAAGTATCCCTCACATAGTAGGACTTGAATGGTTTAGGCAAACCCTTACGCTTGACGGCATGTTGGCTAGTAACGTCATCAATTTAGTGGTGGACTTAATGGACACAGTTTTGACAAACAATTTTATTTACTTTAATGGAGAGTTTTTTCGCCAAAAGAAAGGCTTGGCGATGGGAGCATGCTGTGCTTCGCTTTACGCCAATTGTGTACTCTACCATTGGGAGCAGGAATTTGTGTTCAATACACCATGGAAAAAGTTCATTACACATTATACCAGATATTTAGATGATATTTGCCTACTATGGAATGGTTCTATTAATGACCTGAATGGGTTTTTGGAACACATCAATGGATGTACTGATTTTCTTAGATTCACTTACAATATTGACCAAGACGTTTTACATTATTTGAATGTAACATTAATTAAGGACTACGCAAACAACTGTTTTCATTCCAAACTTTTTAGGAAGACTACCTTTTCTAACGTGTACCTTCATTTTTGTAGTGGGCACCCTTTTTACCAGAAAAAAGGGATAGTTAAAGGCCAAATGATTAGAGCCTCGAGAATGTGTAGCACTTTTGAATATTTTTTGGAGGAAGCCAACACACTCCGTGGCTTATTTATAGAAAAAGGATACCCAGTCAACTTGATTGATGGATTGGCCCAGGAAGTTACTGATAACAGGGAATCTAGGTATTACTCTTTATTAGGTACCGGGACAGCCTGTATGGAGTTGGTGATAGACAACAACACCTCCAAATTTAAGAATAGTTTTGCATATACATATTCTTCAGACTCTCAGGTAATAGAACAGGTCATCTTAAAGTATTGGCCCATTATTTCAGTGAATGAAGATATAAAACATCTCATCCCTTCAGTGCCAGGTTTCGTTAGAAAAAGAGGAACGAATTTGAAAGAATTTTTTAAGAAAAATAAGGCTGTTAAGAATGAGTCCACTAGAATGAAGAATGGTACCCATAGATGTGGTTCATGTAACCAATGTGCCTTCATGTTGAATAAAGATGTTATTTCTATCCCTTCCAGAAATTTTAGATATAAGTTTAAATAATACTTTAATTGTGCCACCAAAGGAGTGGTATACCTGGGAATCTGCCTACATTGTTACAGTTTTTATGTAGGCAAGACAGAAAGGCTTTTTAGAAAAAGAGTCTATGAACATCAATATGATATTAGTAAGGGTAAAGTGACCAATGCCTTTTTTAAGCATTCACAACTATGTGAAAATATGCAAATTAAGTTTACAATTCTAGAACAAGTGACACCCGACCCACGGGGAGGGAACTGGGAAGCTACGTTGGAGTATCGGGAACTGTTATGGCAGCTTAGACTGGATGCAATTAGACCACCGGGCATGAATGACGCCTTGAATATAAACAGTGTGCTCAAATTAAGAAGGGCACGATTATAATAGGGGTTCTTGTAGACTGCTTAAATTTCCCCACTAAACATACTGGTATTGGATGTACCTGCAGTTCAGCCTAACGCCTTAGTTTGGTTACCATGGTCTGTATTGGTAATGAAGAAGTTACATTTATTTACTTTCATGGTTTAGTTTAACATTTATTATAGTCATGTTTATTAATTTCATTACTATTTAATTTAATTTATTTTTTATGTGTTTTTACATGTGTTGTAATATATTATATATATTTTAATTTTTGGCGTTATTGGATTTAAAGTTGAGTTTGATTTTTGGATTGGAACATATATTTAATATTTAAGGAAAGTTTATACACACTGTATTTTTAAGAAACTGATTAGGGATGATTCACATGGGGGGTATGTCATGTGATGTTGCATTTAGTATTTAACATGGCTGACTACACAGCAGATTGTTTAACCTTGAAGAAGCTCGGTAATCGAGCGAAAGCGCTTGGTTTATTGTTTGGTGTGATTCAGATTACGTACCAATAAACATGCTGTTCTTAACCTATTGCTTCTAACCATATTTTTTGGAGATTTGGGTACTATGGCCGTGGACTTTGGTGATTCTTGGTCTTGTGTTCACATTTTTTGACAGGCAGTGATAACTACTTAGTCTGGGCAAAAGGGGGCATAGTTAGTAAACCTGTACCAGCGTTTTCCAGGTGTGTGTGTGTGTGTGTGTGTGTGTGTGTGTGTGTGTGTGTGTGTGTGTGTGTGTGTAAATCAAACATCAAAGAGTGTGCATGTCAGCTACTTGGGCAGTGTCATGAAGCACTGGTCAGACAGAGAGGGTGCTGAAGGTCTTGTCAGCTGAGATCTCAACTCTACAGCTCTGCCAGTAGGGAGTCTTATTTGGGGATCTGGAGAAAGAGGGAGAAACTGGCCCTGGACTGACTGTGGTCTCTATGTGCTTTTAAGGGAAGCTGCACTTGATGCAGAGAGCTGCATCTGGAAATACTATGTGTGTACTTGCTATACTCCCAGTGTACGTCCCCCACTGTTGCCAGTGGTGCGGATTGAGGCTCCTTGATTACTGGCCCAGTCATGGGTTGTCACACTAGTTATCTTACATAAGGAATGTTTATGGTCTACACGCTTGTGGCAGGAGAGGTAGCTTACACCCTTCTGAGATGGGAATTGCTGATTGAAGGCTTATTGTGTCTGTTATTCTGAAAATGTTTAGTTCTGGTTTAAGCATTTGGGCTCTAGGCCAGTTATTTTACATTAAGAAGGTTTGTGGTCTACATTCTTGTGGCAAGAGAGAGTAGCCTCCACTGTTCTGAGCTGGTAATTGTTGGTGAAGGCTTATTGTGCCTGTCATTCTAAGTCTCTTTGCTGTGGTTTAAGTACTTGGGCTCTAAACCAGCTATGTTGCATTAGGAATGTTTGTGGTCTGCCCTCTTGTGACTTTCTAGACAGTTTTTTTACTACTAGAGCATCTAGTTTGCACACTGCTGAGTGTTGCTCATACTGACCCCTGTAAATACACTTTAATGCGAGAGGCAATACTCTCTCATACAACCAAAACTAATCCTATAGATGTTGTCAGTGACACGTGCATCATGCCTACTGCACAGATTAAAGACCTTACACATAAAACTACTTATGCTAAGGTACTTAGAGGTAACATTCCTAAAACACTAAGACCTCCTGCACAATGCAATCAAAGAAGGAGTCCTCAGCCATTAAGCAACCACTCCATTAAAACACCATGCACAGCTACACATAGTAACACTGTATCCAATATTTCTACTGCTAAGCTCTTATGGCAAATGAGCAAACAGGCAAATTTCCTAGGCATTGGTGATTCTGTAGTGAGGCACACCAATGGCCCCTTCATCAGATTGAGTAAGGACAGTGTCATGGTTAGCTACCTTTCTGGGGCTAGAATCTGTTAAGCGATACAGACACTCAGATCACTGAACCACAGGTACCAGTATGACTCTGTCATAGTCCATGTGGGTGTTATTGACCTGAGATGTACCTCCCTTGACTATATGTAGCAAAACATGATTGAGCTCACTGATTATGTGTCTCAGGCAGGTATGAGCCTGCATATTACCTTCCTGCATATGCTGAGCAGTATATTACCTTTTCCAATGACAGTGTCATATTAACAACAGAAAATGATTTTAACAATTGTTTTAGCTTCTGGTGTCAATCCAAAGGGGTCCAATATTTGATGGCCTTGGAGGATATGGTTGACAGACCACGATGCTTTGCCAGGGTGGTCTGCAGTTATCCCCTCTAGGCTTTCGGATATTGGCAAAGACCTTTTCCACCTCTAATGACTTAACTGAATCTAAGAAGGAATATCTGAAGTTGGCAATGCTCAGTGCCAGAAGTCTTAGCAAGGAAACTCTACTCCATGCAATCCATTCTATCCTTGGAAAGTGTAGACATCTGTGTAGTAACAGAGACATGGTTTAAAGTCAAAGAGATTATTCAAGCAATGCAAGATTTATAATGCCTTTCACACCTTCTGACCAGCTACTGCACAAGAGTGAACTAAAGGTGGGAGAGTCTCAGTCTACATTAAAACCAACCTCACATGCAGACTAGTTAAAGTGTACAACCCACTGGAACTCATACATGTGTAACTCACTATAAACAGGGTCTCATATCATATTCTAACAACTTGTAGGTCCCCCTCCGTGTCCCAGGAAATCCATAGTACTTATCTCAATGTACTAGAGTCCATCATCATTCAACTCAATAAGATATTCTTGGGGGATCTCAAGTACCCCTCTATAGACTGGGAATCCTACAAATCTTCTAGTGCACAAGCCCAGCGATTCACAAACTTTTTAATACCAACATCCTAGGACAGTTGGTACATTCTCCTACCAGGGGTACAAACATCCTTAACCTTGCACTCATGAACATGGGGAAGCCAATGTTCATCATCCAATGTAATGTCTTTCCTTGTCAGATCTGGCTATAAGGCACTATTACTGGAAATAAAATTAAATATGGGATCCAGCAAAACCAAAAAACATTTGGAACTATTCCAAGGCTAACCACTCTCTACTAAGCAACACCTTGGATAAATTCCAAGCACCCCCAAATCCAGTAAACATTTACAAAATCTCTGTACAGTCATATTGATAACTGTATAGAGTGAGCTGTGCCCACACATATTAAGAATAAGACAAACTCAAAAGACAAGACAACCTGATGGAATCACAATATCAATAGGTAGTATAACAAAAGAAAAAAAATCGTGACCGAGCCTAGGGTGAAGAAAGGCAACAAAGCAAACTAAATTTCCCCGACCAATATAAACAGGCAGCTAAGAGATAAATTAATACTTCAAAGGCTAAATCTGAAGGAAAAATTAGTTTTTCAAGCAAAGGATAACCACAAACCTTTATATAGCTATGTCCATAAACTCAGGGGAAATACACAACAGTGCACAGAACTTATTGTAAATGTCATCACCCACACTGAACCAGAAGTTTGGGGCAGGAATGTGGTTTAAAAGAAATTGAGCAAGAGGAAGTGTATAAATATTTTGGAATTGATGAAGGATCAACAATAAAACTCAAACAAATGCAAATAAAACTTAGTAAGGAATATTTTAGAAGATTTAAATTAATACTGAAAACTGCATTGATGTCTAGGCACAAAGTTCAGGCTATAAATCAATTTGCTCTTCCTGTCCTAATGTACAATTTTGGAGTGACTGACTGGCCTCAAAAGGTGTTGGATAAGTCGGACAGGAAAACAAGAAGGATGCCTCATGCTCATCAAATGATTTATAAAAATCAGTGCATACCAAGACTATATATTCCCCTTTCTGAAGGAGGTATGGGCCTCCTCAAAATTGATTACATGCATAGATGTGAAATTGTAGAACTGCATACAGATCTGCTGGCCTCACAAGACTCAAACATAGTGAAAGTTTTAAAACTTGAGGATAATAAGTCTAAGATGATTCTCTGCTTAGTTTAGCAGAAGCATGTCAGTGTCTAGCAGGAATGGAAATCAAACAAGAAGAAGATAAAACTCAGGCAGCATCTGAATGTGCCAGAAAACAAAAGAAAGAATATAAGGTGAAGGACCAGATGAGAAGGCAAGAAATGTGGAAAATGCATAAATATAGTTGCAAGTATAGAAAACTCTTGGAACACCCTCATGTTAATCAGGATAGAAAGCAGGAATGGTTAAGGAGAGGTGAATTTAAACCAGAAGACGAAAGGTTAATATTGGTGGTCCAACACAGTGGACTAAGTATTTATTTTATTTTTTATTTTTATTTATTTATTTTATTTTACATTTGTTGACCAGGCTAGTCTAACTGAATATATGTCCATTTTCAGTAGAGGCCCGGGGAGAAAAGCTCCAAAGACAGATACATTATAACAAAATGTATAAGGTTACAAATACAAAAAGTGTTTGTCAGGTTACAATCAAGTTAGCATAGCAGCAGATACAAGCATTTTACAGTTTATTACAAGACAAATATTTACAATAATATGGGATAACATATTCACGTGAGGTAGATTAAACTTAAAGTTTACAATTTCATGAGAATGGTTGTATAAGAGTATTGATAACATGTTGAATGAGATATCCATGTGAGGTAGAACATCACTAAAGTGGGTTTGCTATTTTTCTAAAGTTTGCAGAAAGAGCATTAAATTATAATTGAGGAGGAGTTAGGAGAAACTTAGTCACTGAAGTTATATGTTAGTCTGGGTTAGTGCAAGGGCACAACCAGTGTGTTCTAAGGTGTATTTTGAGTTTTTGTTTGAAATGAGGTAGGGAAGGAAGTGATATAAGATCACTAGGTAGAAGATTCCAGTATTTCCCAGTTGTGTAAGAAAAAAGAGAGTTTCCTGCCATGTTATTAGACTTATTAATACTAAGTACAGGTTTGTTAGCTGAGCGTAAGGAATTAAGATTTTTATATGGGGTAATGAGGTTTGAAAGTATAGGAGTGTTGTTGGGCTGGTTGAGGATCTTATGAACAATGGTTAGTTGGTTAAAATGAAGCTGATTTTGCAGTTCAAGCCATCCTAGTTGTTTTAGATTCTGGCAGTGATGAGTTCTAAAGCGATTACCAGTAGCAAATCTGGCAATGTTGTTGTAAGATGTAGTGAGTTTAAGAAGATTCTTCTTGGATAGGTTGGTGTAAATAGATGAGGCATAGAGGAGTGTTGAGATTAGATGAGAGTGGGCGATAGTAGTTCTGGCGGTTGGAGTGAGAAAATATTTAATCCTGTATAGGGAGCCCATTTTTCTGTTGACTGTTTTTATAGTATTGTTAATATGGTTATCAAAGCTGAGGTGATTGTCTATAGTTATTCCTAGGAGTTTGGTGGTAGAATCAGGGGATATGAGGGTGCCACTGTTAGAAATGACAGAGAAATCTAAGAGCATGGATTTACGGGTAGGTGTGAAGAGAAGGAGCTTTGTTTTTTTTCGGATTCAGGAGAAGGCAACGTTTTATGAACCAAGTCTCAACTATGTTAAATATTTTCTGAGTTAGGGATTGTAATTCTGATGAAGATTCAGTTGCACAGATTAAAGTTGAATCATTTGCATATTGTATGCATGTTGCCTGAGGAATAGCTAGGTAGAGATCATTGACAAATATTGAGAATAAGAGAGGGCCTAGGATGGAACCTTGAGGGACACCGAGTGAGACTGGAAGGTGGGATGATAGTTTATTCACCCAGAGCACAGCTTGTTGCCTATTGCTGAGGTAAGAAGAAAATCATTGTACAGCCAAAGTATCAAGAGAGAGAGTGATTTCAGAATATTTATAAGTAGAGAGTGGTTTACCATATCAAATGCTTTTGAGAGATCAATAAATAGAGAGGAAGAGAGAACATTGTTATTGCGGTTTTTGTTTATGGTGTCAGTAAAAGATAAGAGGGCAGTAGTAGTACTGTGGAATGGCCTAAAGCCATGTTGGCTTTCAGCAAGTATGTTATGTTGAATTAAATGGTTTAAAAGCTGATGGTGAATACATTTTTCCATTATTTTTGCTAAGGGGGATAGTAGGGCTATAGGTCGATAGTTAGAGTATTCATTTGAGTTACCACCCTTGTGTAGGGGGATAATGTGTGAGATTTTCCATATGTCAGGGATGATTCCTTCATTAGTAGTTCTATTAATCAGGATGGATATCGGGTAAGATACTTCTTTAGCTGCTTTTTGCAGGTATTTGGCTTGGATCTGGTCAGCAGAAGGAGTACAAGGTTTCAGTTTTAGAATGAGTTTATAGATATAATTTGTAGAGGTGGATAGAAATTGGAAGGTAGGAAGAGAGCTTGGAGAAGAGTTAAGAAGACTGGCTGTATCAGGAGCTAGTTGACTGGCTAGAGATTGGATAGCCTCTGTGAAGAAGGAATTGAAAGCATTGGCAGTTTGGATAGGAGTCTCATGTGTTGCACCTGTTGGGGTTGGAGTTCTGGAGTGGCCTGGATAGAGGAGTTTATTGATACTAGCCCAGAATTTTTGAGGGTTGTTTTGGTTTGTTTGCTGCATTTTACAGTAGAAGTTTTTTTTTTTTGTCTGAGAGAATATCTTTTTTTGTCATGTTTCTCATATGTCTAAAGCTTTGTTGATCTGATGTACTTTTGGTAGTTCGCCACTTAGACCAGGCTTTATTTCTGAGGAGGATTTTTTTCTTGGTTTAATTTGTAAGCCAGGGGGCAGGTTTGGACCTAGTTCTGATAGTACGTTTAGGAGCATGGTGGTCTAGGATTTCTAAGAACTTAGAGTTGAAATATTTGACAGCATGCTCAAGTGGGAGGGTTTTTAATTGAGACAATCACAGGCACTGAGTTCACTCTGGAAAAGGTGTTGGTTAAATTGCTTGTTGGACCGTATAGTCTTATATGAGGTTAGGTGAGAGGTATTAAACTTTTGCCTGATTATATAAGTCAAGGAATGGTCACTTACATCATCAGGGAGGATACCAACTGTATAATTTTGGTGGTAGTTATTAATAAGGATCCAATCCACAGTGCTCTCTTTTTTGTTTGGTTTGTTTATTCTTGTTGGGGAGGTAATGGTCTGAGAGAAGCCTTGAAGGTTAATGTGAGAGGTAGGATGTTCAGTATTTATGTTTTTCCAATCTATGTTAAAGTCTCCTAGGATAATTGTTTCTTGTGGAAAGGATGTCGAGATCCAGCTCAGAATATCCTCTAGAATGCTGATATTGTTTCCGGGAGGTAGGTAGATACAAAAGATATATAAGGATTTACTAGAGTTGAGCTGTAGTTTGGATATAAGGACTTCAGCATGGTTTTCTTTTGGTGGGTTGCAGGGTATAGAGGTGACTTGTAGTCCATCTTTAAAAAGAAGTGCTACCCCCCCTCCTTTTCTTTTTATACGGTCAAGTCTAATTATGTTATAACCTGGTGGGATAATTTCATTATCATGTGTTTTAGGTTTAAGCCAAGTCTCTGTTAAACATAGAATATCAAAAGAGTGTATATCCAGGAGAGCATGAAGATGGGGAACTTTGTTATTTACACTTTGGATATTGAGATGTGCAATGAGGAGAGAGTTGGGGTGTTTGTTTGGGATGAGGGGAATAGAGGGATTTTTGGTGAGATGTCCAGTGGATAGGACATTATGTGGGCCAGGATTAGGATGTATGTCTCCATCCAGTAAGAAATGCTTTTTTTAGAGAAAGTAAAAGAGAATGTATGTTATTAATTTGGTAATGGGATTTCTTTGTTGTAAGGTTGTTGTACTTAATGTGGGCAAGTCTGTGATATCTAGCTAGTATGTATGTAGGTGTGGATGTAATAGTGATATTATTAAGGGTGAATGTGAGAGTATATGGACGTGTTTGTTTTCTTGGATGGTTAGGATGAGAAGTATTTGGGTGTTCATAGGAGGTTATTAGGTATGTTGAGGTTAGTACAGATGTGAGTGTGGCAAAGAGTAGTAGTTTATTTAGGGTTGAGGTGGTTTTAGTAGACATGATGGTAGAATAGGTAAGGAAATATCAGGTTGTTTAGCAGAGTAATGGGTTAGGAGGAGAGGAGGGGTTTGAGTTTAGATTATAATTAATTAGGGGTAGGGATTGGTGACGTGAAAAATAGGTGTGGTTCAATTTAATAAGGTGGTGGCACTGTCTGATTGGTTGTATGTTTAGGAGGGTGTGGTTATAGAAGTATAAGTTTAGGGCCACTGGGGGTGGGTGGGAATTGGTGGTAGGGTAGGGGAGCGGAGTGAGCCCGCAGGGCAAACGGAGCGGGTTGAGACAAGAGAGGGAAGAAGCATATGCGGAACAATCAGAGAAAAGTGCTTTGAAAAAAGGTAAGTAATGTAGGTACAAAGAGAGGTATGCTAAGTACATGTTGGTTTACAAAGTCCATTGAACTTGTGGGAGAAACAGACAAATGTAGGTTTTGTAAAACATAATTGGAAACGGTCACACATCTTGTTGCTGGTTGTGATATACTAATGGCAGAAAGACTGTATCCTGAAAGGCATAATAATGTGGCAAGACTGCTGCATTGGGGATTGTGCAAACATTATAATGCTGAAGTAGCTGAAAAACATTGGAAACATGAGCCACAAACCATTATAGAAAATGCTGAAGTTTATTTTACATGGGGTTACCCATTACCAACAGTTCAAAAATAGATGCAAGAAACCAGATATAGCAGTCCATGAAAAGAAGACAAAATATAGCATTGAGCATTGAAATTACTAAACCCAGTGACTATAGTGCCATATGAACTTATATGTACAGAGAGACAGAAAGTCATAAAATGCCAGGATTTGCAGGTAGAAATAAGGGCAATGTGGAAGAAGGATACCCAGACAGTTCCAACAGTAAAGGGAGCAATGGATCTTCTAAAAAAAGAATTTACAATCGTATTAGCTATGTTAACAATCTATGAAACTCCCTATGAATTGTAAAAGGAGTCATTAATGGGCACTGTGGGTGCTGCGAACAGCACTTCTGGTTAACATCAAAGATTGAAACAATACTAATTTCATGAGCTTTAATCATACTTTGACTTAGGAATGGGGTCCATTCCTGATGTGGTATTAGGAACCCAAAAGATTTGGAGAAGTTTAAAAAGGAAAAAAACAGGTGCCACTGCCAACCTTATAGCTGACAGGTTCAGCTCAAATTTGTTCAGCAGTTCCCCAACCAATAGTCCAAAGGAAATACCAGAATCCCCCCAACTATTACTAGGGAACAGGTCATCAATGCACTTTCCACTGATGCTAAAACACTCCATCAATGGGCTCCGATAACATCCTAGGATGAGGATGTTTAATAACTAGGTTGAAACATGACCTCTCTGGTCCACTTGAATTTCTTTTCAACTGGACCCTACAGTCCAGTTTTGTGCCCAAGAAATGGAAGATGGCTACAGTCACTCCCCTGCAAAAAGGAGTTTCAACCAATGTTCTGGGTAACTACAGGCCCATAAGTCTTAACAGCCTCATATGTAAGGCCATGGAAAGAATCATCATTGACATGATAAATGAGGACATAAGAAACCTACCAACGCTGGACCCATCTCAGTTCGGCATTGTTAAAGGAAGGTCATGCCTATTAAATTAGGTGGACTTTTTTGAGAGGGTCACCAAAGCACTGAATAAAGGTGAGACTTTGCACACAGCTTATCTTGACCTGGTCAAGGCATTTCATTCAGGCATTATAGACAGGCTCACTAATTTAGGTATAAACCTTTATCACCCACTGGCTAGCCATCTGGCTCAGTAAGAGGATGTAGGAGGTCAAAAAAGATGAGGCCAGCTCCACCAAGAATCCAGTTACTGGTAAGGTCCCAAAGTGGTTGGTATTGGGCCCACTCCATTTTGGCATCTACTTCTCTGAAAAGGAAGCAAATGCTGAAGGTTTATGACTGAATACGTTTGCAGATGATTGCAAGCTGGGGGTTATCATCAACTCCCCTGCAGACACTAGCATTCTTCAAGAAGTTCTGTCTCTGACTAACAAGTTGTGCTAAAGCCATGGTCTTTAACTCAATGCTAAGAAATGCATAATTGTACCATTTGTGAAGTAAACCATCCTGTCTAATTACCAGGTTGATAATACACCCCTAAGAGTTGACCCAGTGATCAAGAATCTGGGTAAGCACACAGACAGTAGCTTTACCTTTACCATTGTGTGGCCACAGTGGTGAGGAAATACTTTTATGTTGTGTAACTTATAAGTAAGGGCATGGCATCTAGGTATTAGAGGTCATTATCCCACTGTACTCTGCCCTTATCAGGCCAATCATAGAGTACAATGCTCCCTTTGGTATGTACCTGACTAGGCATATGCAGCAGTTAGAGCAACCTCAAAGGTTCCTTATAAAAAGAATAGAAGGTGTAACAAGCCTGCCTTATACAGAGTTCCTTACAGCCCTTTCCCTCTAGTCACTCTCCTAAAGACTGCTAAGGGGTGATCTATGCCTGGCTTATAAGGCATCCGCAAGCCCCTCATTTATGAATCTCCTACATATTCTTAAATTAAAGAGTACCAGACGTACAAGGTCTAGGGACCTGAAGTTTGTCTGCAACTTAGGGAACATGCTAGAGACACAGATATGTGTCCCAGAGACTGCCCCTCCTGTGGAACAGGCTTCCCATCCATGTGTAGCTGAGTTTGTCTACTACCCAGATTAAGCACAACCTAGACCAGTGGATGGGGTCTTTGCACTCGTGTTCCTTATGTACAGACGTAGCTTATAAATGACAGGCCCCCAATGTCCTATTTGGATACAGGACATCATTATTCTTGGCTAGGCTTACAATGGCCCACCCAGCCCTTTATCCTAGTAACAATCTATAAATCCTCATGGAAGTGGAACTCAGTGAACTTCTGCAAGGGTATAGGGGGTGCTCTAAAGGGAGAGATTAAACCACCTCATCAGCCAGGTAGGCTGGCCCACTCACTACCACCAAACTTTTGCCATACTAGGGGAAGAAAAGGGCTAATAAGGCACCCCAGGCAGTAACAAATGGGTTATAAGACTCCGCCTAGCACGGGGACACCTGGAGTTGCCCTCCCATGAAATGAATGGGCCAGTTGGGTGAAGGTAGTGGAACCATCTGGATGGTCTGGTGCAAAAAACAATATTCACATCAGCCATGCTGTAATGATTCTCAAAAAATAAAATTGTTAAAAAAATGTAAGACTGCATTCATTGATTGTAAGGCTGTATTCTGTGGTATATGTTCATAGGTTCATACTAGGCTATCTGCCCTAGGGTATTTATAAGCCTAGCCAGAGTGTGTTTGGCTTTCACCACCCATTTTAAATTAATTTTACTATGCCCTTTTTCGAAGTTAGTATACTGCGCCTCTGTCTAACAGTGACACAGAAGTGATACCCGGGGTAAACCTACGATCTCCAATCCACTCATCAAGATTCCGGTTGAAGAGAGTCAATGAGGGACTCTGCCTAACCTGGACTGGGATTTTATTCCAGAGTGAAGGGAGACTCTGGGTTATGAATCTGTCCCTCCAGCATGTCCTATTTATTTCAGTGCTGAGGTTCAAGTCTCTCGAGCGCGTAGCTCAATGGGATTTGGATTTTCTGAGGTGCAGCATGTCCATTAATTCCAGGTTGGACATGGCTTTATACATCAGGCACAGATCGCCTCTGAGCAGGCGGTATGCCACTGAGTAGAGCTGGAGTTTCTTTAATCGGGCAGCATATAACATCTGTTTGAGCCCTTTGATCCTCTTGGTGAGGTACTTTTGGGGTCTTTCCAGTTGCTGCAGGTGTCTGGTAAGGTACATCCCAAAGGGGGCATTGTACTCAATTATGGGCCTGATGAGTGATGAATAAAGAGGCACGATGACCTCCCCTGATCTAGATGTGAATCCCTTCATGATTAGGTGGGCTATATAAAATGTTTTTCTAACCACTTTGGCCATGTGGTTTTCAAATGAGAGATTGCTATCAACTTGGGTCCCCAGGTCCATAATTAATTCTTCCGTACTTAATGGATTACCACCTGTGTGGTAAATTGTGGGCACTTTATTTTTGCCAAAGGAGATGACTATACACTTTTTGGCGTTTAGCTTGAGGCCATGGCTCTGGCATCAGTTGTCTGTTTCTATGAGGCCCTTTTGTAGGATGCTTGTGTCGGCTGGAGAGTCGATTATGGTGCCTAGTTTGCAGTCATCTGCGAACTTGGTCAGCCACAGTCCTTCCGTGTTGGCCTGTACCTCCGAGAAATATATACCAAACAAGAGAGGTCCCAGGACTGAGCCTTGTGGGATGCCACTTGTAACTGGTTTGGAGTCTGACATGGCTCCAGCAATTCTAACCATGTGGGTTCTGTCCTTGAGCCAGTTTGCAACCCATCTAGTGACATAGGGGTTTATATTTAAGCTGGTGAGCTTATCTATAATGCCCGAGTGGGGTATTGTATCAAAGGCTTTTGTGAGGTCCAGGTAAGCTGTGTGGACCACCTTCCCCTTGTCAATGGCCTAGGTGACTGTTTCAAAGAAATCGACCAGGTTTAAGAGGCAGGATCTACCCTTAACAAAGCCGAACTGGGTAGGATCCAGTGTCTGTAGGTCCCCAATATCTTTATTTATGAGGTCCATGATGATTCTTTCCATAGCTTTGCAGAACAAGCTAGTCAGGCTTATGGGGAGATAGTTTCCAGGACTCGTTGAAGCAACACCTTTGTGGAGAGGGACCACTGTTGCTGTACGCCACTCTTTGGGTACATATCCTGTAGTAAGGCTGAGATTGAACAGTAGTTTTATGTTTGGGTTTAGCTCTTCTTGGAGTTCATGTAGGACGCAGCCCGGGACACTGTCTGGTCCCACTGATGCTGTGTTTTTTGCTTTGGAGAGGGCAGGTCTTACCTGAGCATCTGAGATGTCAGGGGGGCAGCACTCTGCTGGGATACATATTTGCCCTTTTGGTGGGGAGGGGGGGGGAGAAGTTTGCACTGAACCTGTCAGCTAGGATGTTGGCAATGTCTGTGGGTTCAGTGTATTTTTTGTCATTTTGGACTAATTCTGAGCATATCTGGGAATTCCCACCCAGGTTCCTAACATAACTAAAGAAAGCCTTGTGATTATCCTTAGTGTCCTGTGCAATTTTTCTCTCAAAGCTGGCCTTAGACAATTTTATGAGTACCTGTAGTTTTTTGCTAATACTGATCAGAGATGCCTTCCCTTTTTGGGATTTTGCTCTATCATGTAGTAGCTTCCTCCTTCTATTGTATAGCTTGTTTATGGCTGGGGTCCACCAGACAAGATGACTGCCTTTGGAGGATCGGGTCTTGGTTTTATTTGGGATTGCATGATCCATGCATTCCTGAAGTTGTTCATAGAATGCATTTATAAAGGATTCTGCGGTCTGGGCTGTATTTTCCACAGGCCCGGGGGCTTTGAAGGATTCCACCTCAGTTTTGAGAAGTGTGAAATTTGCTTTAGAGAAGTTTTTCACTGTTGTTTTCTGGGCAGGGGGTGGGGTCGGGATGTGAATAGCCAGTGAGATTAGTTTATGGTCTGATCTTACTAGTGAGGGATACACTTGTGGTCTGGAGCATAGAGCCCCCATGTTGGTGATGATAAGGTCCAGTATGTTTTCCCCTCTTGTGGGAGTGGTAACAAGTTGTTCCATAGCATTTGAGTTTATAAATTCCAGGAACCTTTGGGCTAAGGTGTTGGAGCTAGAGTAATGCTCCCAGTCTATGTTTGGGTAGTTGAAGTCGCCCAATATAATGGTGTTTGGAGAGACCTTCATATTTTCCAGTGTTCTCAGGAAGCCCGCGTGGGGTTCCTCGGTTTGGGAGGGTGGTCTGTAGCAGGCTATAAACTTGAAGGCAGTTTTACCTACTGTTAGTTGCACATGGATAGTCTCTGATGCTTCGTGCTGTGCCACCAACCTGGAGGTGTGGGTATCTTTGACGAATATTGATACTCCCCCTCCTTTTGTGGTTCGGTCCAAGTTTTGAGGCCGAAAAGCATGGGATGAGGTATAACTTGGTAGTGCTGGGGTACTCTCGGGAGCCTTGAACCAGGTTTATGTTACTGCACAGATATCGATGTTCTCCATGCTAAGGAGAGTTTCAGTTTCGAGTGCATGCATCTTGAGGTTTAGACTTCTGGCGTTGAGTAGCATTACTCTTAGTTTCTTATCCCTTGTGATACCTATGGAGGTGGGTTTGTCTTTTGAGCCTTGCCTAAAAAAGGCACTATGGGGGTGGCAAGAGCCTTTGCTAATATCCGAAAACCCAGGGGTGACAGGTGCAAGCTGTCCGCATCGTGGCTTGTCAAGCATGTCATCCCAGGCTGACAGGCATTGGATCCCCTTTGAATGACACCAATACTTGAGCCAATTGTTGAAATGTGAAAACAATAATATATAGTCAGTTCAGTTTAGTGACAGACTCCTACTGATATTATCCCAGTGCAATTTCTTTGTAAGACAATTCTGCAAAAGTACAGTAAACTCTTTTTCATGACGCAACTTCACACTACAAGTTCTGCATTTCTACAGGTTGTGATTTATGATAAATGATGAGAAAGTTCATTTAAAAATACTTGAAATTGCCAAAGTCTGATGTTTGTGTTTCAGCTGGAAAATCTCTTCTAATTTGTCCAATTTTCAGCCACTCTTGCAGCACAGAGGGAAAAAGCCCTGACTACAGGCCAAGTGAACCAGGTTTGATTAGCGGTTTGGGTGACAGAGCAACATGGAAGGGATGGCTGTGCCTATCCCCACAGGGAGGAAGGTGAGTTGGTGTCTCCCTAGGATGATCCTTCATGCAGGCCAGGGATGTTGCTGGAAGGTGGCATGGTCAGAGGGTGGAAAGTGGGCCTGGCTGAGCTGCTGCAGAGGCAGTGTGATGTGTCACTTACCCATACTGCATGTCCATCTAGGCCATACCACATCACCAGAAAGGAGGAGGAAAAATGAGTAAGTCAGATAAGTAAGCCTTCCTGGACAGATGTTTTGATGTGTCAAGCCCCCCGGAAGCCTGGGGGTCCAGAACTGGCCCCAGCAGTACCTAATAAGTCTGGGGGGGTTAAGGAGTGAGCTGGTAGACCCAGCAAAGATGGGGCATTGGGGCCAGGGCAACAATGATGAAGCCCAATGAGAGCAGCAAAAAAAAAAATGTTTCCAGTTTTCATTACACTATCCTTGCACAGTCCTGAGTGGTAACTTTCCTAGTATTCTGCAAAATTGCACCCTGAGACATATTATCTCACTATGAAACGCAGCAGTTTTAAGCCCAGCTCTGCAGCAGGCTCCTGTATCCTTTCTGCTGTCATTGTGATGAATGGTGGTAAAAATGTAGAGCTGTTCTTATTGAACTTTACCACAGTAAAACCAGTGCCACCATGTGATCAACAGCCAGACTTAAATAATAACCTGTAGCCTCAGTAACAGTTTATGAATATGTCTGTGATTTTAGTAGCCTGCACTTTTACCTGTAACAGCAGATGTTCATAGAACACACTGCCTTACTGGCATTCAGGTAGTAGTGCCCTGCTACCGTTCTCTGGCATTGTAGTAACGCTCAATGTCCATCCTACTGCTTGTCTATGGGTGTGATGGAGCAATCACCTGGCAGTACAGACAGGAGCTGCCTTTCAAACTCAAAAACAAGACCCTTTCAGTTTTCTAGGGTCCAGAGGAAAGAAAAGATGTAAACACAAACTTTTCAAACACCTCCTGTTCCAGTTCCAAAAAAAACATACACACAACAATAAAGGCCATGAAGCAGCACTCCATGGTACCTCAAACACCAAACTATGTACACCAAAAAGGGGATGGTAGGTGGGATACTGCCAGTAAGACAGTGTGTTTTGTGAACATCTTACAGGTAAGTAGAACTTACACAACTGTACTATGTTCAACAAACACAATGCCTTACTGGCATCCAAATAGATTACCAAAAGTTACCCAACCTGGGAGGTGGAAAGATAAGTGTCCAGGAGCCCCTGGAGAATGGTCCTAGTGAAGCCTGCTCTGAGTCTACAAAAAGCATTTGGCTTCAAACTGATATGAACAGAGGACAAATTTGCTGCCTCTAGAATACTTCCACTACATCACTGAGGAAGCAAAGGTCCTGGTGGAATGCACCTTTAGCTTGCCTGGATTCACCTTGCCATGGTGGGTGTAAGAAAAATAAAATAGATAAACAATGTGCAATGGTTTGCTTTAAGATAGGTTGCCCTTCTTTGTCCCTGTGTAGAAAATAAAAAGCCTTTCATCCTTCCTGAATGGTTTTGTTCTCTCAAGGTAATACCTGATCTGCTGGTGCACATACAACGTCACTACAAGTATCCTCTCTCCCTTATACTCAAGTTCTGGGAAGAACGCAGGGAGAGTAACAGACTGACTGAGAGTGAATTCTGAGACACCTTCATTATGAAAGCAGGATTAGTGTGTAACACAACCCTATCCCTTTGGAGAATCCATTAAGGTTGTCCAACCATGAGAGCTTGCAGCTCATAGAGTCACCTTACAGATGTCAGAGCAATAAGCAAAACAGTTTTACATGTTAAGAACTTTAGATCAGCTTTAGTGGCTAGTTCAAAGGTGATAAGGTCAATTTCTCCAAAATGGAGTGGAGATCCCATGCAGGAGGACTTAGCTTGTGAGGAGATCTGATATGAAATACTCCATTAATGAACTGTTTTAACAAAGAGAAGAAGAAAGAGAGGGATCTACTGGCAAGGCAATCAGAGATGGCTGCTAAATGCACCTAAAGTAGCCCACACAAACATTTCAAGACCACAGGGGTGTTAACCACAAGAGATCCTGTATTCCCACTTAGGTACGACTTAGAAAACCTCATCCATTTGTTAACATTAGATTTTCTAATAGCAGGTTTCTTGGCCTACTTTAACATCTGCTGCACATTCTCAAGAAGCAAATAGATAAATGTTATCAAGACTTGAATCATCCAGAGTATCAGTTGCAGTTGCTCCAAATTGGGGTGCACCAGTTGCCCCTAAGACTGTGTGAGCAAATTCAGAGTGTGAGGAAGACTGTGGTAATTGCCCCTGGCCAGTACCAAAATTGCTTGGGCCAGTAGGGGGTCACTGCAATGATCTTTGGCATTTCCTCTCTGAATCTTCACAAGTACTTTATTAATCAATGGGAAGGGTGGAAAAGCATACAGGAACATCATTGTCCAAGGAGATGAGAATGCATCTGTCCTTGAAGCATGGTTGCAAGGTTGTCTGTTTTGAAAGGAGGCAAAAAATAATGATTTTAGCCATTCCCTGCATCTGACCTAGATCCCGGAATACCACTACCTTAAGTTGTCACTTGTGTGGGTCTGCCCAGGGCCTGGTTAGTCTGCCACAACATTTTGCTCTTACGGAAGGTATGAAGTCTGATGAGCCAGAGAATGTTGTAAAGCCAGCTCCCAGACCATCATTGCCAACTGGCATAGAGTATATGACCTTGCACCCCTTGTTTATTGAGGTGCCACATCACTGTGGTGTTGCCACTAACCACAAGAAGAGGATCCCGAGTCTATAGGTAATGAAGAAGTTTAAAAGCATGGATCACCTCTAATATTTCCAGGTTACTGATGTGCTTCTGTACATCTTTGTGACTCAAAGTGGTCTGCCCTTGCACTCCAGCTGACACAGCTCCCCAAGTAAAGTGCGATGAATCTGTCAGAACCAACTGTGTCAGAACAGGTGGGAAGAAAATAAGTCCTGGATTGATATTCAGCTGTGTTCTCCACCACTGTAACTGTTGTCTGATGGAGGGTAGCACTAACAACTGAGATTCCAAGGAATGTAGATGCCGGGTCCAAATCCTTTGTACATAACATTGAATTTTCTTCATGTGGAGACTGGCCAGTGGTATCATCAGAATCATGGACGCTGTCAGTCCAATCATTTTTATTCTCTTCCTAAGGCAACATTCCTCCTGTAGAATTTCTGAAACATCTGATTGGACAGTCTCTTGACTCTGAGAAGAAAGGTCAATCTTTAGTCAGTGTTGATTAAGCACACCAAGAAGATGAGTCTTTATGATGGTGTCAGGCATGACTTCAGAAGATTCAACTTGAATCCTAGCTTGGAGAGTAAGGTTGAGCCCTTCTCTAGAGATTCCATGCAGCTGGATGCAGACTCTGTACATATCAGTAAGTCATCCAATTAAGGAATATGTGAATGCCAAGAGTCCAGCACTGGGCCACTACCATTTTGTAAACATTCAAGAATCAGTGGATAGCCTAAAGGGCACTCCAGAGACTGGATAGTGTGAACCAGACACAACAATTCTCAGACATCTCCTGAAGAGAAATGCAATGGAGATAAGAAGATATGCATTCTTCAAGTCCAGGGTCACCATGAAACAGTTGTCTGTCAGAAGAGGAAACATTGTGTGCAGGATGAGCTTATTAAACTTGAGGACCTTGACAAAAGTATTTATAAAGAATAGGTCCAACACCAGTCTCCATTATTGCTCTTTTCTGGGACCAGGAAAATTCTGAAGTAAAAAACTCATTCGCTCTGGAGGATGATTTGGCACTATGACTCAAGTGTCCAGCATTTGCCTGAGTATGGGGGAATAATAAAGTCTCATCCAGTGTATCAGGGGCAATCCCCCGAATGGAGGTAGATTTTCTTTCCACTGCTACCTGTAACCTCTACCAATAATGTTGAGCACCCATTTGTCAGAAATTATTGATAGCCAGCTTGACTTGTTGAGAGCTAAGTTTCACAACACTGAAACCAGAGGAGAACGTGGGATGATGGGTACCAAGCCTTCAGATACTCAGAGGTTGGGAGTGGGGTTACCTTTTTGATAAAGAAACCCCATATTGTAAGGTTTGGTGGAGTTATTGTATTGCCATTTCCTTTTGGTGGTTTTGTTTTTTTGGGACTTCTTTTTCCTGGGCCACTGAAAATTATCTTGCTAACTGGAGGAAAACTTGGGAATGTTAAACATTTTAGACACCCCTTGCATCAGTTTACCTCATTCCAGCATTTAAGGATCTAATTAGCTGTTCCAAATTCACAGTCAGCATCAAGCATAGCAGCATTCAAAATCTCATTTAAAAAAATATATATATATATAAATATATATATATATATATATATATATATATATATGTAGAATTGCAAGGAAGAGACTTCAGATGTTCAGCTTTGCTCTTGAAGTGAATGTGATTTATTATAGTTCTCAAACAGAAATAACTGTGTAGTAAACTGAGTGCCCATATGGCTTTTAGATATGGTCTTTAATAATCTTGTTATTGGTGGTTCGTTCAGCCTTCTGTTTGTACTTGTATATGAACGAAACTCATAACAACAAAGCTAAAGAATAGTTGCACAGTGACATAAGCAGCCTCTAGAATTCAAACACTTCAAAAATCCAGTTAGGCAACTTACAGTGTATATAGAACAAAGTACCATATATTGCAAAAAGTTATGCATAGATTGCTTTTCATAACAGGCAGCATTTAGTTACTCAAAATGGTTTTCAAGACATTTGTCTCTCAAGATTTAGTCAAGGTGAATTTCTTGAAATCGATTTCTCAAACCTACAGTTAGTTGTAATCAATAACCTAATCACAATCTGCTGCATGGAGCTCCATGATTACATGCTGAAATGTGAAAAGACAAGCTTGTTAAGCACTGTTCTGACATCACATAAATGAACTTAACAAGCATTTGTTAAGCACCCCTCTGAACTAATAAGTTCTAACCTTCCACTACAGCATAACAGTAATCAGCAGCAATCACAGAAAAGTATCCAAAAGCGGTTAAACTCCTAAGTCAGAGTTTTTTTCTTTCCTTTCATTTTCAGTATGTATGGAGTGTTTAACAGCTTCATGCAGCTGCTCTTGGGTATCTAGGTATCTATTTTTGCGTGCTGCAGCTGCAACTGAGTTTCAGCTTTGAAATCTGCAAAACACTTCACACTACAAAACTTTTTTCCTTTAATTCTTGTAGTACATGGGTGCAGGTAAAGCTCCATGTAGTACAAAGGATTATGATATGGTCTAATTATAATCTAGCCTGTTGTGTATTTTTGATACAGCTGCCAAGATGTTCACTGCTCTTGAGATGAATATCTTGCCACCCATATCTTAAATACAGAACACAGAGGATTATGATTCAGTCACTGATCATAACCTAAAGTAAAAAAAACAGTCCTGCCAGTATCTGAGTAAACGCTCAAGCCACGAAAAAAGCTAAATATAAAACATTTTGTTTTATTCCACTTCGCTCATGCCTAGTCATTATTGTACTGATCATAACCTGTTTATTATGTGTTCAAGACGTGGGTGGCAAGAAATTCACCTTAACAAGATTGAGAGATGAATCTTGGCATCCATGTTAAGAACACATACAAAAAGTTAATTTTCATTCTTTCTCAACTGTTGGGCTCAGATTCGACACTCGGCTCCGACTCAGCAGTTACGTTAGCTCGGGGCCACCAAAACACTCTCAAGCTTCTCCCTTACCCATAATGCACCAACCCTTAACATATCTCAGATCTTGTTTGCTGGTTTACATAAAGTAGGAAGAACTAATACAATAATCCTAAAAGCAGAAGCCCATACCTGGAGCTCAACATGAGGGACACTGGTGTCCTCATAGGCTCTCTTTCTAGCAGAAGTCAGCTGCGAAAAAGGTTGGAGGTAGGTGGGTGGGAAGTTGAGGAAGAATGAAAATGCACAATACAGATGGAACGTTGTGGTAAGTGCATAACTTTTTTTGTTATCTGATGTTATCAATTTTCATTTTTTCCTCAGTTGTTAGGACAAGAGTTCCCATCTACCTAAAATCCCGGGTGGACTCTAAGGAAGGATATTCCTGAGCACAGTTGAGCCAAAGGCTGCTCTTCCCCTTGAGAACAGATCCAATTTGTAATGAGTAATAAAGGTATGAGGATGGCCCAAGTTGCAGCTCCACATATGTCATCCATGGAAGCCCTAGATAGAAACACTGAAAAAGTTGCCATGAACCTAATTGAATGGGCTCTTAAAGGTTTTTGGTAAGGATAGACCCAATTTGTTGAAGACAAATGATATGCAATCTGTCAGCGATCTGGCTAAAGTTACCTCTGCAACTGATTTGCCCAATTTAGAATCTGGAAAGGACACAAATAATTGATCTGTCTGCCACATTTCTTTTGTTCTATGTAACTAAAGACATAATTGTCTGGGAACATCCAGTAAATGAAATATATATCCACCTTTGTTTGCAAATTTAAGAAAGAAGAATGACAGGTTAATGGACTGATTGATATTGGATTCTGACACCACCTTAGGAAGGAAAGAAGGTTTGGCAAGTAATGTGACTGTATTAATATGGAAAATGGAGTAGGGAGGTTTATAGGACAATGCCTGAACTTACAAAATTCTTCCAGCAGAGGTAATGGTCACTAGAAAGATAGTTTTCCAGCAAGGGCGCCCGCAGGCAGGTGCAAGGGGGTGCAGTTGCACCCCCCCTGGAATCGGCTAGTTAATTTCAAAGAAAGTTTTTTTTTTTTTTTTTTTTTTTTTTTACGTGCATTCTTCTTTAAGAAGAAAAGTCCTAACAGGACAGTCGCGGGTGTGCTGACATCATCGTCGCTAAGTTTGTGAGCGGGAACAGATGGGTTTGCAAGCAGGACCTGATAGCAATCGCTAAGTTTGTGAGCGGGAACTCACACGGGTTTACAAGCAGCCAGGAGCGAAACGGAATAGCACGCAGGAGTAAACGGACGGAAGATGTGGGACACTTTCAGGACTGTATGTTACAAGGGATCAGCATACTTGTGATGGTTAATGAAATTCTTGTATTATTGTACACCTACTGATTGCAACTTGTATACACTGTTCCATTTTACACCATGCTATACTGGGTGCGTTTTAAGATGCCATATAGTTATTTGTCAGTCTGCTTTGGGGACATGCTTTACTTGGCTGTCCATAAGAAAAGGCCTTTAACTCAGTAAGATCCATCCAATCCACATAATGAAAGAAATAAGTAAATTAACTAAGTGTAGTTTCATACTAATTCTATAAAACAAAAGTATTTTAAAATATGTAGGCGCAATTTAATGTTTTCTGAAGTTCTGATTAATAACATTTAGAAGAATGGGGGATCGGTTATTTGAGTGATTTAATTTTATAGAAATAACAGCTGGTCCACAGAAGGAGAGCTGCAATCATTAATACCAAGGCCATGTTATTACAGTGTGGAATGACTTTTATGTTCTTAGTATCAAAGATGTTTATTACTCTATGCTACAAGCGATGTGTCTCCGTGTGTGTGTGTGTGTGTGTGTGTGTGTGTGTGTGTGTGTGTGTGTGTGTGTGTGTATATACACTATACAGACAGCTAGAAAATAGCTACCTTTGCCAAATGCCACGCTTCTTCCATGTAACACACTTTCTTTCTTTCTTTCTCTGTATATATCTATTATCTATCTCTCTCTCTCTCTCTCTCTATATATATATATATATATATATATATATATATATATGGGTCACCCAACATTGAGTGAATTTTACTTTTGTTGACCTCTATTGTCTCTTTGGTCAACATATACAGATGATCTACAGATGTGCGAGACTGAGAGTCCCCAAGGTAGGGGATATGCCCTTTCCCCAGGGATTGTGTGATCGTGGAGTTAGTGTGTTTATATGTTTATATATATGTGTAAAATTAGCAAGGGTTGTAGAAGGTGCATTATTATGTTTAATCTCAGAGCATGTGCTGAAGGGTGTCAACTTGTTAAGGTGTTTTTGTTGATACAAGTGTATTTACATTAAGCATGTTGACACTTCCATGGAGTATTTGTAGTAGTGCTCTAAACACATACACACCTCTACCATAGAGGTGTGTGTGTGTGTGTGAAATGCCCCAGGTGTACATGGCAGTGGGTAGAGAATAAGGATTGAACCCTGTACCTTGGGCCCAACTGGTAAGAGCCTAAATTCCCTACGCACCACCATTTGTAAAAATGTTGCAGGATTTTCCTTCATACTTTTTCTGTTCCTCATAAAATCTATGGTTTCTGCATTTGTGTCCTTGTTGCCTGACAGCTACACGTTCTCTGGTTTTATTCTTGGCTGTCTGGAGTGTTTCTCCCTGGGCCTCTGCTAAAAATTAGCTTTTTTTTCAAAGTCAGACTTTCCTGGTTAACAAAAGTTAAAAAAAATAGACGCACTTCAATATCAGACTTCATATTCTTCAGAAAGTGCATGGTAACAAAAGCTTTTATTCTAGCAATTTTCTAAGTGTACAAGATGGATATTTGAAATGTATCCCTGTGTTTGGGACTGTATTCCCCCCATTATTGGCTTCGTCCAGGTTTTGTGCTAGGGTTGAGAGTTATGGTAAGAACTGAATTCACTGAATATGTTTGGGGGCTGTATTCACCCAGTATTGGCTTTGTTCAGGTATTTATTGGCTTCATCCAGGTTTTTTGCTAATGTTGAGAGCTATGGTAAGAACTGATTTCACTGAATATGTTTGGGGGTTATATTCTCCCATTACTGGCTTTGTCCGGGTGTTATTTGCCAAGTGGTTGAGAGCTATGGTGAGAACTGAATTCACTGAATGTTTGGTGGTTGTAGTCACCCATTATTGGCTTTGTTCAGGTATTTTGTGCTAAGAGGTTGACAGCTGTGCTATGGTGAGAACTGAATTCACTAAATGGTAGCTATTTAAGTTTCAGTCTTCCTCTTTCGCAAAACAGTTGATTTGGCGTAGTGGTATGTTGCTCTGACTGTTTTGCATGGGGTCCCCTGGGTTCAAGACGTGGCAGTGAAATGTATGGTGGTAACGCAGCATTTTATTCTAGCAACTTTCAAACATTATACAAGCAATGTTTAAAATGTGTCCCTGGTTTTGGCCTTTTGTCCCTCCCCAATAAATTTTGGCTTTTCCAGATTTCTTGAGCTGAAAAGTTCAGAGACAGCTGAGTGTCGAGTAGATTTTACAAGGAGCTGAGAGCTGCAGGGGAGCAAAAGTTTAGTGCTGCTTATGTTTAGTCTGCTTGCATTGTTAATAGCACAACAGATAGTGTACTTGCTTTAGATGCTGAAGGCTGTGGGTTCTACTCCCACAGTAGGTAAATGCATTGCTGATGCTGTATTGTGTTGTAAAGGGGGTGGATGCTGTAGTCTTTTTGGCAAAGATACCTAGTAACTATGAACCTGTTAACAGTTTGCTATCCATTCCCTATTGCGGTATTACTAGCTTTTCATTTTTTTATTGCATGCAACAAAAGCAATTTATTCTTCAAGGGTAACAGGCACTTTATTTGTAGATTAAGCAATGACATATAAAGTGTTTGCTAGCAGCAACCTCTTTATTAGTTACAAATTTTTTTCAATGTGGAGTTTACTACTTCAGAGATTGTGTATATTTTTTACTGATACTGGTGGACTTGAGTAGACTTTTTATGATGGAAATGTTCTGAATTGGACAGTTTTGTCATTGGTGGATGCTTTTTGTTTCATTGTTTACTGGAAAAATGTTCAAAACAATAAATTTAAAATGCCCTCTAACAACTGTACTGTATTGTACAAGGAATATAATGTAATACGGTCAGGAAGGTGCATCAAAGAGCACGTTATGTTCGAGGGGCCTATGATTTTGAAGACAGCCCAGAGTTAATATTTGCCATTGGCAAAATGTATTTTCTCTGAAAGTGGGTTTCAGTGCTGTTTCAATGCATGCGAGTTTCAAGAGCAGAGAAGTTTTAATGTTAGTCTATTTTCATTGTGAGACTGCATTGCTTTAACAGATATGTATTAGGGTTTGTGCTGTAAAATACAAAATAAAACTTTCAAATGAAATCCTAAATCATCGCACAAGTAAGGCAGTATGCACATTAGTGTTTATGATAAATGGGGCAAAATAACCAAGGAATGGGACATTGGAATGGCTGCAGGGGGGAGGCTCCATTTGACCATGATTTTGTGAGGGGGGTAGCAAGCTCAGGCAGCCCCGGTTGAACTATACCTCTCAGTTGTCCATATCTTTGCAGAATGAATAGATATTTGCTGCTTATTTTTGGTTTGTTCCTCAAATTTGTGGTTTTCTAGCAAGTCATTTAGGAATGAAGCCATTAAATGACAGACATTGAGTTTCAGATGTCATAACCTTCAGAAAAATGCATGCTAATGCAAGACTGTCTTTAAGTTTATACAAGAGCAATTTTTCGTAGTGTTTGTATGTTCCCCAATATATTTAGCCTTGTTCAGATTTCCTGCATTAAGAGGTTGAGAGGTACGTGCAAATCACTTTGTAGATTAGGAATATCCAAACATCTCAATTGTCCCCAATTCTGGCTCAAAATGTTGCTCTCCCCTAATAATCCCTCCTCCAAAATGGCAATTTTGGAAGAAAATGTGGAGGGTTTACAATTATATATAATTGTAATAATCACTTATAGATTACCTTTATTTCAGAAATGCATGTGGATGCTCTTATTTTGTTAGCTGCTTCAAGTTAACTGTTAATATTAAAAAGGTGTCCCTTTTTGACAGGTATTTTGCATCACATTTTGGTCCGTTTTTCATAAAATTGTGGTTTTCTGGCAAATTAGTGGCAAGTCATTAAAGATTGAAGTTAGAAAATAATGGCAGACATTTGAGTTTCAGATTTCATACCCTTCAGAAAATTTGTACTAATGCAAGATCTACCTGTTCTATTTAAGTTATAAGAGCAATATTTAAAAATTGGCCTTATTTTTGGGCTTGTGTCCCACTTCTAGTTCTATGTATGGCTTTGTCCAGATTTCTTGCTCTGAAGTTGAGAGGTATGAGTGTCAGACCCATCACTGTCAGCCAGAGACATTTCAAATTGTGACATACTTATTGCACCCCGCTCCCCATTGTAGTGGCTCTGGATGTGTCCATGGAAGGCAAGGAGCAGTTATGCAGTGTAAGTGTGCAGAGTATTCCCCCATCCAAAGTAGATCACAAATACGACCGTGGCTTTTCATCTGTCCTTGATTTTGCAAAATGTTCTGGTTTTCTATCAGATTTTTGTACTGTTGATTTATGCTTCTTATTCAGGAACTGTATGCTGTCACAGTGCCCTGTTGCTCTGTTTAAGTAGCAATGGTTTAATGAACATCAGGTAAGCTTGTCGGAGATTGTAAGATGCAAGTAAGCTTTAGTAAGCTTGTCGGACATTGTAAGATGCAAGTAAGCTTTAGTAAGTATATTGTTAAAGAATTACCAGCATTGAAAGCCTTTTCGTTGTTGCCATGCAGAGAATATTTACATGACTAGATAATGTATAAGCCTTGGGTATTGAAATGCATATGACAGTATTTTATTTATTTATTTTATTTGCAGTTGGTTTGCCAGGATAGTCCATTGGGCCAAATGAACCCGTTTTCAATGGAGTCCTGGGGAGAAAAGCTCCAAAACTAAGTAGGTTATTAATAGATATACAAATTATACAATTACACAGAAGTTAATCATACAAGAAATAACAATTTGCAAATAATACAACAAAAACTAGAGCGAGTACAATCTAGTGATGAAATTAATAGGTAATACAGACTAAAGGGAAATTTAGCACAAAAGCACTGAGAAATAACAACATATTTGGAAGCATTTCATGACAATGTTGAGGAATAACAACATATTAGGAAGCAATGCACAAAAGTACTGAGAAGCAATAACGTATTAGGGAAGCAATACTTAGGAAGTGTGGCCTAGTATATTCTTTCAGATTTATTGTAGGAATAATAATATGTATGAGTTAGGGTGGGTAATTAGGAAAGTTGCAGGAGGAAACAGAGGAAGAAAGAAGATGGAGTTTGCAAGTTAGTTATGTGGGGTGGGAGCAAGAGCATTCCCACTGGGATACTACATGTGAGCGAAGAGATCTTTTAAATATAAAATGGTTGGGGGTGGTGCGAATGGAAGGTGGTAGGGAGTTCCAAAGGCATGCAAGGCCATAAGACAGAAGATTTTTGCCTGGGGACGAGTTGGTTTATATACTTCTAATAGATTTTGATTGTTGGACCTTAATACTCTAGCAGGAAGGTGCATTTTAAAGGCTGATGAAAGGGAGGGACAAAGGGAGGGGTTGAAAATGAGCTTATGTGCAAGATTTAGTTGAGTATATGCGAGATAACTGGGTAGCTCTAGCCATTTTAGTTTTTGGAGAGAGGAACAGTGGTGGGTGGAGGACTTGTGGTTGGTAGCGAACTTGGCAATTTTGTTGTAGCAAGAGGAAAGTTGTGTTTTTAGAGAGGTCTGTAGATTAGTTAGGAGTGGAGCTCCATAGAGAAGGGAGGGGATAAGAAATGAGGTAGAGGGTGATTTTGGTAGCGGGTGTAAGGTAATGATTTTGTCTGTAAAGCATACCTAGTTTTTGATGGGTTTTCTTGATATTTAACTGTAGGTGGGAGTTGAATTTGAGCTGGTTATCAATTTGGACCCCAAGTAACTTGGTCTTGGACACCAGTTCCAGGGGTAGATTATTTTGTCTAGAGATGTGGAATGTGTTTATATTGAAAGAAGTTGCCTTAGAGGGGGTGAAAAACATTAATTTGGTTTTAGAGGCATTGAGTGCTAGGTGATTCCTTTTCATCCATTGCTCAGTTGTTGTAAAAGCATCTTGAGTCAGTTTTAGGAGTGAGGGGATAGAGGTGGCAGCCCAGATAATAGCAGAATCATCTGCATATTGGATGATGTCTGAGAATGGGATAGAGTTGCGGAAATCATTTATAAATATATTGAAGAGAAGGGGACTCAGTATAGAGCCCTGGGGTACCCCAGTAGGAGTATTTAGAAATGAGGAGGTGCCCTTTTTCCATTTGACTGCTTGAGATCTGTTAGATAAGTAGCTGGAGAACCAGTTCAAGGAGGAGGGAGATAGGTTAAGTTTAGAAAGTTTAGTTAGTAGCAGGCTGTGAGAGAGTGTCAAAGGCCTTAGAGAGGTCGAGTAGTAGGGTAGAAACAATTTGGCCAGAGTCGGGCTTTATTTACAGTTTCAAGGAAGGAGAGGAGGGCGGTCATAGTGCTATGATGTGGTCTGAATCCATGTGTGGGAGTTAGTGGGTGATTATCTAAGAGATGTGGAAGGAGTTGTAGTTGGATACACTTTTCTAGGAGTTTAGAGATGGGGGACAGAATAGCGATGGGGCGGAAATTAGTAACATTGTTGTTGTTGCCACCTTTATGTAGAGGTATGATAAAGGCCCTTTTCCAGACTTGGGGTACTATACATTCTTGGATAGAGCGGTTGATTAAAATGCTAATAGGGTAGCGATTGCTTCAGCAGCTTTGCTAAGAAAGTAAGAAGGGATGTTATCAGGAGCATTGGTGCATGGCTTCAGTTTCATAAGGAGTTTCTTTATAGTAGAAGTGGGTATAGGTTTTAATGAGAAAAAAGGAGTGTGAAGAGGGAGAATTAGGGGCAGATAAAGCTAATGAAGTAGTAGGAGTAGGAGGAGTGGAGGGATGGGAGTTAGTAGATGGGAATGAGGAAGTAGTAGCAGAGTAGGGTAGAGATGGTTGGGGATGGTAAGGGAGTTTTGGAGAATGTAGTGGTGTTAGAGAAAGATGACGTTAATTTGGAAATGGATTCAATGAAAAGAGTTAAATTGGGTAGCCAAGTCTTGGTCAGGAGCGTTTGGGTCTGGGGTAGGGGTATCTGGTTTTCTGGGGTTAAGTAGAGTAGAGATACCTTTCCAAAATTTCTGAGGGTTTGATTTTATTATTGTTTTGAAGTGTGGAAAAGTAGTTTTGTCGGTCAAGATTATGAGCTTTTTACCTTATTTCAAGTATTTTATATTCATTGTAATAAAAGGACAGGATTACAGTATTTTCAGAAGCTCATTACATTTTATTGCAGACCAGTGTCTTATAGCAGTGTCTGTGTGTTAGTACACTTGTAGTTGGGTGGCTTTAATGGTATATGGTAAATAAGCATTGCTACCTTACTTAAAAGCCAAGCCCTGCAACAACTAGCTCCACACTGAAGTCAAAACACAATAGCTCTGGTGGGTAAATGTACTCTGTAGTAATCAAAAAAGGCAAATGTTTAAAATAACTACAGCTTATGTGCAAACACAATAGGTAGTGATGAAACAATGCTCTGCTAAAAATGCTTTAATGCTTCACATTGCTGAGCTGCAGATCAGTTATCACTGGCTACCAGGATTTCACCCACTTCAGCTCAAGCACTGTGCCGTTCAGTGCAACCTTCCCAGAACTAATTCGTCTGACCAGAATTATTTGGTGTGTGTATAAGAGGGAGGTAGCATACCCCTCAGCTGCCCAGATTTTTGCCCCATATTCCTCCTAAAAAGGATTGAAGTTGCTAAATGAGACATTTCAGTTTTAGATGTCATGTCATTTAGAAAAATGCATACTAACACAAATCCTGTTACTCTTGCAATTTTCTAAGTTTCTGTGAGCCATATTTATAATCTATCCCTATTTATTTTAGGCTTTGTCCAGATTTCTTGCACTAAGGTTGAGGCCTTGAGGGGTGTGGCATGTTTGTGAGAGAGAAAGTGAAATGCCCAAGTTAGAGTTAACAGGTGGAATTTTCAAGTGCATTTTCAAGGAACTGTGAGTTTTAAGGGAAGCTAAGTTCACTGCTGCTCATGCCAAGTCTATTTACAATGTGCAACTGTTTTGTTTAGCAAATGATATCTCTGTTGTGGTATAAAGTTTTAAAGCTATGTTAGTAGCACCACAAGTAGAATACTTGCATCTTAATGTAAAGGCTTGAGGTTCTATTCCTACAGCATATACATTTGTATGCTGCAGTCCTCAGGATGTCCTCCTTTGGATGAGATGCCTAATAACTATGAACCTGTTTTTCAGCTTGTCATCCATTTTCTATTGCAATATACCAGCTTACCATTTTTAATTTAACATAGGCAATTTATTCTTTGACGGCAGCAGGCACTGAATTTGTAGATGAAACACTGAAATATACAGTTGTTTTCTAGCAACAACATCTTCATTAGTTTCAGATATCTTTAATGTGGAATTATTCAGATTACTTTTACTTCAGCAGAGACACTGAAACAAGTGCTGCTGTATAATACAAGGGATATAATTCAATTATATATTATAATTAATACAATCAGGTAAATCAAATAACTTTTGCATGGCCCTAATGGTGTGCAAGGAGCCTATTGCTTTAAAACAGTTCAAAGGTAAATAACCTGCCACTGGCCAGATGCATTTTCTTTGAATGTGGGTTTCAATGCTGTTTCATTGAATGTAAGTTTCAAAAGTAGAGAAGCTTTAATGCCAAGTCTGTTTTCATTGTAAGACTATTGCTTTGTTTAGGTTTAGTAAATGTCTCAGTGTTTGGGCTATAATGTTTGAAATAAAAGTTGTAAATTAAATCCAACTGCCTGTAATCATTGTAGAACTAAAGCATAAAACAGTATGCACACAGATTTGAACAGTGTCTACAGTAAATGGGGAGAAATAGCCAAGTAATGGGACACTGGAATGGCTGTGTGGGTGGGGCTTGGGGTGGGTGGACTTGGGCGGGGCTGTGTTGGCAGGGGGCGGGGTGAGCTATGTGGGTGGGGCTCTGGGTTTGCACCCCCCTGCAAAAAATCCTGCGGGCTCCCTTGTTTTCCAGGTCAGGAATTTAAGATAACATTTTGCTCCTGGTTAAAAGGGGGAATGAATTAAGACCTGCAATACCAAATTTAAATCCAATGGTTGAGTAGGGTCTTTATAGGGAGGTCTCAGCAGGAAAATGCCTCTCAAAAAAGCCTTACAAAGCTTAGATGAAGCCAAAGAAGAATTCTCAAATTCAGTGTGAAAGTTACAGATTGCTGCTAACTGAACTCTAATCGTTGAGTAGCTAGTTCCTTCATTAAAAATGTTTGCCAAACATTCAAAGACACTCTGTACAGGGGCTGACAATGGGTCAGTATGTTTCTTATGTGCCCAAAAAACAAACCTTTTCCATTTACTTCTGCAAAGTTTTTTTTCTAAAAGCTTTAAGGGAATATAAAAGTATATATCACACAAGGGAAGACAGCATTGGTTGTCTGGCTATTAAAGGAATTGGAGAAACCACACTGTTAAATTGAGATTTGAGATATCTGGATGAGTCAAGCCTGTTGGTTGAGACAAGAGGTCTGGAATCAGATCCAGAATCCAAAGTAGATAAGGACAAAGGAAGGGGAACCAAATCTGCCGAGGCCAGTAAGGTACAGTGAGGATGACTTTGCTCTTCAACTGGGCAGCTTTCTGCAGAAATTTAGGAATTAGGGGAGTTGGAGGATAGACATAGAGGAGACCGGGGGCCAACCATGGAGCATCCCTCTGTGATTCCCCCACTGGTGGAATCAGAGCAAATAAACTGCTGTACTTGTTCATTAGAACAGATCTAAAAAGATCACAGCAAGGCTGGCCCCATTGACAGAAAATAATTTCTGCCACTTTCATGTTGAGAGACCACTCATGACGTAGTAGAATGGACCTGCTCATTTTGTCTGCTATCACACTGGACTTCTCCAGAATGTGTGTTGCTATCAGAAAGTGGTTGCCCATTGCATCACTCTGAGGACTTCTCGACACAAGGGGTAAGATCTGGTTCCCCCTTGTTTCTTGATGAACCAAACTACTGACATGTTGTCCATCTGAATCTTAATTTTCCCGAAAGGAGGAGAGTCTTGGAAGGCCTGCAATGCTAAGAGCACTACTCTCATTTCTAAGACATTGATATGCGTATTGGTCTCTTTGGGGTGGATCAAGTGCCTTGGACTGTTTTCCCCAGGAAGTGCCCCCCCCCACAAAATATGGGATGCATCCATGGTTACTGTAGCTTTGGGCTGAGGGAGAATGAAAGGACAGCCTTGTAAAACTTGATCTGAGCAAATCCACTACCAAAGATATCTTTTGCATGTTTGAGTGATTCTAATTTGGGAGAAATTACTAGTAAAAAAACTGAAAAGGAAATTTTAAAACCCTTGTCATTTTAATGAATCGCTTGAGAGCTCAAGATGACCAAGTCTAATCACGAAGGCGGCAAACGAGATCTGAGTTATGTTAGGGATTCGTGCATTATGAGTAAGGGAGAAGCTTGAGAGTTCTTTGGTGGCCACCAGTTAAAGTAACCGCCAAGTCGGATCTAAGTGTTCGATCTGAACCCAACAGTTGAGAAAAGACAACATTAGATTAAAGGGTTATGATCGGACACAAAATCGTAATTTTTTGTAGTGCAAAGAGCTTTATCTGTCCCATGTACAATTAGTTACATGCGGAAAAAACACTCAGTGTTTTGCTGGCATTCAAAGGTGTAAAGCACTGTAGCACAGTCACTTTATGTTTACGTTCACCTTGCCATGCTTTTCAAATGTTCAGATTTTTGCAGAATGTCCAGATATTGCCTCATATGTTTGGTGTGTTCTTCATAAAATCTTTGGTTTTCAGACAAATCTCTGAAGATTGAGTGACAAAATGATGACATACATTTGAGTTTCAGACTTCATATCCTTCAGTAAAATGCAGGTGAACACACACATCCTGCTATTCAAGTTACTTTCTAAGTTTATAAGAGGAAGGGACACCATATCAGTACAGACAGCAGTCAGAAACAAGTGTGTTTTTTATTTTGCTGCTGTCTTTTACTGGTCAGTACAGGCAGATGTGGCTGATTAGCGCAACACCAGACCTTAAGTTAAGTAGGGAGTGCTTAACATTTGTTAAGACCATGTCTCCCACTAGTAGTAGTGCTTAACTGATTTGTCTTTTCTGGATATCACAGCATAATCACCTCGCTGCATGTACTACAAGACCTTCATATCATAATCTTCTATTTTGTGATTAGTCACTTCCAAGATGGACTGAAAGCAGCAGTAAGTACAGCTGGTTATACAAAGGTATGATTGCGTGGATGGTCTTTTCATCCCTTATCAAGCAGAAACACATCTTAAGTGAAGCAAAATATAACAAACCAGATAAATGTACTGCTTAAAAAAAGACATGCTGCTTTTTCCTAATACACAGTATTAGAAGTTAGAGTAGAAACATGTCATCTTGCCCTGATAATGAAAGCAACATACAACTTTTCTAACTGTAGCATCAGGTAAGTCCTCAGTCAAAATATAGTATAATTACCCATAAAAAAGGTGTATAGACTGAGATGCTATAATCTCAAGTGTTATGATTCCAAGCTTTAACATTATACCCAGATGACATATTTACTGTTAAAGAAAAGACCATTCACTCAAACCTCTCTATTCCAATTAGTTGATTCAGTTACAAACTTAAAAGCTGAGATGCTTCAGCATGGTTTATATAATTTTTTTATTTTAATCTCAGTTCATGAGCATACTCTATGCCCTGGGGTGAGATTTGTGTTAAATCCACAGAAACTAATTAAATCTCAACTAGTACCATAGGTTCATAGGTTAATGGCAAAGCTATGCCTCAGTTCAAGTAAGTCAGTAAAGTGACAGATGAAGCCAAAATCTATGGACTTGAAAACACCCCAAAACAAAAAAGCTACACGTCATGTAAGCATTGCTAAATCTTTAAAATGTGAGCAGTCAAGTATACTCCAAGGCCAGCAGGAGTTAATGAATGTGTACATTTTAATAATTTAGGTAACAGTGAACCCTAAATCAACCACAGACCTCAGTTGTACTCAAAGGTAAAACCTCCATTTTTTGCTCATATTGCCTTTTGTTTAAACTCAGAGTAACTCCAAAATCTTTCCCTAACACTGATCCCCAAAATAAATACACCTCTTCAGTCACACACTTGCTTAAAGCAAACATACACATCCCTCCCTATTTTAATCTCACTTCACAGGACAGACGTTAATGTAATGACAGGTTCACACTGTAAGATGAAAATACACTCAGTTTAAAGTAAATATGTTGCTGTGCTGGCCTTCCTATAAATTTACTACACAAAAATACCATCTCATACATTATGCTTGAATAAATTATATATTTCAGAATTGAAGCTATACATATTTTCTAACTATTTAACCTTTTATTGGGTGTGATGGCTCATAATGCATTCTTTTTATAAAACCTGTATTATAATTACAAGTGAAGGTATGAAGTCATATTTTTGGACAGCAGAAATTATAACTCTAGCTTAGATGATGTCTTGTACAGGATTGAAACATAAAATGAGAGACTAGAAGTATAAACTGTACTTACAAACAGAATGTGAATGCTTGGTGTAAACCTAATTAGACTAAAATTGCTTGGATCCTACAAAGCCCTAATCTTCATTCGTATACACAATATGACTGTTGGGAAACATGATTTTTGGTTACAGACTTGGAGTATGAATCCAGTTTCTGTATTGTGAATGCTACTTAGAATGTTACAGCAGTAGCATAGTTTGACAGCTGTGTACTGCCGCTGCAACATTCTAAACCTTATTACTAACCCTGTTACTAACAGTTAAAAAAAAATCATATCACCATCCAATGCTAACTGATCCATCACCTAAAGTCTTAACAAAAAAAATTTGTGGGACTGATTTTGTAGGATGACTAGGATTTTGCCTCATACTTTTGTCGTGTCCTTTGTAAAATATCTGATTTTCTGGTAAACCACTGAAGATTACAGTCAGTCAGTAATGTCAGATACGTTTCATATTTGTCTGTTTCAGAATAATGCACATTAATAAAAACCATGTTCTTTTAAAGTTTTAACATGTCTGATTTTTGCCTCACTGTCATCAGAAAATGCACGTTGCAAAACCTGTTCTAGTTATCTTTATAATGTCCTTGATTGTGCCTCATTATTTTTGCCCTATCCCCCGTAAATTGTTTCATTTTTCTGGTAAATTACTGAGGATTGCAGTCAATGACAAGCATTAGAAATTCATTCTTTTTACTCAACAAATGCATGGAGATGTAAAATTTAAGTTATATTCTTACCATAACAATAGATCCATATTATCTTCTTCAATTCTTCTTAACCTGTGAGTTATTGGATCTAACACTGACACCTTCAAAATCTTTAGTCCTGTGTTTTTTTTTTTTTTTTGATTTTTTGTTAGCACTTTAAGTGATGGATCCTTTAGCACTGGACTGTAATTTGATTTTTTTAACTGTCAGTAAAGAGTTAGTAATAAGGTTAAATCCCTACTCAGGCCAGTGCTCTTCAAATCCAGTTTGCCCCATTGTTGCCTCTGGAACTAGACACAAAGGGAAAAACAATTTTATCTATATAAAAGCCAAGGACATGAAGACAGCCCTCTTACACAGAACTTCTCAGCCAGTCCACACAGACAGCCAGGAGCCACATACAAGTAACAATTTAGAGGGGGCACAGAGGGATTGTCATAGCAAGTGCATAACTTTTATATCCAGTGTTGTTTTTTCCAACCATCTCAACCTGTGGGACAGACTTCCCAACCGGTAACAACCCTGGGGGTAGCCCTAGGAGAGAACATTCTACATGATGGTGGAACCACAGGATGACCCACACCTAGACTGAATGTCTAGTTTGTAATGGGGCACAGAGGTATGAATGTTAAACCAGGTGACAGCCACACAAATGTCATTAATAGATGCATGAGAAAAAAGACAATGAAGTAGCTACCACTCTGCTGGAATGAGCCTTGGGCTTAACAGACAAATTCTTTCTTGAGAGGAAGTGAAAGAGATGCAATCAGAGGGACATCTGGATAGGGTCACTTTAGAAACAGGCTTATCAGTATGTGTTTTGAAAAGGGGAACAAAGAGCTGGTTAGATTTTCTGAAATTCTAGGTTCTGTCCAAATAAAATCTCAATCAGCAGTGAACATTCAGGCAATGAAGCAATACTCTCCCTTGTTACTGAATGTGGGAAGAAAACAGGTAAATGAAAAGGTTGACTCACATTAGACTCCTAGGCTGTCTTGAGTAGAAAATAAGTAGTTCTTATGGTAATTCTGTGCTTGTGGAAAACCAGACATGGAGGTACAGAGGACAGTGCCTAGAGCTCAGACACCCTTTTTACTGATGTAATAGTACCAGAAAAATTGTTTTTCAAGACAAAAATTAAGAGATGCAGTGGCCACTGCTTCAAAACGCAGTCCAGTAAGGACTTCAGGAATAAGTTGAGATCTCAAGGAAGGAACAGATCACTAATGGGAGGTTGTAGTAAGAAGATACCTCTCAAAGAGGCTTTTGACATTTGACGGCTGCCAGGGGGGTATTACCCATGCAAGTGTGAAAGTTAGAGATGGTGACCAATTGAACCGCAATAGTAGAGTATTTGAGGCATGAGTTGAAAAAGGTTAGCCAGGAAATCAAGAATAGAATCCAAAGGAACAGAAAAGAGGTCCAAATATTTGGAAGAAAACCCAGTGGAGTACCTCTTCCATTTTCTCACATACACTGTCCTTGTGGAAAGTTTCTTGGAAGAAGAAAGCAAATGAATAACCCACTTGGGAAGCTTGGGATCTCTGGCCATCAATGGAATTAGAGGAGCTAGATATTTACTTTGAGGGAGTGAAGATTCAGGTGAGGTAGCCCCTGCAGATGACAGATGAGACCCAGGACAGGGTCCAGTACTCAGGTTGGGTGTAGCAGGTGAGGCAAAAGAAAGGGAACAAAACCTGTCTCAGGCAGAATAAGGTGATGAGGATCTGCAACAAGCTACTTTCTGATGAAACTTGACTATCAGTAGGGTCGTGGATAAGCATATAAGAGACCCACAGGCCAAGCATGTAGGAGAGCATCCCATAATGACTGTCCCTTCATTAGGATCATGGAGAAGAAACTCCTGCATTTGGTGCTGGATGGAGATACAAACATACTGTAGCAGGGGGGTGCCCCAGCAGCTGAAAATCTGCACCACTACTACTAGATTTTAGGGACCACTCATGAGGCATGAGTGTGAGTCCTCTCAGATTGTCCGCCAGTATGCTAGACTTCCCCTGGATGTACACTGCAATTAGAACTCTCTGGGAAGGCACCATCCATTGCCAAACTCTATGGCCTCTCGACACAGCAGGTAGGAAGGGATAACTCCTTGTTTGTTCAAATACCATATCATGGACATTTTGTTGGCCTGAATAGCAAACACACCATTGGGGAGGAGGTCCTGAAATGCCTGCAGTGTTAGGAGGACCACCCTTATCTCTTATATGCTGATAGCCGTGGACTGGGACTAGGTACCATCGATGGTCTTAGCCACAAAGTGCCCCCACAGAGGGAAATGTCCATTGTCACTGTGGCCGGGGGGTTGGGAAGAACAAAAGTTTGACCTTCTGTGACCAGAGGAGATTCCTGCCACAACTGAATGTAGTGATGACAAATGCTGGTTTGCACAACTGGGAAATCCATTAGGTGAGTGAGATGGGACCACTGAACTGACATTGGAGGACCCACATGGAATTTTGCCATAGGAACCAGACAGTAGATGTAGCCACATGTCTTAGGTGACACAGAACTGACAATGCAGGAGGGCTCTGAGACAGAAAAATATGGGAAACTTGCATACAAAGGAAATTCAACTTAGAGGATTGTAGCTTTGCTAGCTGATTAACCATATCCAAATGACAATGGCAACTGTTAAATTCCAGCACTTGTACCGGCTCCAAATTGGACAAGTCGTAATTCACTATAATGCTCAAAGATAAACACAGCAGTAGCAAGGAGTCTTTGACTTTCATAAGGGGTGCCCTCATGGAAGCAGTCTGGAAGTAGCTGTCCAGGTACACAAAGATCTCGAATCCCTCCAGCCTGAGCCAGGCTGCCACCACCCCCATACACTTAGTGGGCTCCCAGGGAGCTGTGGTGAGATGAAGTGCAGTGCTTAAAACTGGTAATGACTGGCTCCCAGGTGAGATGGCAGACAAGTCCTGCAATGCCTTGCTATGTTTATGTAACAGTAGGCACCCTTGAGATCTGTCAAGCACATCCAGTTGTCCTTGCTCAGAAAAGGTAAAATGGACTGCACCATGACCAATCAGAACATGGTCTGCTTGACAGTTTAGTCCAACTACCTGAGATCCAAAATGCATCTGAGGTCTTTGTTTTTTTTTGGAACCAAACAGAATCTTGAATAGACCCCTCATCCTTACAGATCTGGTGTAAAACATGGCTGAAACATTTACTGAAACATGGCTTAATCCTAATATCAGTGAAAACAGGGTAAATGTAGAGGACATGACATTATTCCGAGCAGACAGATTTCAATCAATTTGCGGTAAGTCTCGAGGAGGGGGAGTGAGTGTGTGTGTGTGTGTGTGTGTGTGTGTGTGTATACATATATATATATATATATATATATATATATATATATATATATATATATATATATATATATATATATATAAACGGCTGGTGTAGTAGCTATGAAGTGGTTAACTCTTTCTGCTTGGAGAACATTGAATTTCTGTCCTTAAAATGCAGACCCTTCTACTTGCCTACAGAGTTCAATGGAGTATGTACTATGGCAGTCTATAGTCCACCCAATGCAAACACCAATGAAGCACTGTCTACTCTCTATCAGTCTATAAGTGATGTTCAAAACAGCAATGCAGATTTTGCAGTAGTAATTCCAGGGGACTTTAATCAGGTCAACTTAAAGACAGTATTACCCCTTTACCAAAAACATGTGGAATTTGACACAAGAGGGGTAAATACACTGAAAAAGGTATACACCAACATTAAACAAACATACAAAAGCAGCACCTTATCCACATCTAGGTAGCTCTGACTACTTAGCCATCATGCTGGTTCCTGCATGTAAATCACTACCGAAAACCAGCAAACCAACTAGAAAATAAATAAGGCTATGGCCTGAGGGAGCAGTCTCAGCTCTGCAAGACTGCTTCGAGTACACGGACTGGTCAGACTTCAGAGATGCAGCCATGATAGACAACCACACTGGCCTGGATACATACACAGAGTCAATCATGGACTACATCTCAAAACATGTGGATGATGTAACAATCACCATATGGGCAAACCAAAAGCCATGGCTAACCAGTGAGGTGTACGAGCTTGTAAAAGTTAGGAACGCAACATTCAGATCAAATGACATGGCTGCTGTAAGGGTTGCCAGATCCAAAGTGAACAAAGGTATTAAGTATGCAAAGAGAACCTATGGCAGGAAGATCCAGAGCCATTTTAGCGACCAGAAGGATATCAGACGACTATGGAAGGGCATACTAACCATCACTGACTACAAACCTGTGTCAGCCTCATGCAATGACAGCACTGAATTTTTGAACCATTATCTTCAGCAGGTTTGCTGCACATAACAAAATGGTGGCAAATAAACTACCTGTTGACAAGGAGGAAGCAGTGCTGAGCCTGAACAGAATTAATGTCATCAGAACCTTGAAAAAGGTCAACCCAAGGAAAGCAGCTGGCCCAGATAACATCATGGGTAGAGTACTATGGGAATGTGCGAAAGTTCTGGTACCAGTACTCATGGACATCTTCAATGCTCTTCTAAAGCTAACCAGTGTACCAAAATGCTTCAAGAATATGACCAACATTCCCTGACCCAAGAAACTACAGCCAACAACTCTAAATTATTACCGACCTGTGGCTTTAACCTCGACAGTGATGAAATGAAATGCTTTGAGAGGCTGGTTAAAGATCACATAGCCTCAAGCATACCAGTGACTCTGGACACATTGCAGTTTGCATACAGGATGAACTGTAGTACAACGGATGCCATGTCCCTAGCAGTCCACGAAACTTTGACCCACTTGGAAGGCAAGAACTGCTACAAAAGACTACTATTCAGAGACTTCAGAATCTTTTAATGAAAGTACTACAGTTGGGCATCAACTCCCACCTGAGTAACTGGATTTTAACTTCCTCACAGAAACGCCTCAAAGGGTTTGAGTGCACGACAACCATTCTGAAAGCATAACACTGAATTACAGGAGTACCACAAGAGTGCATCTTAAGTCCTCTCCTATTCATCTTGCTGACACGTGACTGCATTGTCCGACATGAGTCCAATAAAATCATCAAATTTGTGGATGACACCACTGTCATAAGTCTGGTCAGAGATGGAGAGGAGACAGCCTACAGGAACAAGATCGAACATCTGTTGGGCTGGTATGACAACAACAACATAGAGCTGAATGCCAGCAAGACTGAGGAAATGATTGTGGATTTCAGAAGGTCTCAAGAACCACACCAACCTCTAGAGATAAAAGGGATGACAGTGGAAAGGGTCAAAAGTACAAAGTTTCTGGGAGTACATATCACTTGAGGTCCTGTCCTGGTCAGTCCATGTATCTTATAGAGTCAAAAAAGCTCAGCAATGCTTGTACTTCCTAAGGAAACTGAGGAAGGCATAACTATCGAAGACCATCCTCCAAACTTTTTACAGGAGTACCATTGAAAGTGTCCTTACCAATAACATCACTGCCTGATATGGGGGCTGCAACACCTCCGATTGTAAGGCTCTTAGGCAAGTTGTAAGGGCAGCAGAAAAAATCATTGGTCCCTCTCTTGCACCTCTGGAAGAACTACATGAGTCACGCTGCATCAGTAGAGCCAGGAAGATGTCCAATGATCCTTCACATCATGCAAATGGTATGTTCTCCCACCTCTCCTCGGGTAGGAGATACAGAAGTATGCACTGTAGGACTTCTAGACTTAATAACAGTTTCTTCCCTCTGTCTGTCAGACTACTAAACTCTTGTGCTAGAAGACTATCAATGCATTCTTTCCCTCCTACCACATAGTCATGCTATTCATCTGACTGTACAGCTCCTTACATATCCAGGCTTTGTTGCACTATGAGTATTAAGCTTTTTCATGTGCAAAAACTAACTGATGTGCATATTTAATGTTGGTTCACATCTTACTAGGTAGGACTCTGTGAAGTGCAATATTCGTATTGACCATTCCATATGCTGCTTGGTTCTTAAGTTACAGTAATATCATGTACATGTTGTTACTTAATTCTATTTATAAATAAAGTGTGTCTGGTCATTATGTTATTATTTTGTTCTATTTTTACTTTTATTTTTATTATGTTATTTTATATTATTATTCTCTGTATGTATGTTTTTGCATTGGGAATAAAACATCAAATTTCATTCAGCTACACTGTGGTATAGCTCCGAATGACAATAGTTTTTTTTTTTTTTACTTTGACTTTGACCTCTTTGATCACTCTGAGAAGCAGTTTCTGAATTTCCACTGCTTCTTTCATTTGCTCATAGGGTGGCACATTGAGAAAGGACTTTAACAATCTCTTTGCAGTAAACAAAAAGAGAATTGTATACTTGCGGATATGACTCTCAATGCACATGCGTCAGATGTGATGGCCTCCCAAGCTTTTTGGTGGAGTGCCATCCCACCCTCCACTGCATCCAGAGCACAGCAGTTGGACAACCCTTCAGGTGCACTGAATGCCTTATTGAAGCCCTGGTTTTGCAGACTACCCCTGCTCCTTTGGAAGATCCATTAGAATTACCCGCCCACCTTTGGGGGAACTGTCACTAGGAGTGTCCATAAAAGTTTGCTATGACTTACAAAAAAAAAAGAACCTTCCCTAGCTTCTTGTTTCTAGAGAAGGACCCCTGAAGGAGGGAGAAGTGGACTCCAGTGGTGGACAACATCCTTCCATCCTGTTCACTCTTGGTATGAGCCTATTTCAGCTCTGGACTAAAAACTGATGATCTGTCAAAAAGGGTGTTGATGAAGGATGCCTTGAAACAGTCTGCAAAGTGAAACTGATGCCTGCTGTGTGGGATGTGCCATCATCCACATTAGACAAAAGCCTCATAAACACATTTGAACTAGACTGCATCATTGACAACTGGGACTACTGTGTCTTTAGAGAGTCAGTGGGCTGCTTTTTCTACACCACCTTTGACACTTCCGAGGTGAGGTCTCTTTTAACCCTTGTCAAATGATCTTGAGAATACCATGCACATATGGCAAATGTGGTTGAAATGTAACTGCAATTTTCCAGATGGTCCACAGTTTGAGACTCCATGTTAGGTGGATGGCTCATGGAACTCTCTTCTGAAATGTCCTATTTGGTGGCTGTCACAACTATACTGGAGTCACTGTTGGACCCTTGTTCCAATGGGGTCTATCGTTAAGCAGGACTAGGACTTTGATGTGTTTTTGAGGAATGGGTTTAACCATGACAGGTTCAATCCAGACCCCCTGGGATAATAGGTCAATAAAGGCATCCAGAGAAATAACCACTGACATGGATGGGCCTGTGACAAAAGCCTCCAGAATATCAACTACTTGGGGGAAGTGTCTTTGGTGGCCTGCTCCTACACTGAGTCAATAATTGTAGAAGGTCACCAAATGAGGTGCCCTTGCGGGTGGACTTGGTAGATCCGTCCCCTGCATCGAGGTTGCTATCTTCAGTGAGGGACTCCACAAAGGACTCTAAATGCTTCCTCTTATGCCTGATTTTCACTTGCACCTCCCTGGATGGAGAAACGAGTGGAAACATGGAAAAGGCGGGGGCCCTGAATGCAGGGTGGTCTTGTGGCCTACAGATGCAGACTATCAGTAGGCTGATGTGTACCCAAGGACGCAGAAGGAGGAAGGGATTGGGTTGGAACCAAACCAGTCTTAAGGCCCGTCTCCAAAATGGGAGAGGATCCTTTCTCCAATATCAAAAGCCAAAACCAAGACCAGATTGCTGGAACCAGGACCCACAGGGTCTGACAACCTGTGCAAGAACCTGGTGCCCAGCACTAACTCAATGAGTTGCAACATGGAGACAGACACCTAGCTATCTAAGGCAGAATCAACCAGGGGCTGGGAAAACTCCAAGACTCTGAAGGCTGACCAAGACCCCAGTGCCTCAGGCGGAAAGTATTTGAGCAGTTGGACCTTAGAACACTAGAACTGAAGAGGCTAGGGGAGGAAAAAACAGACTTGGGGCCAAAGGAGCCACAGATTCGATTCTAGTAGCTGAGGAGGCAGGAAGTATCCCTAGGCCCATCTGGGCCTGAAGAAAGGAATTCATCAGTTGCTCCAAATCAGATGATTTAAGACTTACAATTTATCTGGAGGACCAAGAAGAAGCCAAAGATGGTGGCTGCAAAGGCTTCTTATGGATCTGAGTAGGGGTGCAGATAATTCTGGAGAAAATTTGGTTAGTGTAATATGACAGAAGGCAGAATGGATGCTGGGTGAAGAAACAGAAGGATCTTTAGAAAAAAGGGACTAGATATACTAAGAATGGTGGAGCTGGAAGATTCTGTGTTCCAAAACCCTATAACTGGCAATTAGTCTTAAGACGGTGCTGAAGGACCAGATGAAGCAGGACCTGGAGGAGCTGAAGATTAGTGAAACTTCAGGTCCAGCTGGCCCTCAGTAGAAGAGGAAGAGTGCTTACTCTCCTCCTTGTCCTTGATCTTGCATCCACAAGGGGATTCTGAAGAGACATTCTCCTTTATCTTTTCTTTCACCTTCTTGGACTTCCTGTTATTCTTGACAGGAGAAGCAGAAGCTGAGGGCTGTAGTAGGCTTTTTAAAACATGCTTGGCCCTCCTGTCAGCCACAGCTCTGGCACTGAAAGCAGCACAAGTCTTCATTTGAAGTTTAGGTGTACCACACCCAAACAATAAACATACCTAGCATGGGTGTCTTGTGGGGGCAACTTGTGCCCACATGTACTGTTGTTTAAGCCCCAAAGGTGACTTACTCTCCATACTCTAGTGGGAAATCGACTCAACCAGAAACTTAGATGAAAACTGCAATAGTCAAAAAACTCTACAAACCACAACAACAAAAATAAGGCTATAATGGAAAAAACAGCATTAAAAAACAGATAAATACTTTTTTTATGTATCTAAAGTTATAGAAAAAAAGATGAGTGGAAAATACACCAAGAGAAAACACCTAAAGAACTACCAATTTAAGTCTATAAAATACAGCAAACAGAACCCTAATCTATGCATCTGTACTAAACACAGCACAAAAGTATTTATCGCTAAGACGTAGAGGGGGCTGAAAAGGGAAAAGAAGACAAAATCTTTGAAAAAGGTATCACTTAACTTAAGATGTCAGTGGGTAGTGATGCAGTGGTGGCAAACGAGATATGAAGAAAATCAGTTAGAGTAGGGAATTGAGGAGGAGGAGTTCCGAGACTGAAGATTCTGAAAGTGTCGCAGTCGAACCCAAGTCAGATCTGGTAAGCCACAGGTTGAGATACATAGATGACAACATCAGATCCTGTTCTATTATTTTTAAGTGAATAAAAAAAAGTTTCACATATCTTAGACCACCAATTGTGTTGCTATAAGAGAACCCAGCATTGCATTTATGACCGTGACTTATGTATGGACCAGTGTTCTACATTACCACCAGTTTCTCTACCCCAGCAACCCCAGGTGAGTTGACACACAATTTCAACAGTATGCCCTGTGCCTGCCTGGGCTTTCTTCCTCAGCAGGTGCCCAAACTACATCAGCTTTTGTCAGTATTGACCCCCAACATGTATACTCCACAGTCCTTATTTTCCAAGTTCCTCACTCTGTCATGAAGAATGAGTCCAGCAGCCCTGTGAAGCAGTCATATTTCTGACCCTTGTATCTGTGAACTCTTCCTTTTGATCACTGACTAGAACAGAAGTGGCAAACTCCTACAACCTATTAGTACCCTAGCTTCAGCTTTCTCAGCAAGGCTGAGGAATGCAATCCCTTTGTAAATGAAGCACATCCTCCACCCCATCACTTTTTTTCTAGTTTCAGCACTCAAATCTGTTTCTTGTTCAGAACTCATTGTAAGCACTGAATAAGCTACAAATTACTACAGCACTCAACTTTCCTCACTTGTCAAGAAGAAAACAGTTTTTAGTACTTAATAAATAAGCACCTATCCAGGCATGTCTAAGGGTCAACTTGCAGTGTTTTCTCCTGTCTACCTGATGAATCTGGGCATCTTGGGGCAATGCAGCAATTGTGTCTTCTACACAGACAACACTCTCCTCCTACCACCCAACACAACAACCTGTGAGAGATGCATTTATATAACCAAACTGGAAGCAGAGCTCCCTTCACCCAAGACTGGGACTAGAGAGTCAAGAGGAGAAGGTAAACACATGCACCACACCACGCTCTTCACATAGTCCCTCAAAACCTACACCATCAAAACACACACACAGAAACACAAAACACACACCTACATTCGTGGAGGCTCTAAAAAAAATCTACCCAAGTAACAGGGACCTCCAAAGCAGAAACGCAAGCAACCTTCACCCCCCCCCCCCACAACACAACCCAAATGACACATAACCCACAAACTCAGTGTGTCACTCAACCACAGCCCATAAGGCATAACAATGTACCAAACACTCTAGTCAAAGGTGACTCTGTAGTCAGGCACACTGATATTCCACTCACCAGGCTAAACAAGGAGAAAGTTACTGTCAGCTGCCTGTCCGATGCCAGGATCCACCACATAACGCATGCACTCAGGTCACTCCACAGCAAGTACAAATATGACTCTGTTATTGTCCATGTTGGTGTGAATGACCTGTTGGTGTGAATGACCTGAGGAGTACCTCCCTGGACTACATGAAAAGAGACATGGAGGAGCTTTCTGATCTTGTAGCCCACGCAGGTATGACCCTAGCCATGAGTAGCATCCTGCCATCACCCAGAATGATACCACAGTACAAGGACAAAATGATTGACTTCAACAATTGGCTAAGCTTCTGGTGTCATTCTAATGGGATCCAGTATCTGTCTACCTGGGATGACATGATCAATAAACCACGATGCTTTGCCAGAGATGGCCTACACCTGTCACCCTTGGGATTCTGGATACTGGCTAAGGCTCTTGCCACCCCTATAATGCCTTTTTAGGCAAGATTCAAATGACAAATTCACCACTGTAACAGGTACAAGCAAGCAAAATCTGCAGGTAATGTTAGAAGTCTAAACCTCAAAATGCACTCACTCGAGGCACTCCTTAAAATGGAGAACATTGACATCTGTGCAGTGACAGAGACCTGGTTCAAGGCTTCAGAGAGCACCCCTGCATTACCAGGCTATAATTCATACCACACCTTTCGGCCACCTAACCTGGACCGAAGCACTAAAGGCAGAGGCGTGTCCATACTCATTAAGGATATCCACACCTCCAGACTAGTTGCTCATCATATTGCATCTGAGATTATCCAAGTGCAATAACTCTGGGCAAGACCACAATGCAAACTGTAGCTTGCTACAGATTCATCACCATGCCCCAGGATTCCCACTCCTCATTTCTTGATACACTGGAAAATATTAGGGTACAACCTAACACCCTAATAATGGGCGATTTCAACTACACCACCATTAACTGGGAAAACTATTCATGTCCTAACTCTTGTGCTCAACGTTTTCTGGAATTCATAAATTCCAATGCCTTGGATCAACTTATCTACACCCCCACCAGGGATAGCAATATCATAGACCTGGTCATTACCAACATGGGCCACCGGTGTTCCACACCAGAGGTCAATTCCTCGTTGGTCAGATCCGACCACAAGCAAATCACCCTAGACATCTACATCCCACCCCCACCCCCCATTAGGGAAACCACCGTAAAAAATGTCTCCAAAGACAACTTCACGCTTCTTAAGACAGAAGTGGCAAACTTCACGACACCCATGCTGACGGACAATAGAGATATGACTGCTGAATCCTATACAATTGCACTTTATAAGCACTTGCATGAGTGCATGGATCGTGCAATCCCTAAGAGAACTAAGATGCTATCCCCCAAAAAAAGGAAGCCAATCTGGTGGTCCCCTGCTATAAATAAACTCTACAACAGAAGAAGGAAACTGTTGCAAAAAAGAGTAAAATCCCATGATTGGAGGAACTCCGTGGTCAGCCTCAGTATGAAGCTGAGATCCCTCATAAAATTCTCCAAAGCTGGTTACGAAAACAAAATCACCACTGATTCTAAAGACAACCACAAAGCATTCTATAGCTATGTCAAGAATTTCAATGGCAACACTCAGATCTGCTCTGAGTTGCAGTACAATGGCACTAAATAAGCATTGCCAACATCCTGGCAGATAGGTTCAGTGCTAATTCACCCCTCTCTCATCCCCTAAAGAGCCCATCTCAATACCAGAAGAATGCAAAGTACCTGTAATCACAGCTGCACAAGTAAAAACACACTCTTCAATGCCAAGAACACAGCATCCATGGGACCTGACAACATCCCAGGCTGCATTCTACATGAACTACAAAACGAACTGGAACCCCACCCCAAGTACCATGTTCAGTCATAGCCTCACCTCAGGCTTTGTGCCCACTGAATGGCGCACAGCAATGGTTATCCCACTCCACAAAGGGGAGCCACCACAGACCCCAGGAACTACCACCCCATTAGCCTGATGAGCCTGGTCTGCAAGGCTATGGAGCATATCATCATGGAACTTATAAACAATGACATTGGTAATCTCCAAATTCTGGACCCTTCCCAGGTTTATAAAAGGCAGACCATGTCTCCTAAACCTGATGGGCTTCTTTGAAGCGGTCACCAAAGCCGTAGATGAGGGTAAGGTGGTACACACAGCCTACCTAGATCTCGCCAAGGCTTTCAACTCCATCCTCCACTCTGGAATTATAGACAAACTCACTAAACTAGGTATAAATCCCTATGTCACAAGATGGGTTGCCAACTGGCTCACTGACAGAACCCACACTGTGAAAGTAGCAGACTCTAAATCCAACTTCAGACCAGTGACAAGTGGAGTACCACAGGGTTCAGTCCTAGGTCCTCTCCTGTTTGGTATCTACTTATCTGAAGTACAGGCTAACACAGAAGGTCTTTGGCTAACAAAAGTTGCAGATGACTGAAAACTAAGAGCCATAATTAAAACTCCTATTGATGTGAACATCCTACAAAAAGGCCACAGTAGTCAGGAAATCCTTCTACGTGGCACACCTCATCACAAAAGGTTTCTCATCCAGATAAAAAGAGGTCATTGATCCCCTCTACTCATCACTCATTAGACCCATTATAGAGTACAATGCCCCTTTTGGTATGTACCTCACAAGACATCAGCAACAACTGGAAAGGCCACAGGAATACCTCACAAAGAGGATTACTCAGAGGCGATCTCTACCTAACATACAAAGCTATGTCAAACCCAGAGCTGTTGGACATGCTCCACGTAAGGAAATCCCAATCCCTCTGAGCTACACACTTTAGGGACCTAAACCTTGTCACCACAATAAACAGAACATGCTGGAGGGAATAGATTCCTGTTTTAGAGACTTCCCATACTCTGGAACAAACTACCTATCTATATCAAACAAAGCTCCTCATTAGCACTCTTCAAGAAAAATCTTGATGATTGGATGAGAGATAGGAAATTCACCCTGTGGATCAATTCTGCGTTTCTGCTTGACAGGGGCACAGGAAAATAATTTTCTTGGGTGGCAAAAGCCAAGGTACCATTTGGATTGGCTTATATAGGCCCTAGGGCCAATGGCCTAGTACCTACCTATAAACCTATGAACCAAGCATGGCTGCAAGGATATCTTGAACAGAATTTTTTCAGTTATGTGTTTTGAAAAAGGGTGAAAAGATCTACTTGAGGTATTTCCCACATCTGGATCAAGTCCTGAAAGACCTCTATATGGCCCTCCCACTCAATAGGTTCTATCCAGGATCTGCTTAGTTTGTCTGCCATTGTGTTTTGCTCTGACAGAATGTACAAGGCCTGAAGAATCAAAGAATGTTGTATAACCAGCTCCCAGACCATCACTGCCAACCAGCAAAGGTGATATGATTTTGTACCGATTTACTTATTCATATATCACATCACTGCAGTGTTGTCTATGACCACTAAGAAAAGAACCGGAGTCCATAAGTGGTGAAGAACGTTTAAGGCATGAATCACTGCCAACATGTCTTTTACATTTCTGTGCTTTGACATGTCCTGAGGACCTCACAAGCCTTGCACTTGAACTCCCATGAAGACTGCTCCCTATGCAAAATCTGAAGAAACTGGATGGATTGGACTGGGGTCTGAAAAGAAAAAGGGAGTCCTGGATTCAGAGACAGTTGAGTCCCCCAACACTGCAGTTCCTGTTTCACAGATTTGAGTACTGGTACCTGGAAATCCAAGTGATGAAGGTACTGGGTCCAACAACTGTTCAAGTACCACTGATTTATTCTCATGTATAGTCTGCTAGTGGATCTATGAGGATCATTGATGCCATGAGGCCTAGAATTTTGAAGAAAACTCTTGCTCAGGGCACGTCTAGAAGACAGAAAGCCAAGAAAATCCCCTGGTAAGTCAAAACTTTGGCTTCTGGCAGGAAGGCCACCCTTTTTACTGTGTCTGTCAAACACCCCAGGAAAACAATTAATTAAGAGGGCATGACTCAGCATAGTCATTCCTTTGGAGGGACTGCATTCTTTTTCAGAAAGAAATCCCTCTTGTTTGGTTTTGAAGGGTTATTCGTCTGTCATTTCCTTTTGGATCCCTGACTTTTGTTTAGCTATTTTTTTGCTCTACCCTTTGAATAATGCACACTGTTTGGAGAAGACTTGGGTACATGAAACATCCTAGATATAACATATGCATTAATTTGCTTCTATCATCTCAGCATTTGAGAATCTGTGTAACAAAGGGCCCAAACACCAATTCAGAACTTAAAGCTGCATTCAACATTTTGGCTTTAAAATCATCAGAGAAGTATTCTTCTTTTTCTTTCGGCTTTTTCTCGGTTAGGGGTCGCCACAGTGGATCACCTGTCCGCTCTTGATTGGCAGTGGAGTTTTACAGTGTTGAGTTGCCAACCAGGCGCCCAACCTTCCACAGAAGGCACACACGCACATGCACTCACACCTAGGGCCAATTTAGAGTGTCCAATTCACCTGCAGTATGTCTTTGGGATGTGGGAGGAAACCGGAGCACCTGGAGGAAACCCACGCAACCACAGGGAGGACATGCAGACTCCACACAGAAGGCACCCCAGCCAAGGATCGAACCGGAGAACCTCTTGCTGTGAGGTGACAATGCTTACCACTGCACCACCGTGGCCACCCTAAAATCATCAGAGAAGTACAGATAATATAACCAACCATAATGCTAGCTTAATAAAACAGAAGAAGCAGCATTTCTTAAGACTGTATATGCACATTCAAGTATACCTCTCAAAACCATGTTTAGAAACAAATCCAGCCATATAAGACTTTTGCTCTGCAGGCAAGGTTGCAGCAAAACTATCCAATCAACACACACTCTGTAAAATAAACTTACCCATATAGCCTTGATAATTTAACATTTTAAAGGTTAGATTACTAGAAAGAGACACCTTTTTGAAGATCTTACCATGTTATTTGAGCAGGCAGCTGGGAACACCACAGCTAAGTTAGCTTAGCAGTCAAAAAACAAAAGAGACCTGTCTTATCCGAGGAAACGCTATATTTTCTCTGAGCCTTTGTTAGAGATTGCCGGAATAGATACTGGTGTCCTGCAGGCAGTTCTATAGAATCTTCCAAGGCTAATAAAAACTGATAAATTCACTGGTACCAAGAAGGAGGCAACAGTATTCCAAACTCAAAATGTATTAGAACAAGTTTAGCGCTTTTGTTCCGTACATCACATAGAACTTCCTCAGAACTAAATCTGTTATTAAGGACACTTATTTTATACATAATTAAAATCAACAAGAACAAGATCGGAAAGGAGCAGTCCGTAGCACGTCCTGGAAATCACCCAGTCAAACAGATGCTGACACAAAAACTTGCCTGAACGCAAATTTATTGTTTAAAATAAGAGCGTTTTCGCTGTCGGTACAAAAGGCAGCTTCTTCAGAACAGTATATGAATAAAACAGTTTGGCGCCAAGCCTTTCATTTAAAAAAACAGAGTGTAGCGTGTCATACTGACATCACTACTTCTTAAAACAATTTAAAGACGCACTGACATAATACTTTAATACTTAAAATTCAGATAAACAACAAGAATAAATAGTCCCTATAACTGACTTACAAAGAAATAGTAAACCACATACTAAAAACAGGCATTAACTTGTATCACGAACCCAAGATAAATCTAAACATTAAAAAGGAAGACAGTGTTATTATGTTGATAAATATATACTAGACTCATAAAAATAGAGGTGCTCATCTAGGAACAATCAAAGCACAAACGTCCCTCAAAAATAATGAGGTAGATAAAAAATTAAAACCGTCTAGTAATAACATTATTATTAAAACAGATGGCCCCTCGAGTACTAGAAACAAATGGAAGATGACGAGATGGAATAGCCCAGTATCATTATATATACAAATCTATACAATAAGCTCTATTTGATATAACTTCTCATTTTTAATAATACTGAGATATTTCAATTTTCATTGAGGCCAGGGCAGTGGAACGCGTTAAGCTTAATCTGCCATTCCAATTCATGAACATAAATTTCTATTTATGGGAATCGATCATTTACCCCCGAGTATTAGAGGGGGCCCGTTGTCTTTGTTACTTGAACTTCATGAATTGGAATGGCAGATTAAGCTTAACGCGTTCCACTGCCCTGGCCTCAATGAAAATTGTAATATCTCAGTATTATTAAAAATGAGAAGTTATATCAAATAGAGCTTATTGTATAGATTTGTATATATAATGATACTGGGCTATTCCATCTCGTCATCTTCCATTTGTTTCTAGTACTCGAGGGGCCATCTGTTTTAATAATAATGTTATTACTAGACGGTTTTAATTTTTTATCTACCTCATTATTTTTGAGGGACGTTTGTGCTTTGATTGTTCCTAGATGAGCACCTCTATTTTTATGAGTCTAGTATATATTTATCAACATAATAACACTGTCTTCCTTTTTAATGTTTAGATTTATCTTGGGTTCGTGATACAAGTTAATGCCTGTTTTTAGTATGTGGTTTACTATTTCTTTGTAAGTCAGTTATAAGGACTATTTATTCTTGTTGTTTATCTGAATTTTAAGTATTAAAGTATTATGTCAGTGAGTCTTTAAATTGTTTTAAGAAGTAGTGATGTCAGTATGACACGCTACACTCTGTTTTTTTAAATGAAAGGCTTGGCGCCAAACTGTTTTATTCATATACTGTTCTGAAGAAGCTGCCTTTTGTACCGACAGCGAAAACGCTCTTATTTTAAACAATAAATTTGCGTTCAGGCAAGTTTTTGTGTCAGCATCTGTTTGACTGGGTGATTTCCAGGACGTGCTACGGACTGCTCCTTTCCGATCTTGTTCTTGTTGGGTTGTATTGCCGTTTATTCTTCAGTTTTACATAATTAAAATCAGATGATATGCTGCTAGACCCAGCCTACCAATTAAAATTGATTGCAAGGTAAAACCATGCACAAGGATAAAAATAGAAATAGCACTGCACTATATAACATCTTAGTATTTCAACTTTAAAATTTAATAGCCATTGAATCGTTCAAACCTGGAAAACACTGCATTAACTAAACTTTGCCATTTTAATTTACATTTATTAAGATGTGCTTCTATAAGAAACCTCCTTTTATCTTTTGTTAGTTGCTCCATAACTACAAAAGCAAAATTTTGGTCATTATTTTCTTGTATGTGTCTGAAAAGGCATAGGCGCCGGAAGCTGTTAAAGACTTGGGGGGCGGAGGGTGACAGGGGCACTTAGTGAACTAAAAAGGGTAATTTTTTTATAACTATTTGCTACCACAACATAGGTTCACTTGGAGGACATTTAAGCTTAGCCAATTCCCTTTTGGTCCTTGACTTAACATTTTCTGATTGGTTTTAGCTATCCCCATGGCTGATGATTGTATATTAGCCCTAGTGAGAACAACTGTGATCATACCACAGATAATTTGAGGGGGCCATGTAAGGGATGCAGCGTTTTGGAACTGCTTCTATCCATAAGTGGCATGAGGGGAAATCCTGGAGTACATTTTCTATTACCCATCCTTAGATCCAAGTTGCATTTGAATATGGATGGATGAGCTTTGCTTTATGTTTATGGATAGTCTGTTCCAGAACAGTGGTAGCCTTTGTGATACATATCCATCTCTCCACAACATTCAGTTTAGATACCTGGACTGAGTATTTCTGATGCCATTTGACTTGCTGATGTTCAGTAGGTCCATCTGTATTATGTCGGAGGATGCTTTGTATGCCAGACATGTCACCTCTAAGCACTCTGTAGGATACTGAGTATAGTAATAAATCTTTGAGGTGGTCCATGCAAGACCTATTGTTTAGGACTTGTATCCTTTTAGTAAGGCATCTCTGAAGGTATTCCAATTGTTGCATGGGGCTGGACAGCTACATGCCAAAGTGGGCATTATACAAAATCTTTTCCTGATACACTGGAAAATATTAAGGTACAACCCAACACCCTAATAATGGGTGATTTCAACTACCCTACCATTAACTGGGAAAACTACTCGTGTACCAACTCTTTTGCTCAACATTTTCTGGAATTCATCAATTCCAATGCATTGGGTCAACTAATCCACACCCCCAACAGGGGCAGCAATATCCTAGTCCTGGTCATCACCAACATGGGCGACCGGTGTTCCACACAAGAGGTCAGCTCCTCGTTGGTCAGATCCGACCACAAGCTAATCACCCTAGACATCCACATCCCGCTCCCAACTCCCATTAGGAAAACAACTGTAAAAAAATTCTCCAAAGCCAACTTCATGCTTCTTAGGACAGAAGTGGCAAACTTCACGACACCCATGCAGATGGACAATAGAGGTATGACTGCTGAATCCTACACAAATGCACTTTATAAGGACTTAAACGAGTGCATGGATCATGCTATCCCTAATAGAACCAAGATGCTATCCTCCAAAAAAAGGAAGTCAATCTGGTGGTTTTCTGCCATGAAAAAACTCTACAACTGAAGAAAGAAACTGTTGCAAAAAAGAGTAAATTCCCATGATTGGAGAAACTCCCTGGTAAGCTTCAGTAAGATGCTGAGATCCCTCATAAAATCCTCCAAAGCTAGTTATGAAAACAAAATCGCCACTGATTCTAAAGACAACCACAAAGCATTCTATAGCTATGTCAAGAATCTCAGTGGCAACACTCAGATCTGCTCTGAGTTAAAGAACAATGACACTAAATATACAGAACCAACTGATATTGCCATCATCCTGGCAGATAGGTTCAGTGCTAACTTTACCCCCTCTCACCCCCTAAAGGGCCCATCTTTATACCGGAAGAATGCAACGTTCCTGTAATTGCGGCTGCACAGGTAAAAACCTCACTCTCCAAAGCCAAGAGCACAGCATCCATGGGACCTGACAACATCCCAGGCTGCCTTCTACACGAACTATAGAATGAACTGACACCCCACCTAAGTACCATGTTCAATCATAGCCTCACCTCAGGCTTTGTGCCCATTGAATGGCACACTGCAATGGTTATCCCACTCCACAAAGGGGGGGGCAACAACAGGCAATGGAAACTACTGCCCCATTAGCCTGATGAGCCTGGTCTGCAAGGCCATGGAACATATCATCATGGAACTCATAAACAAAGACATTGGAGATCTCCACACTCTGGACGCCACACAGTCCGGGTTTGTAAAAGGCAGATCATGTCTCCTAAACCTGATAGACTTCTTTGAAGCAGTCACTAAAGCCATAGATGAGGGTAAAGTGGTTCACACAGCCTATCTAGATCTTGCCAAGGCATTCAACACCATCCCCCACTCTGGAATTCTAGATAAACTCACTAAACTAGGTATAAATCCCTATATCACAAGATGGGTTGCCAACTGGCTTACTGACAGAACCCACACTGTGACAGTAGCAGACTCCAAATCAGACTTCAGACCAGTGACAAGTGGAGTACCACAGGGTTCAGTCCTGGGTCCTCTCCGGTTTGGTATCTACTTCTCTGAAGGACAGGCTAACACAGAAGGTCTTTGGCTAACTAAATTTGCAGATGACTGCAAACTAGGAGCCATAATCGAAACTCCTAACGATGTGGACATCCTACAAAATGGCCTCACTGCGACAGATGCCTGGTGTCAAAGCCATGGTATCAAGCTCAATGCCAAAACGTGCATTGTCATCCCCTTTGGTAAAAACTCTGTACCCATGAACTACCACATAGGCGGTAGTCTACTTAACACCAAAAGTGTGATAAGAGACCTTGTGACACAGGTGGGCAGTAGTCTCTCCTTTGATAATCCCATCACCACAGTGGTCAGGAATTCCTTCTACGTGGCACACCTCATCACAAAAGGTTTCTTATCCAGAAAAAAAAGGTCATTGTTCCCCTCTTCTCATCACTCATTAGACCCATTATAGAGTACAACACCCCTTTTGGTATGTACCTCACAAGACATCTACAACAACTGGAAAGGCTGCAGAAATACCTCACAAAGAGGATTACTGGCCTCAGACAGATGCCCTACAGACCGACTCAAAAAACTCCAGCTTTACTCCGTCGCATATCGCCTACTCAGATGCGATCTCTGCCTAACATACAAAGCTATGTCAAACCCAGAGCTGTTGGTCATGCTCCACTTAAAGAAATCTCAATCTCTCTGAGCTACATGCTCTAGGGACCTAAACCTTGTCACCACAATAAACAGAACATGCTGGAGGGATAGATTCCTGTCCCAGAGACTTCCCATACTCTGGAACAGACTACCTATCTATGTCAAACAGAGCTCCTCATTAGCACTCTTCAAGAAAAATCTTGATGATTGGATGGGTAATAGGAAATTCACCCCGGGGATCACTTCTGTGGTTCTGCTTGACAGGGGCACAGGAAAATAATTTTCTTTGGTAGCAAAAGCCAGGGTACCTTTTTGGCTTGGCTTGTATAGGCCCTAGGGCCAATAGCCTATTACCTACCTATGAACCTATGATTGACATAATGAGAGCTTTGTAAAGGGGGACAACAACATCTCTAGATCTAGTCACAATCAATTTGTTTATAAGCTGTGCAATATTTAAAGACTTTCTTATGACTCTGGGCACATGTTGGCCAAAAGTTAGGTCACTGTACGCACAGGTTCCCAAATGCCAAACAATTGGATCAGTTCTCAGAGGGCATTGTCATGATTTTGACACCAGTTATTATTTGGGACAAACCTTCCTGCATTATGGTTAAGTCATTTGGGGATTTAATAACTTCTCCTAGCTTGCAGACATCTCAAACTTAGTTGGTCAAAGCTCTTTGGTATTTCCTTTTACTTTTGAGATGTATATGCCAAACAGAAAAAGTCTCAGCACTGAACCCTGGGGGACTTCATTGGTGACTGGTCTCTTCCCCTGTTTTGATGTCCTGCATCCTGTGAGCCAAGCTGGCGATGTAAATGCTTGCTCCTACATTATTCATCTTTTGTACTACACCCGAGTAGGGGATTGTGTCAAAAGGCTTGACCAGGTCAAGGTAATGTGGCGTGAACTGTTTTACCTTCATCCATTGCTTTGGTAACAAGAGTAAAGCTTAAAATTTGCCCATGATTTTGAGCCTTTCACACTTTCCTCTGGGCTGTTTTCAAACACATTTTTAGGGCCATGCATACATGTATGCATTCCTTGATTCACCTTCCTGATTGTATTAAATTATATTCCTTGTATAATACGCACACTTGTTAGATTTAAGTTACAGCGCATTTTAAATTTATTGTTTTAACATTTTTCCAGTAGGCAATGAAACAAAAATGCTTTAACCAATAATGACAAAACTGCCATATTCAGAACATTTCCATGATAACAGTCTACTTCCACACACAACTGCATTTTAAATTTATTGTTTGAACATTTTTCCAGTAGGCAATGAAGCATAATGCATGCACCAATAATGACAAAACTGCCCTATTCAGAACATTTCCATGATAACAGTCTACTTCTACCCACAATATATAAATATAGAATCACAGTAGTATAAACCATAGGCATGTTGAACAGCTTCTTGAACTTATTTTCATTTGGGGGTGGGGAGGGGGGGGCAAAAGGCCCAAAACCAGGGACACATTTTAAACATTGCTTGTATAATTTTGGAAAGTTGCTTGCATAAAATGTTGTGTTACCACCATGCATTTCACTGCCAAATCTTGAACCCAGAAACCTGTGCACTACAGTCAGAGCAACATACCACTAAGCTAAACCAGCAGTTTCTTGAAAGACAGTAAGACAAACTTAAATGGCTATCACACACACACACACACACACACACACACACACACACACACACACACACACCTCCCTGGCAGCTAAATAAATAAAATAAAAACTGAATGTACTCACTTGAGTCTGCAGCTCTGATTCCTCACACACACACACACACACACACACCTCTGATCCTGGCAGCTAAATAAATAAAATAAAAACTGAATGTACTCACTTGAGTCTGCAGCTCTGATTCCTCACACACACACACACACACACACACACACACACACACACACACACACACACACACACACACACACACACACACACACACACACCTCTGATCCTGGCAGCTAAATAAATAAAAACTGAGTGTATTCACTTGAGTCTGCAGCTCTGATTCCACATACTTCTCAACTGTCCCTGATTTTGACTCAGATTTTAGCTCTGTCCCTCTTAATTCCTCCTAAAACTAGTGACTTTTGGAGGAAAGGTGGTGAATTACACTTAATGAATAATGACAATAATTAAGAGTTATAGACTTCTTTTACTTCAGAAAATGTGTATTAATTCATATGCTCTGATTCTGTCAATGTTTCAAGTTAATAGCACTAATATTTTAAAAGTGTCACCTGATTGTCCCTGATTTTTTCTTGACTTGTTCCTGATTCTGTTGAAATTTGTCCCAGATTGGTTGAGAGGTCTACACACACACACACACACACACACACACACACACACACACACACACACACACACACACACACACACACACACACCTCTGATCCTGGCAGCTGAATAAATAAAATAAAAACCGAGTGTATTCACTCGAGTCTGCAGCTCTGATTCCTCCCAGCCGAAAATACATCCCGGCAGCTAAGTCTGCAGTAATATCCAGCTGAAAATAAATCCATTCCATTCCTAAATGAAAACCGTCCGTTCCCACCCAGAAATATGCGCATGCTGTGTGCGATGACATCACATCAGCTAAAAGCATGAAAATAATTCAAATGGGACGGTTGGGAGGAATAGGTATTATCTGCAAAAGTGGGGGGCTCCCCTCCCCCCTCGCTCTATGGTTCCGGCGCCCATGTGAAAAGGGTATTTGTGGTCTTTGATTTTTGTATATGTTGCATGTGTTCAGAAATTTAATTCTTAAGCATCCTCTGGGTTTTCACTATATAAAAAAACAGGACACTTAGAACCCAAAGCTCCATACACCACATTTTTTGACTCACAACAATAATGCTCTGTGACAAAATATTCTTTACTTCTAATTACGACACTATTAGTTACCAGAATGTTTTTGCATTGTACACAGTGTCCACACGTAAACATTCCTAGGGGTCTGTTACTAGCTGGTTTATTTTTCTTGAACTCTCTTTGAACTTGAAATTGTAAGGAAATTAAATCTAGCCTTATGGTTTCCTGAAAACAGTATAATCAACAGCATGCTGAAGTTAAGCAGTCCTAGTTGTTTCAATCCCCCCTTGAATGTTCAGATGCAAATGTTTGAAAAAATGTGTGAACGTGATATAAGATGTATTTTGCCAAAACTAATTGAAAAGAAAAGCTTCAATCTATATAAAACTGAAAAGTTAATGTTAAATGACATGTGTAATAATTCTTCTATTAGAGACATGAAGCCAGAAAAGGGAAAGGCTTGGCTTACTGAACAACATTCAATATGCAAGTAAAATGAAATGTATGTTGAATGAAGAAGCTTACACTGAAAGTTCTTTAAGTGAAATCATTAGGGCATACCACCTTATAGATAGCTGCCTTTATGATATGTTGATGCAAGGACAATTGGCCAGAAGTGAGTATGAATATATGCATAATGATAAGCCAGTACTGGCAGGGATATTTGGTACCCCAAAATTACATAAAAGTGTAGATGATCGTCCTTTTAGGACTACTGTAGATGCCACCAGGTCCAAAGCTTATTATACAGCAAGATATGTGGACTACTTGGTCAAGAGTAGTGTTAATAGAATAGGTCTCCTAAGATTCATCAGGTATGGGGATGGCTGGGAGGGAAGGTGAGAAACAAAGAAGAAGGACAACACTGATGCCAAGTTAAGGTAAATACATAACTTAAAAATTTGATATTGTCCTCTTCATTCTTCCTCACAGATGGGTTAGAGTCCCCAGCTACGCAACTCTTGGGTGGCCTCAACGAAGGATATGCTGCAGCACTGCCGAACAAAAGGCAGCTCTGCTTCTGGAAATAATGTCCAAGTTGTAATGTGTGACAAAGGTATGAGTTTTCGACCAAGTGGCCACTGGATAAATCTCGTCTATCAATACTCTGTAAGAAAATGCAGTTGAAGTAGCCATAGATCTGGTTGAATGAGCTCTAGGAATATGAGACAACTGTAGACCATTCTTGGAGTAAATCTTAGAAATGCAGTCCGTAATCCATTTAGCTAATGTAATTTCAGAAACTGTTTACCCTAAATGGTTAGACGAAGAGGACAAAAATAGTTAGTCAGGTTTTCTGTACTGTTTTGTTCTGTAAGGGTAAAAACAAAGTTGCCTGTGGGCATCAAGAAGTTGTAGCATATGTTCCCCCTTGTTTGAAAATTTCAGAAAGAAGACTGGTATTTGAATTGACTGGTTGAAATTAGTTTCTGTGTCTATCTTAGGCATAAAGGAGGGATTGGTATGAATGGATACCCTGTCCTTATGGAAAATAATGTAAGATGGTTTAACAGACAAGGCTTGAACTTCCAAAATTCTTCTTGCTGAGATTATGACCACCAAGAAGACAGTTTTCCAAGAAAGAAACTTCATGTCACAATCAGCAGCTGGTTTGAAAGGCCTAGGCCCTGGAGAACAACAGTAAGATCCTAAGCAGGGGAAGAATCTTGTAATGGAGGCCTGAGTTAGAAAATTCCTTTTATGAAGGCCTTACATAATCTAGAAGTAGCCGGAGTTACAAACAGATTCTTAGAGTGTAAGCTTGATATGGTGGCCAGTTGAAGTTTGATGGGAGGAAAAACTATGAAAATGGAGGATGGCTGTGATCGGAGCTGAAAAAGCATTGATGTTCTCTTTGCAGGCCCAAAAAACAAATCTTTTCCATTTGCTTTTGTAAACCTTCTTAGTAGAGGGTCTCTGACAGGCTAACACAATGGCTTGCACTGGGGAAGTAAGCCTGGACCTCTGTACAATTATTGGAATTGGAGAAACCAAGCAGTCAGTTTCAGGGAGTGTAGATTCCTTTGATAACCCTCTGATGGGTGAGAGAGGAGATCCTGTCTGCATTTCAGTGTCCGTGGTGGATACTTCAGGTGAGACCAGAGGAAGGCCAAGACCAAAAGGGAGCAGTGAGGATTACCAAGGCCTTCAACTGCCTCACTTTCTGTAGAAACTTTGAAGCAAGTGGTAGACAGGGGTAAAAATAAAGGGAACCGGGGGCAGTTGTGAACTATAGCATCTCTCTGGGACTCCACCCAAGGGGGGATCAGAGCAAAATAGTTGCTGCACTTGTTTTTCTGGGGGAAGCAAATAGGTCACAGCAATGTTGGCCCCAATGGACAAAGATCAGGTTCACTACTGATTGACTGAGGGACCACTTGTGAGGGTTCAGAATGGACCTGCTGAGTCTGTCCACCAGAACATTGGACTTCCCCAATACGTAAGTTGCAACCAGAAAGAGGTCTAAAGATATCGCCCATTCCCAGAGTGTCATGACCTCTCTGCACAAGGGATATGAACAGGTTCCTCCTTGTTTGTTGATATATCTGACAACCGACATGTTATCTGTATGAATTGCAATAGGTCCCAGAGGAAGAACGTCCTGAAAAAGCTTGCAATGTAAGAGGAAATGCTGTCATCTCCAGAACATTAATATGCAATCTGGTCTCCATGCGAGTCCATGTGCTTGGACCATCTTTCCTTTGAAATGCCCCCCACACCAACTGGGAAGCATCTGTAGTCACTGTGGCTGTGGGGTTGAGGAGAAGGAACAGTCTGCCAAGAATAAGATCATCTGAAAGAAACTATCACTGAAGATGCTTCCTGTAAACCATAGGGGATGAGAAAGAATTGACCACTGAACAGCCAGAGTCCATTGAAGAACTGAAATAAAGAACCTCACCAGTGGAACAAGAGTAATGGCAGCCACCATAGACCCAAGAGCTTGCAGTAGACGTCTTGTTGTTGGAGATCAGTGATGCAGAATAACCTGTATCTGTTTTCAAAGCATTTGAATGCAGTGAAGGGGTAATAATGCTATGTAATCTGAAGTGTCCAGAAGGGCTCCAGTGAACCTACAATTGCTGTACCAGTGACATTTGACTGTGCCAGGTTTGTGGTGATGCCCAGTTACTGGGATATGTGGAACAAATACTCCATGGCTCAAATAGGTTGATGCCTGGTTTGGGCAGTTAGAAGTTAAGTCGTTCAAGTATGGAAACACACTGAATCCTTGCTGTCTCAGGTGAGTTGAAACTACTGCCATGCACTTGGTAAACACCCTGGGGGCTGTGGTGAGTCCAAAAGGCACAGTCCTGAACTGGCAAGGACTGGCTCCCAGCCTGAAGAGCAAATAACTCCTGGAGCGTCTCTCTATTTTGATTTGATAGTACGCATCCTGTAAGTCTGTCAAACACAATCCAATTGTCCTTCTACAACAGCAGTAGGATGGACTGAAGTGTAACCATGTAGAACTTTGCCTTTTTTACATACAGGTTTAGACTGCTTAGATTCAGAATAGGTCTCAGATGCCCGTTTTTCTTCTGCACTAAAAAGAAGTGGGAGTTAGAAATCCTCTCTGCTCAGTCGGGACCTCTTGGAGGGCTCTTTTTTTGCAGCAGGCTTTGAACTTCTACTGCCCACTTCCTTTGACTGGGTGGAAAGTCGAGGAGTTTCATTCACTTTTCTGGGGGTGACAGGGGAAAAGAGGGATGCAGTATCCTTTGAATATTATGCAAAGCACCCATGCATTTCTTGTGAGTTTGGTTCAGCTGCCCTGGTGCAGTGAAAAATGATCTCTGACTGCCTCGAGAGTACAACAGTCAGGCAGCACTTTAGGAGCACTGATAGGACTGGTCAGAGAATGGTTATCTGAAGCCCTGATCCTGTGGAACCCCTCTGTCTGTGGGGCGGCATCTCCCATTGAAGCTTCCCCCTCTAACTCTGGAGGAAGATTCTCAAGCTGTTCCTGGGAAGGCCCTCTGAACTTACAGAACCAACTTTTTCTTCCACCTCACTGATTTCTCAAAAAGGTATACTGAGTGGTAGAAAACCTGACCGTGATGGCAGACATGGTCTTCTCTTCCTGTTTACTGCAGGTTGGGGTTTCTTTGACTGATTGCCCAAACAAAGCGGAGCCATCAAAAGGGGCATTAACAAAGCATGCCATTGAAGGGCTTTGCAAAATCACAAAGCCTCATCCATGCATACCTTCTAATCGCAATACCTGTGCCAGTTGCCCATGAGGCACCCTCCGCAGCATGGGAGATAAGCCTCATGGAAGAATTAGACAGGGAAGAAAGAGTTACTAGTCAGGAAGTTACTTTCTTGAAGTCCTCTGCAGACATGTTCTCAGCTAGAGAGTCAGAAAGTTCCTTGACCAGATCTCTCTTCAATCTAGTAAAGTGTGCCATATAGTTCAATGCTCTCAGCGAGAAGGTGGCTGAGGCATAAACACACTAACCAAATATCTCCATCATTCTCGAGTCCCTGTTTGGCGGATGGACAGCGGAGCTCTGCTAAGCCTATGTGCCTCCTCTTGCATGACTTCTTACAATGAACCTCCTCTGTGGCATGCTCAGAGGAGGTCTTGGAAGAAGAGGGAGATTCCTCCAGGGGAAGCATTTGGAGACTCCTTGCTGCAGGCTGACCCTGGATAGGCATGATAAGCTCAATTCTCCAATCTAAAGGAAGATGATGGGGAGGATCATAGCTTGAGAAGATTGGGTATATGTGAGAAGAGAAAACCCTCACCAAAACCTGGAACACCGACAGACCTGGAGAATCCATCCCCAACTCCCTGGGACTGAAGCAACCAAGGAAGGAAAGGCAGTACCCCCGGATCTATGGCTCTCAGGTAGGATTGGACCTGACATGTCAAGCCCTAAAGTGCCAAGAGGAAGGGATGGTTCCAATAGAGTCAGAGCCAAACACTGCCCCAGCTCCGATGATGGCCTCTTGGATCCAAGGCCCACTTTGATCAGATGAGATCAGACTAGAGGTGGTCAAGGTGACTTTCAAAGTCATGGAAGAATGCCTCCTTAGATCTGACACCAACTCTCCTGGGTGGCTAATAACCTGAGACTCTGATACAAAGGTTAGTTTGGAGAAGGAGACTGCACTGTAACAGGAGCACTCACAGATCCCAGAGGGGATGGAGTGGGCAATACTCCCATCTGGATCTGAGTCTTGAGGATCCTCCTTATCATCCTCTCCATGTCAATTTCTGAAAGGCTCCTAGAACACATTGAGGAAGCCACAGACCCTGGTCTAAAGTGTATGCTCTGGGTTTGAAGTATCTTGGACGGTAACGCAGAGATACCGACCTAATGTAAAACTTCAAGATCTGGCTCTGAGCTCTCAGATCCAAGGCAGAGGTAGAAGGACTAGAAGAGGACCTCTGCACTGAAGAATCAGTCAGATTTGAGGAATGCCTCAGATCCATCTGCGCAGAAGGAGGTCTCGAATCTAATGATGTCTGATCCGAATATTTAGACATTTTGGCAGGCGGCTCCAATGATGCCCTGGGGATCTTGTCAGAGCACTTTATGGGGTCAGCAGACCCCACTGTACTCTTGGAAGGGGTTTGCGCCCCTGGAGATGAAGAATCTGAAGCAGGTAAAGGGCCCTTAAGAATCATCTTGTTTTTGTGAGAAGTGATTGCTCCAGGATTAAACCCCTTGCAAATTTGGCAAGTTGACCTGAGATGTTCCGGCCTTAAACAATACACATACCTGTTGTGCGCATCAGAATGTGGAATTTTGCGTCTGCATTCTGAGCAGTGTTTTAACCCTTTATGCTTATCTGACAATAGTACACAAAAAAGCACAGTACACCTGTAACAGCAGCAAGGAAAAAGGCACAGAAAAAAATGTAGACTGCAGCACTACACAGAAAGGAAATACTGTCTACAACCACTCTACAACAACAAAGGAAACTCTTCTCTCTCTCTTTTTTTTTTTTTTTTAATTTTTACAATCACTAAGCAAAAATGGAAAGAAAAGAGATAAGAATGCAGGGCTTGAAAAAGGAGCTGGCAGAGATGAAAGGAAGAATAAGAAAGCCCTATTGCCTGCGAAAACTATAGGTTCATAGGTAGGTACTAGGCTATCTGCCCAAGGGCCTACATAAGCCTATCCAAAAAGGTTTTCTGGCTTACGCCACCCAAGAAGGTTATTTTCCTGTGCCACTGTTGAGCAGAGACACAGAAGTGATCCCGGGGTGTATTATCTATTTCCCATCCACTCATCAAGATTTTTCTTGAAGAGTGATAATGAAGAACTTTGCTTGACATAGATGGGTAGCCTGTTCCAGAGTATGGGAAGTCTCTGAGACAGGAATCTATCCCTCCAGCATGTCCTGTTTATTGTGGTGACAAGGTTTAGGTCCCTAGAGCATGTAGCTCAGAGGGATTGGGATTTCTTTAGGTGTAGCATGTCCAACAGCTCTGGGTTTGACATAGCTTTATATGTTAGGCAAAGATCACCTCAGAGTAGGAGATATGCTACGGAGTAAACCTGGAGTTTTTTGAGGCGGTCAGTGTAGGGTGTTTCAGGCCAGTAATCCTCTTTGTGAGGTACTTCTGTGGCCTTTCCAGCTGCTGCAGATGTCTTGTGAGGTGCATTCCAAAAGGGGCGTTGTACTCTACAATGGGTCTAATGAGTGTCGAGTAGAGGGGAACAATGACCTCTTTTTTCCTGGATGGAGAAATCTTTTATGATGAGGTGTGCCACATAAAAGGACTACTGTCCACCTGGGTCCCAAGGTCTCTTATCACACATTCAGTGTTAAGTAGATTGCTGCCTATATGGTAATTTATGGGTACAGAGTTTTTACCAAAGGGGATGACACTGCACTTTTTGGCATTGAGCTTGAGGCCATGGCTCTGACACCAGGCATCTCTCTCAGCGAGGCCCTTCTGTAGGATGTCAACATCATTTGGGGACTTGACTATGGCTCCTAGTTTGCAGTCATCTGCAAACTTCATTAGCCAGAGGCCTTCTGTGTTGGCCTGTACTTCAGAGAAGTAGATACCAAACAGGAGAGGTCCCTGGATGGAACCCTGTGGTACTTCACTTGTCACTGCTTTGAGGTCAGATTTCGAGTTTTCAACTTTTACAGAGTGGGTTTTGTCAGTGAGCCAGTTAGCAACCCATCTTGTGACACAGGAATTTATACCTAGTTTAGTGAGTTTAGCTATAATTCCAGAATGGTGGATGGTGTCGAAAGCCTTGTTGAGGTCAAGATAGGCTGTGTGAACTACCTTACACTCATCTACGGCTTTGGTGACTGCCTGAAAGAAGTCGATCAGGTTCAGGAGGCATGATCTGCCTTTCACAAACCTGAACTGGGTGGGATCCAAAGTTTGGAGGTTACCAATGTCTTTGTTTATGAGTTTCATGATATGTTCTATGGCCTTGCAGACCAGGCTCGTTAGGATAATAGGTCGATAGTTCCCGGGATCAGTGGTGGCTCCCCCTTTGTGGAGTGGGATAACTGTTGCTGTGCACCATTCAGTGGGCACAAAGTGTGATGCGAGGCTATTATTGAACATGGTGCGTAAGTGGGGAGCCAGTTCGTTCTGAAGTACGTGTAAAATGCAGCCTGGGTTGTTGTCCAGTCCCACGGATGCTGTGTTTTTGGCTTTACAGAGTGCAACTTTTGCCTGCATAGTTGTTATTACAGGGACTCTGCCTTCTTCCTGTATAGATATGGGCCCTTTAGGGGGTGATGGGGGGTAAACTTAGCACTGAACCTATCTGCCAGGATGTTGGCAATATCAGTTGGTTCTGTAATTTTCATGTCATTGTGTTGTAACTCAGAGCAGATCTGGGTGTTGCCATTGAGATTCTTGACATAGCTATAGAATGCTTTGTGGTTGTCCTTAGAATTAGTGGTGATTTTGTTTTCGTAGCTAGCTTTGGAGGATCTTATAATGGATCTCAGCTTCTTACTGAGGCTGAACAGGGAGCTTCTCCACTCATGGGATTTTACTCTCTTTTGCAACATATTCTTCCTTCTGTTGTACAGTTTGTTTATGGCAGGGGACCACCAGATTAGCTTCCTTTTTTTGGAGGATAGTGTCATGGTTCTGTTTGGAATAGCACGATCCATGCACTTGTGTAAGTGCTTATAGAGTGCATTTGTGTAGGATTCAGCAGTTGTAACTGTGTTGTCCATCCGCATGGGTGTCATGAAGTTCATCACTTCTGTCTTAAGAAGCATGAAGTTGGCTTTGGAGAAATTTTTTACCGTGGTTTCCTTAATGGGGGGTGGATATCAAGGGTGATTAGCTTATGGTCGGATCGGACCAACGAGGAGTTGACTTCAGTTGTGGAACACCGGTCATTCATGTTGGTAATGACTAGGTGTAGGATATTGTTGTCCCTGGTGGGGGTGTGGATAAGTTGATCCAGGGCATTGGAGTTTATGAATTCCAGAAAGCGTTGAGCTAAGGAGTTGGTACATGAGCAGTTTTTCCAGTTAATGGTGGGGTAGTTGAAGTCACCCATTATTAGGGTGTTTGGTTGAACCCTAATATTTTCCAGTACATCAAGAAAAGAGGAGTGAGAATCCTGGGGCATGGTGGGGGATCTGTAGCAAGCTACAATTTGGATTGCAGTTTTGCCCAGAGTTAGTTGCACTTGGATAACTTCGGATGCATTATGCTGAGCAACTAGCCTGGAGGTGTGGATAACCTTCATGAATATGGACACACCTCCGCCTTTGGTGTTTCGGTCCAGGTTAAATAGCCGAAAAGTGTGGTATGAGTTATAGCCTGGTAGTGCAGGGGTGCTCTCTGGATGCTTGAGCCAGGTCTCAGTCACTGCACAGATATTGATGTTCTCCATTTTAAGGAGTGCCTCGAGTGAGTGCATTTTGAGATTTAGACTTCTAGCATTGAGTAGCATTACCCTCAGTTTTTGCTTGCCTGTTCCTGTTATGGTGGTGAATTTGTTATTTGAACCTTGCCTAAAAAAGGCACTATAGGGGACAGCAAGAGCCTTAGCCAGTATCCGGAATCCCAGGGGTGGCAGGTGCAGGCCATCTGTGGCAAAGCATCATGGTCTGTCAACCATGTCATCCCAAGCAGACAGTTACTGGATCCCCTTAGAATAACACCAGAAGCTTAGCCAATTGTTGAAGTTAATAATTTTGTCCTTGTACTGCGGTATCATTTTGGGTGATGGCAGAATGCTACTCAGGGCTAGGGTCATACCTGCCTGGGCTACAAGATCGGAGAGCTCTTCCATGTCTCTTTTCATGTAGTCCAGGGAGGTACGTCTCAGGTCATTCACACCAACATGGACAATGACAGAGTCATATTTGTGCTTGTTGTGAAATGACCTGAGTGTGTGGGTTATGTGGCGGATACTGGCACCCGACAGGCAGCTAAAAGTAACCTTCTCCTTGTTTAGCCCAGTGAGTGGGACATCAGTGTGCATGACTATAGAGTCACCTATGACTAGTGTGTTGGGTACATTGTTTTGCCTTATTGGCTGTGGTTGAGCGGCACACTGAGTCTGTGGGCTGTGTGTCACTTGGTTTGTGTTGGGGGATGGAGGTTGCTTGCATTTCTGCTTTGGAGGTGTCTGTTGCTTAGACAGATTATTATTGAGAGCCTCCGCAAATGTTTTTGTGCTAATATGTGTGGATTTTGGTGGTGTAGATTTAGTAAGACTATGTGATGAGTGTGGTGTGGTGCAAATGTTTACCTTCTCCTCATGACTTTTAAGTTCAGTCTTGGTTGGAGAGAGCTTTACCTCCAGTTTGGCTAGATAAGTGCATCTCTCACAGGTTATAGTGTTAGGTGGTAGGAGGAGAGGGTTGTCTGTGTACATGAGGCAATTTCTACATTGCCTCAAGATGCCCAGATTCATCAGACAGGAGAGAACACTGGGAGCTGACCCTTGGACATGCCTGAATAAAAAATATTTTCCTCTAGATAAGTGAGGAAAGTGAGTACAAGAGGTGTTTTTCTCTAAGCAAGTGAGAAAAGTAAGTACAAAAAACTGTTTTCCTCTAGGTAATGAGGAAGGTTGAGTGCTATAGTAATTAGTAGCTTATTTAGTGCTTATAGGTTCTGAACAAGTGCTGAGCACGAATAAGCAAATTTAAGTGCTAAAACTAAGAATCGGTATTTGCACTAGATGAATTACAGGACAGAAACAAGTGCAAATGCAGGCTTTCAAATCAGAAAGTTGAGAGAGATGGAAGAGATTGCCCAAATGGCCAATAACTACAATTTCTGGGCCAGAACCAGTCCTTATGTGGTAGACAGGTTACAAAGTGCTTATCACTCCCACTGATAAGGTAGAAGACTTCCCTCCAACACAGAAAGACTTGAGGGGGGATCAGAAGCTTACATACAGTCCTGGATACAGCAATTCTGTATCTGCAACACTAGTTACAGGAAAGGTAGGAAACAGGCTTACAGTTTTTTTTTTTGTTTTTTAAACAGAAAAGTAGCAAAAACATTAGTAAAAACTATTTGCATGCAGTGCAAGCTAGCACACGAGTATGTAGCAATATTAGACCAAACAGTTTAAAAAATGCAATTAAATTAAAAAGGACTAAAAGCAAGTGCAGAAAGAGTTTATTAGGTAGAATGTGGTAAAGAGATGGGACTAGGGGCATGTCCCAGATCAAATCTACAGTGGGGCGGGCAACTGCAAAAGCCACCAAATTTAAACTACAAACCAGAAATAGGGACGGTGGGTGGGACAAAAAGCCAAAAAATATACTCAGCTCTGTATATTTGCAGATAGATTGGAAAGCAGTCTCTCAGAGCAGGGAGACAATAATTTCAACAGAGATCTAAGCAACAATTATCAGTACAAACTATAAAACCAAAAAAATTTTATTCAGCTCTGTATATTTGCAGATAGATTGGAAAGCAGTCTCTCAGAACAGGGAGACAATAGTTTCAACAGAGATCTAAGCAACAATTAACAGTACAAACTCTAAAACTCAAAAAATATACTCAGCTCTATATATTTGCAGATAGATTGAACAGCAGTTTCTCAGAACAGGGAGACAATAGTTTCAACAGAGATCTATACAACAATTAACTGTATAAACTATAAAACCAAAAAAATATACTCAGGTCTGTATATTTCTGTATATTTGCAGATAGATTGGAAAGCAGTCTCTCAGAACAGGGAGACAATAGTTTCAACAGAGATCTAAGCAACAATTAACAGTGCAAACTCTAAAACCAAAAAATATATACTCAGCTCTGTATATTTGCAGATAGATTGGAAAGCAGTCTCTCAGAACAGGGAGACAATAGTTTCAAAAGAGATCTAAGCAACAATTAACAGTACAAACTCTAAAACCAAAAAATATACTCAGCTCTGTATATTTGCAGATAGATTGGAAAGCAGTCTCTCAGAATTGGGAAACAATTTCAACAGAGATGTAAGCAACAATTATCAGTACAAACTCTAAAACCAAAAAAATACACTCAGCTCTGTATATTTGCAGATAGATTGGAAAGCAGTCTCTCAGAACAGGGAGACAAAAGTTTCAACAGAGATATAAGCAACAATTAACTATACAAACTCTAAAACCAAAAAATATACTCATCTCTGTATATTTGCAGATAGATTGGAAAGCAGTCTCTCAGAACAGGGAGACAATAGTTTCAACAGAGATCTAAGCAACAATTAACAGTACAAACTCTAAAACCAAAAAAATACACTCAGCTCTGTATATTTGCAGATAGATTGGAAAGCAGTCTCTCAGAACAGGGAGACAACAGTTTCAACAGAGATCTAAGCAACAATTAACTATACAAACTCTAAAACCAGAAAAATATACTCAGCTCTGTATATTTGCAGATAGATTGGAAAGCAGTCTCTCAGAACAGGGAGACAATAGTTTCAACAGAGATCTAAGCAGCAATTAACAGTACAAACTCTAAAACCAAAAAAATATACTCAGCTCTGTATATTTGCAGATAGATTGGAAAGCAGTCAGTCAGAACAGGGAGGACAATAGTTTCAACAGAGATCTAAGCAACAATTAACATTACAAACCTTAAAACCAAAAAAAAGTACTCAGCTCTGTATATTTGCAGATAGATTGGAAAGCAGTCTCTCAGAACAGGGAGACAATCATTTCAACAGAGATCTAAGCAACAATTAACAGTACAAACTCTAAAACCAAAAAATATACTCAGCTCTGTATATTTGCAGATAGATTGGAAAGCAGTCTCTCAGAACAGGGAGACAATAGTTTCAACAGAGATCTAAGCAACAATTAACAGTACACACTGTAAAACCCAAAAAATATATGCAGCTCTGTATATTTACAGATAGATTGGAAAACAGTCTGTTAGAACAGGGAGACAATAGTTTCAACAGAGATTTAAGCAACAATTAACAGTACAAACTTTAAAACCAAAAAAATATACTCAGCTCTATATATTTGCAGATAGATTGAACAGCAGTTTCTCAGAACAGGGAGACAATAGTTTCAACAGAGACCTATACAACAATTAACTGTATAAACTCTAAAACCAAAAAAATATACTCAGGTCTGTATATTTGCAGATAGATTGGAAAGCAGTCTCTCAGAACAGTGAGACAATAGTTTCAAAAGAGATCTAAACAACAATTAACAGTACAAACTCTAAAACCCAAAAAATATATACTCAGCTCTGTATATTTGCAGATAGATTGGAAAGCAGTCTCTCAGAATAGGGAAGCAATCATTTCAACAGAGATATAAGCAACAATTATCAGTACAGACTCTAAAACCAAAAAATATACTCAGCTCTGTATATTTGCAGATAGATTGGAAAGCAGTTTCTCAGAACAGGGAGACAATAGTTTCAACAGAGATCTAAGCAACAATTAACAGTACAAACTCTAAAACCAAAAAAATATACTCAGCTCTGTATATTTGCAGATAGATTGGAAAACAGTCAGTCAGAAGAGGGTGACAATAGTTTCAACAGAGATCTAAGCAACAATTAACATTACAAACCTTAAAACCAAAAAAATACTCAGCTCTGTATATTTGCAGATAGTATGGAAAGCAGTCTCTCAGAACAGGGAGACAATCGTTTCAACAGAGATCTAAGCAACAATTAACAGTACAAACTCTAAAACCAAAAAAATATACTTGGCTCTGTATATTTGCCAATAGATTGGAAAGCAGTCTCTCAGACAGAGAGACAATAGTTTCAACAGAGATCTAAGCAACAATTAACAGTTCAGACTCTAAAACCAAAAAATATACTCAGCTCTGTATATTTGCAGATAGATTGGAAAGCAGTCTCTCAGAACAGGGAGACAATAGTTTCAAAAGAGATCTAAGCAATAATTAATAGTACAAACTCTAAAACCAAAAAATATACTCAGCTCTGTATATTTGCAGATAGATTGGAAAGCAGTCTCTCTGAACAGGGAGACAATAGTTTCAACAGAGATCTAAGCAACAATTAACAGCACAAGCTCTAAAACAAAAAAAATATACTCAGCTCTGTATATTTGCAGATAGACTGGAAAGCTGTCTCTCAGAACAGAGAGACAGTAGTTTCAACAGAGATCTTAGCAACAATTAGCAAACTCTAAAACCAAAAAAATATACTCAGCTCTGTATATTTGCAGGTAGATTGGAAGACAGTCTCTCAGAACACAGGTATGGGAGGAGGAGCATTGACAGAAGCAATAATAACCAACAAAGAAAAACTTAGCTGAAAAGCTTTGAGAAATCGCTCTCTACTCGAGACTCGAAAACATAGGTATGGGAGGAGAAGCATTAACAGAAGCTATAATAACCAACAAAGAAAAACTTAGCTGAAAAGGTTTGAGAAATCACTCTCTACTCGAGACTTCAGAGAACCATGTCTGTCTCTGCTGGTGGCAAACAAGATCTGAGGAGATTGGGTAGAGCATTATGGGTAGAGGGAGGAGCTCAAGACTCCAATCCAAGAATCGGATCCATAACCCATCTGTGAGGAAGAATCAAGAGGACAACATCAGATCATTTCATTAATATCCACGCGTCCTCAATCTGTTAATTACATTACACACAAAACTTGTATTAGTTGCATTCTTTATTAATCTAGCCTACATCTCAAGCTCTGCATCTTTAATAGAGCTAGTGCAGTATATTTGATGGTGTACTCCTCCATTATGGTATATAATAAAGTCAGTAGTTTTTGTTAAATCCTTCTTAATACTATTTTCATAATCTGGTCCAAAATATAAGCAAACATGTAAAGGAGGCATTACAAAGCAATAATCACAAAGAGACATTCCAATCCTGTTCCAGTATATTATTGTCGCTCTCTAACCAGCTCATATTTTATCTCATGATAATAGTCCTTAAATCCCTGCAGTCCATGTTATCAGGCGTACCCACTGTTCCACATATAATTTTGTAAATCGTGCCTTTTTAATTACCTTCTCTTCCTTAATCCACCAAAAATGTCCTTATTATCTATTTAATTTAGCAAACATACTTATCTCATCATAGAGAATTTGTCTAAAAGTATTTTCTACATACCTAAAGCCACAGTGTTTTTAAATGTTGCTAATTGTTCTTACTAACATACAGTTGCTTATCCCATTCAGTCCATGTCCTCTTTTCTTCGCATATTCTTATTAATTCTCTTGGTAATCTCATTATTCTCATATAGTTACAAACAGAAGTCCAATTCCACTGGTGGTAGCCAAATAATTTATTCTTAAACAAAATGAGCGCTTTCATCTTGAATGACAAGACTTCATCATATATCTCCATAACATAGTACTTGATCATTTTATACCATGTGTCAACAATACATTTAAAATCCAATTGAAATTTAAAGTCATATAATCCTTTGCCAATCAGACATCCCAAGAAACTTGGTGAAGTCTCTCTTTTGTACATCAACTTATAAATATCATTATAAAACACTTTTTTATTATTTTTGTTTTTATTTTTAACCAAAATAATAAAAATGGAATTTAAAACAATTAATTGTCACACATAATAGACATGGTTGAATCACACAACAATCAATAAACACATCCTAAATGCCTACACTTCCAGTGCTTTAGCCAGTAACACTGGTTTGATTGTAATATACTCATTCAGACCTGGTGGAAAATTAGATTTTAATCTTAACTGCCATTTCAGTTCTTTATTTAACAAGAGATGTTTCACATCACCCCCTCTTATGTTTATTCCGACCATGTCTATTATACCAAATTTGAATCCTTTAAAACCAGGGCATTCTAAAGAATGTTTATAAAGTGTGCTAGCCTCCTTTTTATTTTTGATGTCATAAGCATGTTTGTACATTCTGTCCTTCAAAGCCCTCTCAGTTTTTCCAACATAAAATGCTGGACAGTTTGTACATGTTGCTAGATACACTATCATTCTTGTATTACAATTCTCCTTACAATATTTCAATCTGCTCTGCATCTCATTTTGTAATATTATACTATCTTCCCTATAAATGTTTGAACATTGCTTACAAATGACCACATACAGTGGTCACCCTCTTAACACTAAATTTTAATTTTTGCATCTGTTCAAAAATTCTCTTAAAATTCATTCCAGTCCTATATGTAAAAATAGGTTCAAGCCCCATCACATCGAACAATTCTTTGTTTGTTTTAAGCATGCCCCATTTCTTTCTAATGATGTCAATAAATGTTCCTGTGAAACCATTGAACTGGGTTACACAAGCTTTTTGAAATGTTTTATTTTCATTGTTATTATTTAGCAAACCACTGGAATTGCCCAAAAGTGGTTTGTATCTAATGCCCCAACCTCTTATTTCCTCATCTATTACCACATGCACCGTCTCTCTAGGGTAACCCCTTTCCATAAACATGTTACTTAAATTATACAATTCCTTATGAAGTTCTTCTTTATTTGAAGTCATTCTTGCAATATGGACTGCCTATCCCTTAACAAGGCTAATTTTTTGAGCCATGGGATGGTGACTGGTATAATGTAAGTAACTGTTACACCAAGTCTCTTTTCTACATATTCTTGACTGAAAACCTTGTGGTGTTAGGGTAATAGTGGTGTCCAAATAATTAATACTTGTTTTATTCCAATCATGTGTAAATTTAAAATATGTGGTACTCTTATTTATATATTCCATGAAGGAATACATTAGTTCTTTGCTCCTATCCCAAAGGACAAAAATATCATCCAAGAACCTCAAATAAAGTCGTATATACTTACTATAGGGACCGCTGAATACATGGCATCACTCCCATTCCAGCATAACCAGATTGGCATATATGGGAGCACATGCCGCACCCATTGCCACACCACTGGTTTGCCGGTAGTATTCACCCTGGAATCCAACATAGTTGTAATCCAATACTACCTCCTTTAGTTCAAGAATTAACTGAATTTTATCTTCCGGCAACATAGAATGTTTATGCACACTTTCACTAAACATTTGATGGCCCTCTAATCTGGGTATACTGGTGAACAGGTCCTTTACATCTATGGTAAGAAAACATAAGTTTTCCTTCCATATTTCCTGTGATAGTTTCCCTAAAAATTCCCAGGAATATTTAATAAGATGTTCTGTCTTAAATGGGATTTTCCTTGGTCCAGTGGTTCACATATATAGCTAAAGGATGTGTTTTGGAGTTTGTTGCTGACACTATGCGTCTAAAAGGAGAGTTTTTTACACACTTATGTACCTTAGGTATCCCGAAAATGTTCGGAATATTAGGATGTATTTGTTTTAAAAAATTGTATGTTTTTCCATCAATCCTGTTCTCAATCAAATACTCTTCCAATAAAAAATCTATTCTGCCATAAGCTATCATTATTTCATTTCTGGAAACTGGTGAATATGTATTGGTGTCCAACAAGATGTTAGCTATGACATCATTGTATTCTTCTGAACCATAGATAACTATACCATCCCCCTTATCAGGCTTCATGATACGTATATCTGTCTGTCCTTTCAATTTTTCTAACAACAATTTCTCTTTTTTGTTTAAATTAATTACCTCAATGTTACTTTTGTTGTTGTTATATGACCCATACACGTCATCCATCACCTGCTTTTCAAACATCAAAAGTACCGGGTGCAAAGGGGGGTTGAATACACGTTTTCTACAAAGACCCTTTCCAGCTCTATTTTCTTCCATATTTGTATCCTTATATATCATTTCCACATTTAATTTCCAAAGGTACAATTTAAAATCTATAAGTGTGTTAGCTACATCCCCATAATTGGTTGTTACAAATTTAAAACCTTTTGAAAAAAAGGTTAAAGTGTTCTTTTTCGAGGTTTAAATTAGTATAATTGAACATTTTAAAACCTCTGTGTACATATACTTTACCATCAGTATTAGGAACAATAGTTATTTCCCTCTCTTCCCCATTTTCTTCCAACCCTGGTGAGACCCATGGTGTGAGGGGGAGGGTCCCCAATCTGAATTGTTTCTGATTTTGCTGGCTAACCTCTCCGATCTTCTCACTCCTAAAAAATGTGTATTGTGTTCTGGAAATGAATTCAGTGCATCCAACCCTTTTGATGAAGTAAGACCCACACTGTCTTCCCTCTCCTGTCCACAAGCACTTACATTTATGATAGTGTTACCACTAGCGTTCTTATAATTATTTCTATAGTTGTTCTCATTTTTATAGGGCCATGGATATGCTGTAGATTCTGCGTACTGTTGTTTGTCCCTAACAAACATTTTTTGTTTCCTTGTAAATATAGTATCCACTCTCTTGTTTACTCTACTTAACATTTTCTTATATAATTGCTTGTACTCACAAAACAATAAATCTTTCAAGATGTCTTCATTGTGTTTCTACCTGACTTTTCAAAATCACCAATACAGACTCATTATAATGTATTAGTGTGTTCATAAGTCCCAGCCCACATTCATTAAAAAAAGTTTAAAAATCGTTCACTATAGCCTCATTATATATGATACCAAAGGGGTATTTTATCATCCTTAACCCCTGCGGAACCACCTTGAGGTCTAAACAACTTTTCAAATATCCGTTATCAAGTTGCAAACATTTCATTTTAAATCTCTTGTTAAATAAATAACTGAAATGGCAGTTAAGATTAAAATCTAATTTTCCACCAGGTCTGAATGAGTATATTACCATCAAACCAGTGTTACTGGCTAAAGCACTGGAAGTGTAGGCATTTAGGATGTGTTTATTGATTGCTGAGTGATTCAACCATGTCTGCTATGTGTGACAATTGTTTTAAATTCCATTTTTATTTTCATTTTTATTATTTTGGTTAAAAATAGAAACAAAAATAATAAAAAAGTGTTTTATAATGATATTTATAAGTTGATGTACAAAAGAGAGACTTCACCAAGTTTCTTGGGATGTCTGATTGACAAGGGATTATATGACTTTAAATTTCAATTGGATTTTAAATGTATTAATGACACATGGTATAAAATGATCAAGTACAATGTTATGGAGATATCTGATGAAGTCTTGTCATTCAAGATGAAAGCGCTCATTTTGTTTAAGAATAAATTATTTGGCTACCACCAGTGGAATTGGACTTCTGTTTGTGACTTTTTGAGTTATCATAATTATTTTACAATTACTTCACATTTTATTGGTTCTCATATAGTTAGTCAAGACTTGACCATTAAGTAGTCATTTTCATTATCCATACTTAACTCCTTCCTTAAATACACTTTAGAAGAGATGGTGGAACTCTCAAGCCCCTGACAATCTTTTATAGGGGTTTCAGTGATCTGAAGTTCTCCCATCATCCCAAATTTATGTGGCATAAGTTAAAAGTCGAGCAACCTTTGACTTAACTGAATTCAAAATAGACATATTAATAGCCCCACCAAGTATGGTGTCCACTTCAAAAAAAAAAAAAAGATTGCATACCTTTGATCTTAGACTTAACATATACCCTTATGCCTATGCCAGGCACTGTTATTTGAAAATATTACCCTACAAAGGGGAAGTGTGAGACATCTTGCAAGCCTTACCTCTCAAAAAATGTGTAGGACTTGAACACTTTCTTTTGATATAACATACAAATTTGGTTTTATCATCATTAATTGGGAGCACAATTTCATGAAACAATGTATCTTCCACTATTATTTGCTTCTTCATGTCTGAAGTGAAGTGACAAACAACAGCAGGTCATCTACATAATCTGATACAGCAATCTATGTTTCTCCTAGCAATAATTAAAATTTATTGTTATCTCTAATGTCTTCATGTTAAATAAATTTGTTAAAGTCAGACTGTAAAATTCATCTGGCATTAAAAAATAATGACAGTCAATGACAAACAGTAATGCAGGAAAACTCAAGTATCTAAAACTCTAATACTCTAATGTACATTAGGAGGCAAAAAACCATACACAAACTTGTACAGAATTTTGTCTGGTTTTATTGGTGAGACATATGACATTTTATACAGTTTACTATCAGCTTTTGCCCACCTCACTGACGTGGTCAGTGACAGGGTCTTTACATCATAGTAACTTATGAAAAAGTGCTGAGATGGTGTTTTTCAAAAATCTTTTTCCCATGAGAATATTACAGCCTTGCAAGCACCTGGTCAGTCACAATGTCCTTCCGAGGATGTAGCCAATTCAAGGCTCTTAGATTAGTTCGAATACAATGGGTGCATGTCTTCTTTAATGCTTCTCTTTGTCTCTTTCTTGTTTACCAGCTGGACATTATCTCTGATAGTGCGCACAAGGCTATTCTTCTGGTGGAAGCAGGAAAAGATACACATGCACACAGATTTATTATTTTCTAACTTTGCAAAATAATCTTTACTGACAGACATGAGCCAGGCAGCTGAACGCTGCCAAGGCCAAATTTCTAATTACACTGCAGCTTATGCTTCAAGCAATAATATGCGAGTTTATTTCTACTATTATTCTAGTAAAACAGAATTAAATGCATTACATATCATACTATTTTCAATCTTTGCTCTCCATATAGATTTGAGCACATTTATACCTGTCTAAAGCACACATTTTTCTATATATCTGACCACACAACTTATATATGTCTGAATGTTTGAATACACATTTTCCTAAGCAGCATATATGTAAATATATTTTTCTAGGCAGCATGTATGTAAATATATATTTTCTAGGCAGCACATATGTGAATATATATATTTTTCTAACATTCTCCCTCCTGTTAATGCATTTCATTCTATTTGAAACATAAACAGTATTATTTTATTTCTTAGCCTTTTCCTTTCAAGGACTTTTAGCTAAGTAAGTCATTTGCTTTATATTTCAGATAGGCTTTCGCTTGGTATCAACAAATTTAATTCCATGTCTTGGTACATAGTTTCAGTTACTGATATGTCAACTAAGTCTTTAACTAATTTTTTCACACAGGGTATGCCGCAGCAGACACATGCTCCAATTATGAGCACTACTACACAAATTGCTATCAGAATATTCATAAGGACCGACCCCCACCCCCCAAATAGATTCTGGAAAAAGTTCGTCAGTGGGTTTGGGCCTGGTTCTGCCATTGCTGACACCTGCTGTATTACCTCCAGGTGATCATTGATTTCATGTTGGTTGTCTGGAATGTACGCACAGCATTTTTCTTTGATAAGCGCGCACGTACCACCTCTCGCCGCCAGGGTGAAGTCGAGAGCCATTCGGTTCTGTAATACGACTGTTTTCATTGCATTCATTTTATCAGTCACAAGTTCAAGAGCGGAAAAAGTTGCATTGCTCATTACTTCGAGGAGTTTTGACAATTTCCTCAGTTTCCAAATCGATTTGACTGCTCCGTAGGCTGGGAATATCCCAGCCCAGGATATAACACTGTCACTCAAGTCCATATGGGTCAATTTTTCTTTGTCCTTTACAGCCGAATGATTCTTCCAGCTTGCTTTAATCTTACCCACTGGATTAGCAGGTTTTCTGACTGTATTCTCGGCTTGTTGAGCTATATTTCTCACATTGCGTATTTTACCCAGGGGCAATTCTGCAGTATGTCTTATGGCTGGAACCAGATAACCCAAAAAGCAACTGCCGGACCAATTTTCAGGTAACCATTTATAGGCCTTTTTTCCACAAACAAAATAACAGTTTTCAACTTTAGTACTGATGCGGGTTAACCCTGAATGAAACATTTTTTTATCTATAATAGATAATTGTCTATATATTTTAGGAGTTTTTTGCACATCTCTCAATGTTGTTTTCATCAAGCTTAAATACGAACCATAGTTCGTGCTACAACTAGTACCTTGGTCTACAGGTTTTATATAACATTTGTAAGACACAGTTATGTTACAGTTACTCCAACCAACCTGGAGTGTATCATTTTTAACAAAACAAACAATTCCTTTCTGAGTAACGGGTAAATATAATGCCACTTTGTCTTGTGATCTCACAGTACCTGTGTCAAATAACAGGTTTTTCCAAGTTTCATTTATCCCCAAGGGGACAGCAGACATCAAAAGTCCTCCATATGCTGTGGGTATTGCAGTACAAACCCAGCAATTTGAAACGTTCATAGTCTCTACATAGACTCGTTTCATAGCCAGGTATGTGTTGAAGTTTGGGTGCCAGTCTATAGCCAGTCCTTCATCACGTTTTATCAATTTCACTTCTGTAGTTATATGCAAGAAAAACCATAACAACAAAAGGGTCACTACAAACATGGTTAATAAGTGTATGATCAGTAGGCCAGTGAACCAACGTTTTTGGGGTTGTTTCGCATTTTTATTTACTCTGCCTCTGGTCATCCTGTTTCTGTGGTATGTCAGTTAAAAAATGTTTGTCCAATTTAAATTCTTTGAGTGGTTTACAGTGCGTCAAATGAACCCAAGATGATCTCTCAGCAATTTTTACTGCAGTAGGTGTTGCCAATAGTACCTGGTACGGACCTTCCCACTTTGGACTCGCCCAGTTCTTTCTTTTGATGACTTTTAGCCAGATCCAGGACCCCGGGGTCAGCACGGCCTCCGGTTTTGCTTCTTGTTTATCTGGAAAAGAGTTCAACTGCAAAACAGTCTTATTTGTTAACAATTTCTTCATATAACTAGCTAATGAGCCATCGGCCTCCAGCTCTGCAGGCATGAGGGCCTTTTATTGTGGCACACAATATGCTCTTCCAAACACTACCTCAAAAGGGGTCAAGCCCCTTACATTTGGAACAGTTCTCATGCTCAGCAGTGCTAAAGGCAGACAGCAAATCCAAGTCTTTTGAGTCTCACTCATCAATTTTCTCAACTTGTTTTTCAAAATTCCATTGTACCTCTCCACCAGTCCTGCTGACTGAGGGTGATAAGCACAATGGTTTTTCAAAGAAATCCCAAAAAATCTCCCAAGCTGATGTATTGTCTGGTTTACGAAATGTGTTCCATTGTCACTATAGATTCTTTCCGGTATGCCAAATCTAGGAATGATTTCTTTCACTAAGGCTTTTGCTACTGTTGCTGCATCCGGATTCCTGGTTGGAAAAGCTTCTACCTATTTTGAAAACATATCTATGATCACTAAACAGTATTTTTCCCTTCACATTTATTCAGTTCTATGAAATCCATACAAATAGTATGGAACGGATAGGGTGGTGTTGGAAAGCTCCCTCGCTTCGGTTTAAATGCTCCCTGTGCATGATGTTTGCTACAAATATGACATGTTGCACAAAATTTTTGTGTATAATTCGTAAATCCGTATGTTTGGAATGTTTTGTTAACTAACTGTACCATCCCCCCTGTTGAGACATGGCTCTGCCCATGACTCAACAAAGCTGCATATCTAAATAAATTAGATGGCAATATTGTTTTTTTTTCTTTGGAGATGTACAGTCCCTCTTCAAGGATTGCTCCTCGTTTTATCCACTTCTGCTTTTTTGCTTTTGTAGCTAATGTCTGCATTGTTTTTAACATTTTTAAATCTAGAGTCTCAGAAGGTTGTAGTTTTTTATTTAAAAACACAGTTTCTAGGTCTGAGGCAGCTTGCTTTGCAGCTGCATCAGCCCGAGCATTTCCTTTTGAAATTCTATCTTGTTGCTTGGTATGGGCTGCACATTTACAGATAGCTATTCTAGTGGGTAACTGAATAGAATCTAACAGGTTTAAAATCAATTGTGCATGATTAATCGGTTTGCCAGTAGATGTTATTATTTCCTGTTTTTCCACTGTTGTGCAAAGACATGCACTGTAGAGAAAGCATACTGACTGTCAGTATATATGTTAACACATTTGTCTTTCGCTAGAGTGCAAGCACGTGTCAAAGCTATTAATTCTGCTGCTTGAGCTGACAGGTTATGTTGCAGGGGTTGTGCTTTTATGATTTTGTTATCAGTCACTACTGCATAACCCACTAGGTTCTTTCCTGTAGGACCTCGTCTACAGGACCCATCCACATAAAATGTCACCTCTGCATCGGCTAAAGGCACATCAGTAAGATCTTGTCTAGGTGTGGTTATTTGTTTCATTTCCTGTAGGCAACTGTGTGGTGTGCCATCTACAGGAATCGGAAGTAATGTCGATGGATTTAATGTCGTGCATCGTTCAATTGTCATATGGGGTTGACTCAATAGTATGGTCATACAAGAAAGATGTCTGGCAGGGGATAAAAATGCTATTTTTTCTTGCAGTAAAATTATCGCAACTGCATGAGGTACTCTCAACGTGAGAGGATGAAACAATACCACTGAGGCCGAAGCTTGCACTGCCATAGCTGCTGCGACAACTGCTTGTACACAGGGTGGTAATGATCGTGCCACCGGATCTAACTGTGATGAATAGTAAGCTATGGGGCGTTGCTTGCCGCCATGTTGTTGCGTCAGTACTGACGTCATATATCCCCGCCTACAATCTACAGTCTGGAAAAATCTCTTATGGTAATTTGGAAGCCCTAAAACTAACGATGAGACTATCAGTTGTTTTAGTCTGCAAAAAGCTGCTTTTGCTTTCGGTGTCCAATGTAGTGTTTCTTGTGCTGCCATTGGTGTTTTAAATATTAAATCAGCCAATGGAGCCGTTTCTAAAGCATAATTCGGTATCCAACTTTGACAAAAATTAGTCGTTTCCAAGAAGGACATCATTTTCTTTTTGGTAGTTGGTCTAGGTGCTTGTAAGATTGCTGTTTTTTTATCTTTATCTAATGTTCTACCTTTTTTGGATATCACATATCCCAGGTATTTAACCTGTTTTTTCCAAAGTTGCAATTTATGTTTATTTACTTTATGCCCTTGCTCAGCTAAGAATTTCAACAATGCTACTGTGTCTTTTCTACATTGCTGCTGGGTAGGAGCTGCAAGCAAGATGTCATCTACATAAAGTAGTACTTGGCTGCCCCCTGGTGGAGAAAACCCCGCCAGGTTGCTAGCCATCTCTTGTGCGAATATTGTTGGACTTTCACTATATTCCTGTGGTAGTCGGGTGTACGTATACCTTTTGCCCTGAAATGTGAATGCAAACCAATGCTGGCTGTCAGGGTGGATAGGTATTGAAAAAAATGCATTGCTAATATTTACCACGGTGAAATATTTTTGTTGCGGCTTTAAATCATTTAACAAGGTATGCGGGTCTGGCACCGTAGGTGCCCTTGGTATTACCGCATTATTTACAGCCTGTAAATCTTGTACCATCCGCCATTTCCCGTTTGCTTTTTTAACAGGAAATAGAGGAGTATTGCATGGTGAATCCAAGGATTCTACCAGTATCCCTTTTTTAAGTAATGCCATTATGATAGGTTTGATTCCTTGTTCTGCATCCTTGCTCAAAGGATATTGTCTTTTCCTTGGTCTAAAGGCCGATTTTGGTGTAATAACTACTGGCCCTGCTGTTTGAATAAGTCCTACATCCGATTTTCCTGTTGACCAAAGAACATTTGGTATTTTACTCAAAGCTTTTTTTTCTTCTTTTATCAAGAATGCCAGTCAGCTGTCTTCACTCTGTTGTAAGTGTACAGCTGGGCGTGCTTGCGTTAACCAATTTAGTTTTTGTTTCTGTACTCCTAAGTCCGATAACTCTAAGTCAGTTAGTTTTTCCCATTTTGTCACTTTGTCACCCAAGTCTACCCACCTAACATTCCTGTTCTTGGTTAGGCTAACATGCGGTAGTTTATTGGATTTGTACAATTCCAAGAACTCCTGAGGCAATGAACAACTCACTACACTATTGCCCTCAGTGTCCCAGTATAAAGTCCGTAGTATTAGTCTATTTGCGGGATTCCTGAACAATTTTTGTTTATATTCTTTATCAGGTCCTGATGTGCTACAATAATATAGGGTACAATGTAACAAATGTTGCTGATCAACATCGAGGGGAAGCACCTTGCTGGTGGCTACATTTATCAGTTTCTTGGTCACTGCCCCTGGACCGGTTGTAACCAGATCCTGGCTGTACCAATAATAGGCCTCACCCTCCGATCGTACTACAAAAGCATTAGTTTGTCTCTGTGCCTCCATACCATTTATGGTAGGGACTACTGCTATGCCAAAGAGTTGCATAAGATCTCTTCCCAATAAGTTCATGGGGCATTTGGCAGAAAGTACTATTTTACTTCTCTGGGTTATACCCGAGATGGGGTCAGTTATTGCTATATCATGGGAAAGTGGTTCCCTGTACAGCTGTCTGTTTGCTGCTTTCACTAATATGTAATCGGGTGACTCAGAATGTTCCGATAACTTTGAAGGATGTATCAAAGTTCGTGATGCTCCTGAATCACACAAAAATTTGACTTCTCTCCCTTTCACCAGAAGTGTAACTTCCGGTTTAGTGTCTGCTAAATAGAGCTCCAAGCTCAGTAGTGCCAAGTCCAAAACTTCACTTTTTCCAACTTTTACATCCGGTTGCATGTCATTTGTTTCTTTTAAGGTATTTACATTATTTTTCTGCTCATTAGTCTCTCCTAATGACTGCCGAGCAGTATAACTGCCATCTAGTCAATCCTCATCATCCTTATCCTTTTTTTCCACAGGTGCCTTGCTCCTGCAATCCCTTGCCAAATGTCCCTTTTTACCGCAATTGAAGCACTCACCTCTTTTTTTCCTGTCCTCATAAAATTCTGAGTTTCTGTCAGAACGTTTGTTACCCTGAGCATTTCGCTTACCCTTTTTGGCTGTTTGTACTACAAAAACTTTCGCACCGTCTTCAGCTGTGAAGACCTGCGTTTTACTGTTAAAATGTTTTTCGGCATGTCTAGCATACTCTAACAAGGCTTGAAGCCTACTCGTTCGGTGATCTATCATATGCTTCGTGACGAAGCTATTGATAGGGGCAATACAACCTTTTAAAAATGCATTCTTCAACTGCTGTTCATATGAGCTATCATTCTTTTGATTTTCAGGAATAGTCATACCACTATGGTTATTAAAACATTTTAATAATCTACCATAGTATGCGTCTACTGTTTCATTATCTTGTTGTACGCATTGGTTAATACAAGTCCAGTCTGCCCTAGGTTTCCACTTTTTAGTAATGCGGTCTGTAAGACCCTTCAATCTAGCATCTAGTTCTGCGTCACTATGTGGGAGTGGCCTGAGTTGCGCGTCACGGGCATTCCAGGCACCACAAATCATGTGCCAGTCCGGACCTAAAATTTGTCTAACTACTTTTTTTACCTCTTTCCCATTTAGGTGGTAACTTAATCTCATGCCCTGTAAATCTTGTACAAATTTTTTAAAGTTAATTTTTGGATGGGGAATTTCCTCTGTAGCTTTCCGGATGTCTTCCGGTGTCCATGGTCTATACACTAAGAGAGTTGAGGCCTGGCCCTCCTGTCCTGCCTGTGGGTTTGGTACTTCAATTAATGGACAGATTTCCTCACTCTCATCTAATGAATTTTCGCTTGGTTGAACATCTATAAATGTTTGACGTGTTCGGGATCTAGTTCCGATAGGTTTTCTTACAAATGGTTGTCTTAATATCCCTGTTGTCTCCGGATAACGTGGGGGGGGTCCAGCCCGCCCTCCCGCTTTATATTCTAAGTAAGGCATCGGAGGAGGTGGTAGGGGAGGGACCGATGCTACTATTGTATTATTATCCTCTTTGTCTAAAAACAATGCTTTTGCATTTTTATTTTTCTGTTCCCTTCGGTTTACTTCCTCAATCCACCTATGTGCTTGAGGAACGCCCAACTGTTGTTGTTTTTTTGCCTGACCTTCTGCGTCAGATTTTAACTGTTTCAAAAGTTTTACTAATGATATTTTATTTAATTTACCATCAAAGTCATACTTATTAACCCATTTTGAAAAATATCTCACATTATCTGCTCTTTGCAATTGCATATACTTTGCATCTTCTGTTAGGGGCGGGTCACGTGACCCTTTAGTGCATTCATTTTTCATGTCTCTGAAAGAAAAAAAAAAAAAGAACTGTTACGTAACCCTTTCTCTTGTACCACGTGGTATCTTATTCCCCGTATCCACAGTAGTGTCTAGAATAACTGTTTTACTTTGCTTTGTTTACTTCCTGATCTATGACTCAAGATACAATACTTCGACTACCTCTCTCCCTGCTATCACAAACCTTAGCAATAGCACAGTGTAACCTGGTCCCTGATCTAAAACAAAAACAAAGAGAGGAATTCTGCTTACCCGAGCCTCCCGCTTACTGTTCGGAAACTTCTTTTTAGGATCCAGTTTTCCGCTTTTCGGCCACAGATCAGACAAGTGGACAGCCTCTTTAGATACGACAATTCAGTCGGAGGTCTTTCCTTCTCCTGCGCAGGTTTTGGTGCCACCTATATACTCTGACCTGCAGCTTACCAAGGGAATTCCGGTCCGAAGGACCAAAATGTTAAATAAATTTGTTAAAGTCAGACTGTAAAATTCATCTGGCATTAAAAAATAATGACAGTCAATGACAAACAGTAATGCAGGAAAACTCAAGTATCTAAAACTCTAATACTCTAATGTACATTAGGAGGCAAAAAACCATACACAAACTTGTACAGAATTTTGTCTGGTTTTATTGGTGAGACATATGACATTTTATACAGTTTACTATCAGCTTTTGCCCACCTCACTGACGTGGTCAGTGACAGGGTCTTTACATCATAGTAACTTATGAAAAAGTGATGAGATGGTGTTTTTCAAAAATCTTTTTCCCATGAGAATATTACAGCCTTGCAAGCACCTGGTCAGTCACAATGTCCTTCCGAGGATGTAGCCAATTCAAGGCTCTTAGATTAGTTCGAATACAATGGGTGCATGTCTTCTTTAATGCTTCTCTTTGTCTCTTTCTTGTTTACCAGCTGGACATTATCTCTGATAGTGCGCACAAGGCTATTCTTCTGGTGGAAGCAGGAAAAGATACACATGCACACAGATTTATTATTTTCTAACTTTGCAAAATAATCTTTACTGACAGACATGAGCCAGGCCACGCTGAACGCTGCCAAGGCCAAATTTCTAATTACACTGCAGCTTATGCTTCAAGCAATAATATGCGAGTTTATTTCTACTATTATTCTAGTAAAACAGAATTAAATGCATTACATATCATACTATTTTCAATCTTTGCTCTCCATATAGATTTGAGCACATTTATACCTGTCTAAAGCACACATTTTTCTATATATCTGACCACACAACTTATATATGTCTGAATGTTTGAATACACATTTTCCTAAGCAGCATATATGTAAATATATTTTTCTAGGCAGCATGTATGTAAATATATATTTTCTAGGCAGCACATATGTGAATATATATATTTTTCTAACACTTTAAATATACTGTCAATGTATATTATAAAGAAAATTGGGGGGGGGCTAAAATGCAACCCTGCTTGAACCCCCATTCAGGCTAAATCTTTCAATGAAATGTCTCTTCTTTCAAATATTTCACTTACTCCCAGGCTGAATCATACAAAGCTGTTATCATATTAACCACCCAACGTATAACCTTTCTTCTATTATAATGTCCCACAATTGTATTCTTTCAATATTAGTGAAAGCTGTCTCCATGTCATGTGACATCACCTGTGTTTCTCATAATTTGTTGAAAAAGCATACAAGCATGAGGAGTAAGTAGTCTTCCTTTTGACATATGCAAACAGTACCTGACTGACGGCTATTTCTAAGAGCTGTATTTTTTAAATCATAAAAAAATAACTGCAACTAAAACATTGAGTGAACTAATTAATAAGGTCATTGGTCTGTAGGATTATGGTCATTAAACTTCCTCTTGTTTTTAAGTAGGAACTGTAAGACCTATAACTCAGAAGGAAAAACCTTCTTTCTAATAATCCTTCTCTATGTTGTTGTGTCTTTAGGCTTTTCCCGGTTAGGGGTTGCCACAGCGGAACTCCGGTCCACTAATGATTGGTAGCTGATTTTTATGTGCCGAGTTATCAGCCCTGATGCACAACCTTCAATGAAGGTACGCCCATTCATGCATGTCTCCACGCAGAAGACGCTCTAGCTGAGAATCGAACCGGACAGCGTGTTACTGTGAGGCGACAACGCTACCGCAGCACCACCACCGTGGGATACAAATAATCCTTCTCTATGTACATTAATTTATTTTAATCAAAGGTCATTTTTTCTGGAAAGAACTTGCAAATTTCAGTCCTTGTAACCTCCAGGCCAGCAACTGGCTTTTTTTTTTAAGTTGATTGCACTATTATAGATTGTACTATTATTTTGTGACAATTGTTACCATAGTCTATCCATTCACATATCACTCAACCATCTCTTTCTATCTTGAGTTCAGAGAAGTAGCTAGGGTGAGTTGAAGGGATCAAATGCCACATGTGCACAGTGTTAGCTGGTGTGATTAACAGATGCTAATCAATCTGGAGTGCAGTACTGGTGCTCATTTCTGTGTCAGCATTTCTGAATGTTGGTATAGAAATTAAGTTATTTACTGCTTTTGTAGTCAGGACTGCAGCACTTTAGTACTCAGGACTGCAGCACTTTAGTACTCTGTATGTGATATAACTTTCAATAAGCCACTTCCACTTGCTGCAGGTTTAAAAGTGTAAAGAGTTTTTTTTTGCTCCTCAGTTCAGAGTTGAGTTGGGAGGCACAGAAACAGGACCTGGCTTTCTGATGAGGTTAGGAGCACCAGCAGATCCTGGAATTAAGGGGTGAAAAATGGGACCTGTTTTTCTCTTCAGATAAGAATTTCCAAATATTTGGCTGAATGGTTCACTTTTTTTTTTTTGTTTTTCAACTTACAATTGAAGAGCACCAGATACGGAAATGACATCAGGTGTTATACCTTCCAATAAGTAATGTATTATATCCCACAACTTTGACCTATCTTTTGATTTGCCTTTCCCCGAATGATTGCAGATATTAAACAGTACAAATCATCCATAGTACAATTAATGTATGGTAATAGTATGCCTTCATTATTGTCTGTAATGTTTACCTTTAAGCCTTCTTTGACTTTGCACAGTGTAATTGGACCACCACTTAGCCTTCTGTTTTTTTTTTTTTTTTTTTTTTTGCTTTTTTATTGCTTGCATTCTGAATGCTTCAAAGTTTTGCACTATAATACTATCCAGCTCTTATTTTACTACAGCCAGACACGTGACACACTTTCTCTGTAACAAAGACTACTTTTGAACAAAATGAGTTATATTCTTGATATATGGCCATCATTTCTGTAACGTCTCTTTGTATTTTATACAGCTATGTTACAGCTCCTGTTGTCTTGATGTATCCTTATGTAGGAATACCCCGTATATGATGAACATTTGTATTGATATAATATACTTAATAATATTGTTTGGATAATGATTATATATAATGTCTTGTCTAATGATTATATATAATGTCTTGTCTACTTGGCTTGAGTCATAGCTGAAAATGGTCTTTGGACCAATCCACCCTATCTGGTTAACAAAAATAAGTGTATTTACCTGTGTAGAGTTACTTTCTCTGTCTGCCCTTTGCAAGTCTTTATTTCTAACCCATCTTCCAAAAGCTATCACTAAAAGGGATTTAAGAAACTTTTTTCAGCATAACTGATGCCTCTTTTTCTAGAGTGGACAAAATGAAAAAGGACAGCGACTATTGTTTTATGAGACTCTGTTCCAATTCTTTTCCCTAGTATACTCTTCTGTTCCATCACATCTCTTATCAAGCTGAACACTTTCCTCCCAAACATAACCTTTAACCATATAACTTCAGTGATTCCTTGATCCTCGTAATGCAAATTTTGATGTAATTATTTGAGCTAGATGTTCTCTTGCATTTGCCTCAGTCTCTGTAATGTCTAGGCCTACTATTATGTCTCCCAATGTCAAATTTACTAAGTTGCATAATAGCCTGTTTTCTTCACTTACCATTCGCAAAGCATTACTTCCTTTTACAAATTCTACCTTTTTGTTTGACTTATCATTTTTAGCTGCTCAATTTTTTTATTGCCTTCAATTCTTAATGTTTGGAAAGCATTTTCTTGTATTTTGTGTTTCTAAAGGAGCAATCACGTCCTTTGTAGTTCCCTGATGGTTTGTCTAACTTAACTACTTCTGCTACGGCCTCTTCAACCTTTTGTTGGATGATACTTACCCATGCTTTGATCATCATTTTAGGCCGAGATTCATGTAAGGAGCATCCACTAACATTTGATTCCACATTACCCTCTTTAACTTTTCATTTTCTGAAACTGTTTTGGCATTCTTTAACCTCTGCCATGTTTCCCTATATTCTTACCAGCTTCCTTTGTTCCTTTGTTCTTGGAGTCCTTCTTTAGATATGTTACTTTCTCTCTGATTCCCTTCTTCCTCCGCTAATCTTCTTCTTCTTTCGGCTTTTTCCCAGTTAGGGGTTGCCACAGCAGATCACCTGTCTACTCATGATTGGCATTGGAGTTTTTACAGTGTTGAGTTACCAGTCCGGTGCCCAACCTTCCACAGAAGGTACACACATGCACGCACTCAAATCTAGGGCCAATTTACAGTGTCCAATCCACATACCATCTTTGGGATGTTGGAGTAAACTGGAGCACCTGGAGGAAACCCGTGCGACCACAGGGAGGACATGCAGACTCCACACAGAAGGCACCCCAGCCAAGGATCGAACCAGTGAACCTCTTGCTGTGAGGTGACAACGCTAACCTCTGCACCACCGCAACCACTCCTTCTTCCTCCACTAACGAATGTGTTTATTTCCCTTCATACTTAAACTCATGTGCCTACTTTTTACATATTTACCTTTTCCTCTTTCTTGCTTCTTCCCTCATCACTCTGAATTGTATAAATTTCTGTTTGTTCTGCTGCTTTGCCTTTTTGTGGAGCTAACATTACTGGCATAATTGCCATTTCATTTCATGTCCTTATTACTAATTACTTGCTTTCCCTTTCAGTTTAATTACACTCTACTGTACTTTTATTTATTTATTTATTTATTTTACATTTGTTGACCGGGAAAGTCCGACTAGGCTCCACAGAGCCTGTTTTCAGTGGAGGCCCAGGGAGAAATGCTCCAGATGCATGTCTTTAGAATGTGGGAGGAAACCGGAGCACCCGGAGGAAACCCACGCAAGTGCAGGGAGAACATGCAAACTCCACACAGAAGGCAGCCGAGAAAGGAACCGGAGAACCTCTTGCTGTGAGACGACAACGTTAACCGCTGCACCACTGCGCTGCCCTAAATCTACTTAATTTTCCATCTGTAAAATTAATTCTACATTCATCTGTTTTTTTATTAATATTTTGATATATTTGCTGCATTTTACTTTCAATGGATTGCAGTCTTCATTTTGTGTACTATCCCAGCTTTAATATCCTCCATTATGTTTTGCCCTAACAGGACTTCTTCCATTTATAGAATGTCTGCTTCCCTGTCTAGGTCTAAAAAATCAATCAAGTTTTCTGATAGGAGGGCAGGGTTATACGTACTGAGTTTAGTTTATTTACTTGTTATCCTGTCATTTCCTTCATTGCCTATTCTGTCAGAGTCCCACAATCCTCTGTGGTCACTTCCCTTATGAAGAAACTTCCCTCTTTCAAAATTAAAAAATAACCTCCAATGGTACTTATTCCTTCACTATCTTTGTGTATAAAATCATATTCTTCATTGTGACATGAGCTCAGCTGAAGGGTTAGCTTCCCATCATAAAATTTTAGATTAGCCCATTGTTGTGGCTGTAGTTTTAAATCTTCTGTATGTACATCTCCTTCTGAGTTTTGCTTTGTTCCTCAACTGAGCATCTTGTATACCTTCTTGTTTTGGAGTTTCTAAGACCTTAATTTTAGTCTGTAAAAGAGATGAAATGCACAAAACTCCTCCTTCCCTCAAGAACACCAAAAATAAAACTCAAAGTCGCCAAAATGTAAAACGAACAAAATTCATTAGGTCTGTCCTCCACTACTTACCCTTTGTTTGCAGCACCGTATCTTGACAAGGGCGACCACTGAGAACAGTTTTCTGAGGACTTTGGTGTATTGTAACTGACAAAAAGCTTGGGAGAAGCTTAAACCTAATAACTTTTGTTTGTTTTACATTTTGGCGACTTGAAGTTTTATTTTGGTGTTCTCGTGGGACGGAGGAGTTTCCTGCATCTCATCTCTTTTAGAGTGTGTCTACATTTCCTTGGTTTGTCGACGTGGCTTAATTTTAGTCTGTTTTCCTTGCATCTTAAAAAATCCACTACTCTCAAATTCACTTATCTTGAAAAATCATTTCATCTGAATCACTTTCATCACTTTCCATACTTAACTTTCCTATCACTCCGCCTTGTTTGTCTTTATCTGTCTGCATTGTTCCTATGTTCCTCTAAGTTCAAAAAAGAATAATCTGATTTCTTCACTTACTGTTACCTATTTTCACAAATTCAACCTTTTGCTTTGACGTCTCATCATTTTGCAGCTGCTCATATTTCCTTTTTCTACTTTGACTAAAGGAATGTACCTTCTTCTCCCTTGTTCTGCCATTTGTTAAGCCATCACAAATATTCTTTGTACTAGCATGAACTGGCACCTCACCTAAGGGTCATGTTTAATCATAGCCTCACCTCAGGTTTCGTGCCCACTGAGTGGCGCAGAGCTACAGTTATCCCACTCCACAAGGGGGGATCCAGCTTGGATCCCGGAAACTACTGTCCCATCAGTCTGACAAGTCTTATCTGCAAGGCCATGGAGCGTATTATCATGGAACTTATAAACAAAGACATTGGCAACCTTCAAACACTGGACCCCACACCAGGTTGGGTTCGTGAAGGGCCAATCTTGTCTCCTGAACCTGACTTGACTTCTTCGAATCAGTATCCAGAGCCATGGACAAGGGTAAGGTGGTCCACACAGCCTATCTAGACCTTGCCAAGGCCTTTGACACCATCCCCCACTCTGGAATCATAGATAAACTTAATAAGCTGGGCATTAATCCCTACGTCACCCAATGGGTTTCTAACTGGCTTACTGATAGAACCCACACTGTAAAAGTAGCCAACTCCAAATCCAGCTCCAGACAAGTGGAGTACCTCAATGTTCAGTCCTGGGACTGCTCTTGTTTGGCATCTACTTCTCTGAAGTACAGGCCAACACTAAGGGACTCTGGCTAACAAAGTTTGCAGATGACTGCAAAGTGGGAGCCATTATTGAATCCCCAAATGATGTGGACACTCTACAAAAGGGCCTTACAGAAACAGATGCTTGGTGCCAGAGCCATGGGCTCAAGCTCAATGCCAAGAAATGTATAGTTATCCCCTTTGGGAAAAAACATGTATCTGTGAATTACCATATAGGTGGCAGTACACTAAACACCAAAAGTGTGATAAGAGACTTAGGGACACAGGTGGACAGTGGTCTCACCTTCGATAACCACATTGCCACAACAGTCAAGAAATCCTTCTATGTGGCACACCTCATCACTAAGAGCTTTTCATCCAGAAAAAAGGAGGTCATTGTCCCACTGTACTCATCCCTCATTAGACCCATTATAGAATACAACGCCCTGTTTGGTATGTACCTCTGAAGACATTTGCAACAACTGGAAAGGCCGCAGAAATACCTCACTAAAAGAATCATAGGCCTAAAGCAGATGCCCTATGCTGACCGCCTTAAAAATCTCCAGCTATACTCTGTTGCATATCGTCTACTCAGAGGCGATCTCTGCATAACATACAAGGCCATGTCAAACCCAGAGCTTTTGGACATGCTACACTTAAAGAAATCCCAATCCCTCAGAGCCACACACTCCAGGGATCTAAACCTTGTCATCACAATAAACAAAACATGCTGGAGGGATAAGTTCCTGACCCAGGGACTCCCCAGACTCTGGAATAGATTGCCCATACATGTCAAGCAGACTGCCTCTTTGGCCCTCTTCAAAAGGAACCTTGACAATTGGATGGGAGAAAGGAAATTCACCCCAGAGATCACGTCAGTCGCCCAGCTAGACAGGGGTCCAAGGAAGTAAATAGTGTGAGAAGAAATAGCCAGGGAAGTGTTATGGCTAGGCTTGTATAGGCCCTAGGGCTGATAGCCTAGTACCAACCTATGAAATACTGTTTGCTACCTCATCTTTATAATTATAACTACTGGTGATGATCATCTGTCAGCATTTAATTATAAAAAGTAAAAAACCCTTGAAATTGAGCTTGTTCCTTTAAAACTTAAGATACGTTGTAAATAAATCTATAAAACAGGAATAAAAGAACAAATATGTTTTGTCTTACTGCACCAACCCCAGTTATATAAGATCTTAAATGAAAATGTAAAACAAAAATAAGAGATAGGTAATGACCAAGATTCAGAAATATTGATTATGCAGCTATGCAGGGGAAAACAACACAAAATAGTGCAGTACCACCTGACAGTGATTAAGTATGCAGAAGAATCAACATTGCAAAACTGTTGGCAGAATGAGTAGTCAGTTCACTGCTGAAGAGAGGGCACATAGAGCAAAGACATGGACAGAACTACAATGGGAGTCGAGAGCTGTGAAGTAGTGTGCATGTAGCGTGCACAAAATTATGTGTGTTCACATGTGCAATGATGCACTGCTAAATGGCTAAACGGCAATGTCCCTACTATATTTATATTACAATTCAGAAAAGAAATGTGTTTATAGGTAAGGCAGAAAGCAGGAGTGGCAAGCAGAGAAATATACAGAAGACCAAAGAGAAAGGAAGAGTGCTGTCAGGAAGAGGAAGAGTATTTTTTTATGGGCAGGTGTCCTTTTTCATAGGTTCAAGAAGGGTAGAGGGGGAAAAGGTAGCATAGGAAAAGGTATTGGTAGGAAGTGGCATACAGAGGTGTCAACAAGGACAAACACACCAGTGCAGAAGTTAGACAATTACTGATAAGGGAGATGCTGACACAAATGGAGGGAACACAAAGAAGATAAACAAACAGAGGAAGGACAGTTTGTGTTGGAAGGAAACAGACAAGAAACTGGGGATGGAAATAAAACACAAAGAAAAGGAACACCATGAAGGGGACAGGATGGGAATGAAGGTAACTACCAAGTTGCACAGTGCCACACCTAACCAGAGCTCAGTCACCTCTGTGACCACCTTCATGGTTAGGCCCAGGTAGGTGTGTGGCTCTGCAAGTGATATGAGGATGCACTACAGGCTGTCATTATGGCTATCTAGATATCAGTCTACCAAGGCTGTTACCAGACCTTTCACCTCCTGCGTGATGAATGAGCAGGAACCCCAGTGATATCCATCAATGGAGACCCTACACCCCCCCACCAGTGTAACAGCACAGGAAGGCACCAGAGAGGCCTTTAGCTTAGCCCATGACTGTTTACACCCTGCAGGGAGGTGGGTTCTGGGGACTTCTAGGGACCCAACACTGTGATGACATGACAGGTACATTATGCAGTGGTCACTGGAGTACCATATTTTTAAAGAACTTTATTAAATAATCACTTGTGACATAGGGACATTTACATTTACATAAAAGTAATCAAACTGTACTAACAAGTTAAAATAACAAACATTATGCTTCACATATATTGCTGTATATTATATAACCTAACCAACATTGCATAAATTATTCAATTCCTGCCCCCTTTTTTAAACAAGAAACATCCTTATTAAACCATCACTTATGACATAAGCAATCATACATTTATATCAATGAAAACAAACCACACCTGCACAATCTTAGTTGCAAACATTTTGCATCACAAACCATAATGACACAATCCCACTTGCAAACATTATACATCACTTATAATCTACCCAATCATTTTAAGTCAAACATTACATACTTCATTTAAGTCCTGTCTACTTTTATACCTCATTCCTCTCCTGTATGTAGTGTTCCCACAGTTCCCATGTTTTCATGTGTAGTTTGCTCCTACCTTTTTCTAAAGATCTCAGTTTCAGTTGTTTTATCTTTGTTACTATATTCACTACTTATAATATAGTTGGTTTAGATTCTAAATTCCTTTTTATAGTAACTGCTTTTTTGGCAGCCACCAAAATTAGAGACAGGAAGGTCTTACCATGCCTAGGCAATTCCAATTCATAGCTCAGAAAAGTCATCTGCCTTGTCACACCAGTTTGCTCACCCAGCATCTCCGACAGTGCATCCTGCAGGGAATCCTTGTCTGCCAACTCTCTACACTCCCAGAAAATATGTTCCCAATTATATCTTTCTTCCCCATCACACCTCCAACATTTGCTATCTACCTGAGGAAAAATTGTCTGAAGGGGGTATAAAAATATCTATGTAAATATTTCCAAGCTAAAATCCTAAATCTTCTAGACTTTATTGCAGATTTGGGAGACATACATATATCCTCCCATTGTTTCTTTGCAAATTGCTTATCCACTCTCTCTTCTCAATACTTTCTAATCTCCTCTGATTGATTCTTATAGTTATCATGCAATATTTTATATGCTCTGTTAATTATTCCTTTTTAATGGCAGCTTCTCTTCTAGATTCTACTAAAAACTCTACCAGTGCTCAACTTTAATTTAGGACCCCACTATTTATTTCTCTTTGCCTATACTCTGATATCAATCCTTGATAGTAAAGGCGATCTCTAAGCTGCAGTACAAATAAATTCTTGCCATTTTCCTATTCTGTCATCTTTCCCTGTCTAGTTATTTGCTTCCAATACCTTGGTTCCTTTGTCAGTTTTCTCCAATACATTTTAGCCCCCTCTTGAGTATTGCCTGCATCCCTAATTGCAGTCACCCCTATCGGTAGAATCTCCTTTCTGTAGTTCTGCACTGTCTTAGTTCTTAGAATACTTTCTGCTCCTTTATGGATATAATACTGTGTATAATTATTGTTATTCTCTTTAAAAGCCTGCATCCAAAATCCCAGTCTCTCCTTATTTCTTGAGCTTCCCCCCTATTTTAAAATCATCCCTTAGCATTTTGAATTATAGTTTTCTGCTTGTGCCATGTATAGGACCCTTAACCATGTAGTTCTGAAATACCCCTTCAAATTGGATAATTGCAGTCTACCCTATTCTACTGGAGGAATCAGCTTTTCCCACCCGGACTCTTGCCATCTTCCCCTCCCAGATAAAGTCCTTCAGCTCTTTATTAATTGCTATCCACAACTTCTCTTCTGGTTGATAAAAATATGCCTGATCTCTGTATAAGATTAAAGGGATTAAAACATTTTGACTGCCTGTATCTTACTTTCCATATCCATATAACAAAGCTTCCATGTTTTTTTAATATTATCTTTGTTAGTCTCTTCTCACATATCCTTAGCTGCCACACCAGAATAATTTTTAATCCATCCTAAATAATTAATTTTATCCCCATAAATATGGATATTGGTGAACAATTCATATGTGGGTACATATTTTACCTTGATTGCTTTTGTTTTAGCCACATAATTTTGTATCCTGAAAAGATATGAAACTGTTTCAAAATGTTCCACAGCATTGTAATGTCTATTTCTAGTTTTGTCAGGTATAAAATAATATCATCTGCCAACAGACACAGCTTTTCTTGACTACCACATCAATTATATCCTTGAAATTCCGAGTCCCTTATTTTCTTTGCCAGTGGTTCTAAATATAATGAAAATAACAAAGGGGAAGGAAGATACCCCTGCCTGGTTCCTCTGTTCAAGCACCGATTATCAGAAAGGACCTCACTCATTCTAATTTTTGCCTCTGATCCCTCATATATCCTCCTAATCAGTCTTATAATTTTATCAGGAAATGCAAATGCTTCCATTGCTCTGCTCATAAAGTCCCAGCTTACTCTGTCAAATGCTTTCTCTTCATCAAGACCCACCAACAGCAATGGCATTTTCTTACATTCTGCTTCTATCTGGATCATCAGTGTTTTGTTAATGTTGCCAAATGTTTGCCTCCCCTCCACAAAACCACATTGATCCATAGCTATTGGCTTTGGCATTACTTTGTTTCATTTTTTTAGCCAGTATAGATGAACACCTTATAATCATGGTTTAGTATTGCAATGGGCCTGTATGAAGCTGGGTTCATTGGATCTTCACCATCTTTAGGTTTTACAGCTACCGCTGCTTTCTTCCAGGATGTCGGTACTTCTCCTCCTCTTAAAATACTGTTAAACAAAACCTTCCAGATCTTTATCAGTTTTTTCCCCTCCTAGCTTCCAAACTTCCACAAGAATACCATCTATTCCTGGGGACTTTCTTGTAAATTGGATATATATCACAATTTTTATCTCATCTCCTCCTATCCTAACAATTAGTAACTGAGCCTCATCTACCTCTGCTTGGCCTATCTATTTCTTACATAAACATTTCCATTTGTATCTTTTCTTGATTTCCATATTTCCCTCCTTTATATAGACTTACGTAGAATTTTTGAAATATTTCTAATACGTCTACAGGATCTCTTGTTATCTTCCTTGTTATATGTTCCCTAAGCTTAGTGACAGCCCTTTCTTTTTTCTGTTGCCTGAGTTGTTGTGCTAAAAGTTTTTTGTGCTCTATTGTTATCAAAAACAGTTGTTTAATGGCAATCTTTCTAAACTTGGTCTCTGCAGCACCTTATCCACTGCCGTAATCGAGATTGTATAAAATATGAACAGAAATGGAGAAAAATAAAAAAGATGCCAATAATAAAGTGAAAAGCAAAAACTGAAGCAATTATCAGTAGCATGTGTTACACCAGTTGGCAGGGCAAGCCGTGGTGGAGTATAAACGGCAGTTAACTATGATGTAGCAAAGCAGAAGTGTCATACATGCCTGACACAAATTTCATGTAGAACTATGGGCACCACAAGGGGCAGGATAACATACCAATTAATAGTCACCTGAATGCGGAACAGTGGTACAGTCTAATAGTGACAACCAGAGTGAATGGTAAGATTAACAATGGTAAGTAGAACCAACCGTCTGAACAAATGTAGTGCCAGTCCTGAGGAGCTTAGGATCAAGTGGCATTCATGGGTTAAATGTGAAGATGCATTGCACTGTATGGCGCAATGCCATTTAAAACCTGACTCCAAATATCAAAAAGAATACACATGGGACACCTAAACCCTTTGGTAATACTGCACCTTGACAAATGACATGCATCATGGAGCACTACTTGATTTGTCATACCCCCCCCCCCAAAAGAAACATGGGTCTAGTTCACATAATCGAACATTCACATTAGCAAACCTCCATTTGTTGAGACGACAAGAGAAAACATTCACTTAAGCGAATGTTTACATCAGCAAATTCCAAAAACAGGGAAGGTAAGTAGTTGGCCAACATTGCGACTGTTACACACACAGCAGTATGTGAAACCCTCCAAGGTGGGGGGCTGTGCCCCCACCCCCCCACACACACCTATATATATATATATATATATATATATATATATATATATATATATATATATATACATATCAACTCCAACATGGCACTACAGGGGGAAAAAGGGAAAATTTCCTAATGTTGGCCAACTACTTACCTTCCCGGTGTTTGACAGTTGCTGATATAAACATCCAAGTAAACATTCGCTCTTGTCATCTCGATGAATGGTTGTTGCTGAAGTATACGGCATCTGGCATTATTGACCACAATCCTCAGTGATTTGCCAGAAAATCAAACATTTATGAGGGATGGGGCAAAAACATAAGGCAAAATCTGCAGTGTTCTGTATAATATGGGACAGTTGAGAAGTAGTGGTATTTAAATAAGCAATATGCCTACTGTATGTATGAGTAATGTTTACAGCAGCATCTTATAAACAGCCGTGTATGTAAACTATCTTGTGTAGGCTATTTACCAGTTGGCCTTATAACCTCCCTTTATTGCTATCACTAAACTGGCAACAGTTGTATTGTACTGCATTGCATTACATTCTATACATGTTTTTCACCTTGTGCTCAGGTTGTGTCTGAAAAGAGATATTTGAACAACCCACCTACTTGCTAAACAAATAACCATTTGTTAGGAGATAGTAGATGTGTATCTAGTGCAGTCCTGTTCCTCTCAGTCTGCAAGTCATTTGTCTACCAATGATGTAAACAGAATGACTGTCTGATGAACAACTGTCATGAAAGCAGTGATGTGAAGAAGCCTGCTGAACAAGACTGGTCCCAGTGTTTTCCAAGATGACAATATAACGGTAGACATTGCTGTTAACCATGCAATGAAACAGAAAACAAGTCTAGGTATCAGCTGTCCAGTCGTAGATCTACAAACCCCTGCTCTGAACAGACCCACTAATGCTATTTTCCAAACATCTGTGTAAGTAATAATTAGCTATTAATACAGTTACTTGAAAACAAACACTCACATCTCAGCATGTGCATATGACTGGCCCTATGTAACAGAAGCTGAAAAGGTGAAAACAGCAGCTCATTGGAAAGTTTAATTCATTTTCAGCTAGTAGTAACCACAAGGACACAGCCAAAGTGAAGACTTCTTATAATGTCCACAAGCTATATTTTCCTTTGTGATTTTCCTCTACCCTTTAAACCAGTAGCTCCACAGAACTCTACATTAAAGTCAGCAAGATGATACCCTTATGTGGTCACAATCTGCTTAATTGCTGTTTATAGGTTCATAGGTTCATACTAGGCTATCTGCCCAAGGGCATTTATAAGCCTAGCCCAAAGTTTTGTGGCTTTCACCACCCCTTAAGTTTGAAAGGTACTGTGCCCATTAGTTTACCATGCCTCTGTCCAGCAGTGACACTGAGGTGATCCCCGGGGTAAACCTGCGATCTCCCATCCATTGGTCAAGATTTCTCTTGAACAGGGCCAGCGAGGTGCTCTGCCTCACATGTACCGGGATTTTGTTCCACAGCATAGGGAGTCTCTGGGTGATGAATCTGTCCCTCCAGCACGTCCTATTTATAACTGTGTTAAGGTTTAAGTCTCTTCCTCTTGGATTTCTTGTGGATTTAGATTTTTTGAGGTGGAGCATGTCCATCAATTCCGGGTTTGACATGGCCTTGTATGTTAGGCACAGATCACCTCTGAGCAGATGGTATGCGACTGAATAGAGCTGGAGTTCCTTCAGTTGGGCAGCATAAGACATATTTTTGAGACCCTTTATCTTTTTGGTGAGGAACACTCGGGGCCTTTCCAATTGCTGCAGGTGTCGGGTAAGATACATTCCGAATGGGGCATTGGTGACTGTTTCAAAAAAATCAGCCAAGTTTAAAAGGCATGATCTGCCCTTGACAAAGCCAAACTGGGTTGGATCCAATGTCTGTAAGTCTCCTATGTCTTTATTTATGAGTTTCATTATGATCCTCTCCATAGCTTTGCAGACTAGGCTTGTCAAGCTGATGGGGCGGTAATTACCAGGGTTAGTGGAGGCACCGCCTTTGTGACGTGGGACCACAGTTGCCGTACGCCACTCCTTGGGTACGTATCCTGAGGTGAGGCTAAGATTAAACAGCTGCCCTAACGGCGGGTTTAATTCCTCATTGAGTTCGTGGAGCACACAACCGGGGACACCATCTGGTCCCATAGATGCTGTGTTTTTTGCCTTGGAGAGAGCGGTTTTCACCTGAGCATTTGAGATGTGTGGGAGGCTACAATCCGCTGGGATAGATGTCTCTCCTTTTGGGGGGGAGAAATTTGCACTGAACCTGTCAGCCAGTATGTTGGCAATGTCTGTTGGTTCAGTGATTTTTACATCATTTTGAACTAATTCTGAGCATATCTGGGAGTTTCCTCCCAGGTTTCTAACATAGCTAAAAAAGGCCTTATGATTGTCTTTTGAGTCCTTAGCGACTTTTCTTTCAAAATTTGCCTTGGATTATTTTATGAGCGATCGTAGTTTTTTACTTATAGTGATCAAGGGTGTCTTCCCTTTTAAGGATTTTGCTCTATCTTGTAGTAGCTTTCTCCTTTTATTGTAGAGCTTGTTAATGGCTGGGGTCCACCAGACTGGGTGCTTGCCTTTGGTGCAAAGAGTCTTTGTTTTGTTTGGGATTGCCTGATCCATGCAGTCCTGGAGGTGCTGACAGAAGGCATTTGTAAGTGATTCAGCTGTTTGGGTAATGGTTTCCGCTGGCTCAGGGGCCTTGAAGGAAACCACACCAGTCTTAAGAAGTGTGAAGTTGGCTTTTGAGAAGTTCTTCACTGTGGTCTTTTTTATCTGGGGTGGGGCGGGATGTGGACTTCCAGTGAGATTAGTTTATGATCTGATCTCACCAATGAGGGGTACACCTCTGGTGCTGAACATTGTGTCCCCATGTTCATGATGATGAGATCTAGTATGTTTTCTCCTCTTGTGGGGATGGTGACTAGTTGTTCCATGGCATTTGAGTTTATGAACTCTAGGAACCTTTGGGCTAGAGTGTTGGGGCTTGAGTAATGATCCCAGTCTATATTCGGGTAGTTGAAATCACCTAATATGATGGTGTTTGGAGATACATTTATCCCCTCGAGTGTTTTCAGGAAAGCTGTGTGATATTCCTGAGTTTGAGAGGGTGGCCTGTAACATGCTATAAATTGCAGAGCAGTCTTGGTCTCCGATGCTTCGTATGTTGCCACCAACCTGGAGGTGTGGGTATCCTTGATGAATATGGATACCCCCCCCTCCTTTCTTGGTGTGGTCCGGATTTTGGGGCCGGAACACATGATATGAGGTAAAACCTGATAGTGCCGGGGTGCTCTCAGGAGTCTTGAACCAGGTTTCAGTCACAACAGCGATGTTCTCCATACTGAGAAGGGCTTCGAGTGCGTGCATCTTGAGGTTTAGACTTCTGGCATTGAGCAGCATTACCCTTAGTTTATTTTCTTTTTTGTGTTCTAGGGTGGTAGGTTTAGAATTTGAGCCTTGAGTAAAAAAGGCACTATGGGGGTGGCAAGAGGCTTTGCCAATATCCGGAAGCCCAGGGGTGACAGGTGCAAGCCGTCCCTTGCGAAGCAGCGTGGCTTGTCCAGCATGTCATCCCAGGCAGACAGACATTGGATCCACTTTGAATGACACCAGAGATTAAGCCAATTATTAAAGCTGATCATCTTGTCTCTGTATTGTGGCATCATTCTTGGTGAAGGTAGGATACTGCTCAGGGTCAGGGTCATACCTGCCTGGGCTACATAATCAGAGAGCTCCTCTATGTCTCTTTTCATGTAGTCCAGGGAGGTACATCTCAGGTCATTCACACCAGCATGGACAATGACTGAGTCATACTTGTACTTGCTGTTGAGTGACCTGAGTGCTTGCGTTATGTGGCGGATTCTAGCGCCCGACAGGCAGCTTACTGTGACCTTCTCCTTACTCAATCTGGTGAGTGGGATGTCAGTGTGTCTGACTATGGAGTCACCTATGACAAGTGTGTCTGGCATTGTGTTTGGCCTTAAGGGCTGTGACTGTTTGGCACACTGACTTTGTGGTCTATGTGTTGCATGTGTTGTGTCATGAGCTGGCAGTTGTTTGGGTGTCTGCTTTGGTGGCCTCTGCTGTTTTGGTAGATTTTTGATCAGAGCCTCCGAGTATGTCTTTGTGTGTTTATGTGTATGATTTGAAGTTGTGATAGTACTATTATATTTTAAGTTTGTTTGTGTCATCAGATGACAAATAGATGAACCCTTTGCCATACGATGTAACTGAACACTTGCTTGTTAAGTCATTGTTTATCACTGCAAGCAGACCAGTTATCCTTCCTTAATAGTTTCATGTTACAGCTGCAATGAGAGATCATAGAACATGGCTTAGTGGTTCTAAACATGAAAAAGGAGAATATTAAACAGTACAGTAAACTGGTAGCAAGTGACTTGCCAGTAAGAATGCATAGAAGTATTAAAGAAGATGTATTTGTTCATTCTCTTGTCATCTGTTTAATGCATTACAGAGTCATGGGGTATCAGCGCTTACCCTCTGACTCAGTGGGTCCTAACCAGAGAAACTAATCCCAAAATGGGGTACTAGTTCATTACAGGACAAGCAAACACTTGTTACTCACACAGCATACTCACTGAAATCAACTTAGAGGAATGCCACTTCACCTATAGCAAGTCTTTGCGTAGAAGGAATCCATAGCTCGCAGAAAAAAATCAATGCAGGCACAGACAGGCATTGCATATTTTACAGAGAATGTACCCCAGTTGAGAAACAAACTGATGTGTTGTAAGACAACAGCACTAGCCACTACACACTGTGTTGCCTTTAAGGAAGCAGTGCCTTCTACTTCTGGCTGTTAAAGTAATAAGAGCTTTGTTATGCTGTGGAATGTCATATATGGTCTTGTGTATTATTCCCAGGCACCCAGAAAACAACAGCACTGATTATCCCTCCAGAGAGCTATAGGTGAGAACATCCTTAGAAGAACACAGTAATCAAGCAATTGTGCCAGGAGCTCATTTCCTGACAGCCCCTTCAGATATTAAGTCCTGAGTGTCTCCCAGTACATTTTAAAGTTGTGAAAAATGTGTACACATTGCTTCTATAGAACAATTACATTCCTCACGTACACCTCCTGTGTAACAGGCATCTGTCCAGCTTAGGGAAGGGCACCAGTCACGTTTTCATTCATATAACACATAAAACTCGAGCAATACATATCACTCCTCCCTCCTATTTATTTGAAATGTCCCTATAGAATACACCTGTGTGCTGTAACTCATATCATGTAACACTGTAACACATTCCCAGTGCTTCTCAACAAGTGTGTGCATTGCAAGGGGCAGATGTTACAATATCAGGTAATTACTTGCCAACAAATACTGCTCTTCTTTCTTAAGTACACTATTTATAATGGTTAGGCTGCTTTTACCTTATATACAGCAATCAGTTTACCCTTTTCCGTCGGTGCTACTATTATGCCTTAAACAGTCCAACTCAATTTTCACTGTTGATAAGCACTGGGGATTTCCAAATATTCCAGCTAACATAAACATTTCTTGTGTCTCTGTTTGCTTTAGTCTTAACCACCACATTACAGTGCCTCTCTTTCATCTGAACTCAAGCCCACTGTCTGAGTTACTTCCAAATCGGATGAGTAACGCCAAGGTTTCCGGAATGCTGCATTTAAAGCAACAGCCACACATTTTAGCAAATATTTTTTCCAAGTTCTCTTTATTGCTGGTCTTTACATTCTGGTTCTGCTATCCAGGATGTCCCATTCCACATTTTAACAATTTTTTATGTTTTCAGTTTCCCTCCTTCAAACAGAATTATTGGATGTTTAAATGTGGTATTTTGTTTTCATTTAAACTGTTTTAGACGCTGAATTTTAGATATTACTGTGAGTTGTTATATCTTTTAAAGTGCCCATACAATTTGTCTGTAACATGGAGCAAAAAAAAAAAAATGCTAGCACTTTGGAAGCTTACCTGCCTACCTCAGCTTTCTAACCGACATTGAGTTAAGTCTAAACTTGTAACTTGTAAAATATGAACTATGGCATAATCAAATTACAGTCCTGCATTCAAATGCCATATTTTGAAATCATCATAACATAGTTGTGATGGGGAAATACAATGCCACTGAAAATGCAATGATCTGTTATAGAGAAATTAATACCCTAACATATCTACTTTTATAAAATATATGTCTATTAAATATTTTACTATACAGTGAAAATCAATGTAGTAAAATATTTTTAAGTTGATTTTAAAAAAGATAAAAAATTAGAGTATTTTTGTTAGTATGACACAAGTCTCGTACAGCCTGCATGACAATGTTAATGCCATAAGACTGGTATTTTAGCATGATTCAGAATAGTGAGATTGGACTGAAGAGCTAAGATGACACTCATCTGTTAAAAATTAGGGACTCATATATACCACTGTGAGGCAGCCGGACATCATTCTTTAAGTAGATAAGTTTCTCCTATGTTGTAGTCATATTACTGTAGCTAGAACTCGGCTAATTTTATATGTAATTTTATTTTTTTTTCATTCATGGTAATATGGCAATTAAGTTAATTTTTTTTCATAACATGAGGAAATCACTAAATTATTCTACATTTTTACTGACGTCTCGGCATTATAGCACCATAATCTAAGCCTGATAACATTTTCAAATGTTCTGCTAACAATTTACCCAGAGCCAAGAGCACTGACAATTCTACTTTTTCTGTGAAAATCACTAAAACTTCTGGATACGGACTATCTTTAAGTACTAGAAGAAAAGTAGAGAAATAGATTTATTGGAATTTTGATTTGAGTACTCATAGACTTTAGTTTGTTTTTTTCTTATGATGTTTATAACTGGAATTTTGCTTTATTCAGTGTTCTGAACTTATGTTTTAATTTTACTTACATGTTGATACAAAGTTATAATGGAATCAGGGTAATGATAAGCAATTACATTTAACAGGCACAGTTATAAGTCCTAGAATTTCAGTGCATTTAAATGGAATTTTATTTTTTTAACAGCAATTACACTTAGCAATCATGAGTATATTTCAAGGTAAGTCAGTGCATGAATGCAATGTTTCCTTTTTAATAATAAGTCAGTGTCCCTTCCCAGAACAGTTCATTTCCACTTCAAGTGTGCTGACATGTCTTGACGTGTCTTTATTTCTACTGAAAAATCCTTATATACGGTGTCATCTCTACATGGTCTTCTATAGTCTTCTCTACTTTTAAAACAACTGCGACTGTTTCTGTTTTGTTAGTTTCTTAAATTGCTAAACTGTTACAAAAACTTGTGTGATGTACAAAATCCTATGTATGCTTCATTAATTCAATTTAATAAAGTACATGGTTCATTACCTGTATTGTTTACAAAGTAGGAGTGTTAGGAATGTGCTTCACATATGTGATTTACTTCAGTCTGAATATTTATAGTGGACAAACAGGTCCATTAGAATATGAAAAAATATGACAAGTTTAACTCTTCACATCTTTATCATGTTCTGTTTGGAATTTAAATCAAGGGCTAGGGGAATTCTGCTGCAGCTGGAAGCAATGTACTGTACATTTAACTATTCTTTTCCAAAAATGCATTCTTTTAGGCTAGTTAAAAGTTGCACTTGCTAAAGACACACACACACACACACACACACACACACACACACACACACACACACACACACACACACACACACAAAAACAAAACATTTTCAGCCCTTCTAATGACATGGGTTTTAGCACATGCATCCAAATGGATATTTCATTAAGTATACTTTATGTCTAAAAAAGTTTGACTTAACAATTGATAAAATAAGTTATTTTTTTAAATTGTTTCCTCTATTTTTAATTGCTGCAAAGTTTTTGGAGGACAGCCCACTGTGTCCCTACAATGAAAATATCATTAGCTGTGTGATCACTGCATTGTAGGACTAAAGATAAATTCTACATTGCTTTGACACCTCCCAAAATTTTGACTTTTCAGCAAAATGTCTGAAAGCTACACATCAGTCAAGCATATTTAAGTCACATGTCTTGATATCAATAAAACAAAATTTGCATATAAAGTCTACCTGATATGCAGCTAGTTTATCAATAGCTGACTGCACCATCCATACTTTTGTTCATCCCCTGTGATTTTCATTTGCATCCATCTCCTGTAGTGGCAGGGCATCCACTTCAACATCTACATTTTCTTACCATATGTTCTTCCATGCCCCAACTGAAACTGAATACCCCAGATATGTCAGTTATGCATGTCTGTATGTTTCCCATTCTTTCTCCATACTTCCATTCTGGCCCAAGACAGAAATAAGACTCTTGAGTGATAAGCACACATAACTGCAATTACACAAGAGTGACTTTTTAACATAGTTTTAATTTAAAATCTCAGTAATGTAGCTAGACTGGGCAAAAGTGGAAGCTACCTCAGGTGCAAGTTATCAGGAGGTGATTGGCAATGCAGCTGAGTTGGCTACTGGGCGGGAGCGCAGTCCTGGCATTTATTTAAACAACTGTGGTTGGGCTACATTGCTGCTATTAAATAAATAGAATGTGTGTGTTATTGGCTGTACCTGTATTCTTGATGGACTATAATTTCTTTTTTTAACACCTTTACTGAATTATCACTTGTGACACAGGCAAATTTACATTTATATAAAAGTAATCAAACTGTGTTAACAAGTTCACGTTTACAAACATTATACTTTACATACATTGCTATATATTATATAACCTAAGCAACATTACATAAATTATTCAGTTCCTGGCCTTTTTTTTAAACAAGAAACAGCTTAATTAAACTATCACTTACGACATAGGCAGTCATATATTTACATAAATGAAAACAAACAACATAATAGGCAGTCATACAGTTATATAAATGAAAATAAACCACTCCGACACAATCCTACTTGCAAGACTTTTACATCACAAACCATAATCACACACTCCCAGTTGCAAGCATTACACATTACTTATAATTTACCCAATCATTTTCAGCCAAACATTGCGTAGCTCATTTAAGTCCTGCCTTCTTTTAAATCTCATTCCTCCCCTGTATGTTTTGTTCCCACAGTTCCCATTTTTTCCTATGTAGTTTGCGCCTACCCTTTTCTAAAGCTCTCAGTTCCAGTTGTTTTATATCTGTTACTATATTCACTACTTCTACTATAGTTGATGTAGATTTTCATTTCCATTTTCTAGTAATTGCTTTTTAGTAGCCATCATAATTAGGCAAAGCAAAGCCTTACCATGTCTAGGCAATTTTGATTCTCTATCATAGCTCAGAATCATCACACAAAACTGTGCACACAGCATCTCCGACAGTGCATCCCACAGGGAATCCTTAAAGTCCACCAGCTCACCGTACTCACAGAAAATATGTTCCCAGTTACCTCTATCTTCCCTGTCACACCTCCAACATTTGCTGTCTGCCTGGGGAAGAATTCACTGGAGTCTGCTTGGGGTGTAAAAATATCTATGCAAACATTTTCAAGGAAAAATCCTAAATCTAGATTTTGTTGCATATTTGGGAGACATACATATATCTTCCCATTGTTTCTTTGTGAATTCCTTATCCAATATCTCTTTCCAGTCCTTTCTAACCACCTCTGACTGATTCTATAGTTATCATGCAATACTTTATATGCTCTACTAATTATTTATTTTTTAATGGCACCTTCTGTTCTAGATCCAACTAAAAACTCTACCAGTGCTGGTCTTTTGTTAATGACCCCCCCATTTCTTTCTCTTTGCCTATACTCTATCAGTTCCTGATAGGAAAGGCAGTCACTAATCTGCAGTGCAAATAAATTCTTGGTGCCTTCCCATTCTGTCATCCTTCCTTCTTTAGTTCTGTGTTCGCAATACCTTGGTTCCTTTGCCAGTTTTCTCCAATAAATTCTAGCCCACTCTTGCGTATTGCATATATTCCTAATCGCAGCCATCCCTATCAGCAGAATCTCCTTTCTTCATTCCTGTGTTGGCTTACCTCTTAGGGTACTTTCTGCTATTTTATAGATATAATATTATGTATGATTATTGTTATTCTTAAAGGCCTGCATCCAAAATCCCAGTCTCTCCTTGTTTCTTGAGCACCCCCCCCCATTTCATCATCATCCCTTTCCACTTTGAATTATAGTTTTCTGCTTGTGCTATGTATTGGAGCCTTAACTGTGTAGCTCTGAAATACTCCTTCAAATTGGGTAATCCCAATTCGCCTGTTCTACTGGAAGAATCAGCTTATTAAACTTGACCCTTGCCTTCTACCCTTCCCAGATAAAGTCCTTCAACTCTTTATTAATTTCTATCCATAACTTCCTCTCTGGTTGATAAAAATATGCCTGACCTGTATACAAGACTAATGAGACTAAACACATTTTAACTGCTTCTATCTTACTATCTCATAGCCATATAACAAAGCTTCCACTTTCTCAGTTTTTCTGTTATCTTTTGTTTAGTCTCTTCCCACATATCCATAGCTGCCACACCAGAATCTTTTTTAATCCATACTCCTAAATACTTCATTTTATCATGTCCCCATAAATATGGATATTGCTGAACCAACTCATGTCTGGGTACATAATTTACCACTATTGCCTTTGTTTTAGCCTCATTAATTTTTTATCCCAAAAAGAGTTGAAACTGCCCCAAATGTTCCACAACACTATAATGTCTCTGTAAGGTTCTGTCAGATCAAAAATAATATAATCTGCAAAGAGAGCCAGCTTTTCTTGACTACTATAACAATTATATCCTAGAATTTCTGAGTCTCTTGTTTTCTTTGCCAATGGTTCTAAATATAATGTAAACAACAAAGAGGTAAGAGGATACCCCTACCTGGTTCCTCTGTTCAAGAAGAAATGATCAGATAGGACCCCACCCACTTTAATTTTCACCTCTGATCCCTTACATATCCTCCTAATCAACCTTATAATTTTTTCAAGAAATGCAAATGCTTCCATTGCCTTGCTCATAAAGTCCCAGCTTACTCTGTCAAATGTTTTCTCTACATAAAGGCCTATCAATGACAATGGTATTTTCTTACATTCTGCTTCGCTCTAGAACATCAGTGTTCTGTTAATGTTGTCAAATGTTTGCCTCCCCACCACAAAACCACACTGATCCATTTCTATCAATTTTGCCATTACGTTTGCCGTTCTTTTAGTCATTATACACATGAACATTTTATAATCATGGTTTGGTATTGAAATGGGCTTACATGAAGCTGGACCTGATGGATCTTTACTCTCTTTAGGCATTAACGGCTACCACTGCTTTCTTCCAGGGTAACGGTACTTCTCCTCCTCTTAAAATACTGTTAAACAAAACCTTCTAGATCTTTATCTGTTTTTTACTTCCCAGCTTCCAAATTTCCACAGGAATGCCATCTATTCCTGGGGACTTTCCTGTAGATTGGTTATACATCATGATTTTTAGCTCAACTCCTCCTATCCTGTCAGTAGTTGAGCCTCATACTTCTAACATTGTCATTTTTAATTCTTCCATAAACATTTCCATTTGTATCTTTTCTTGATTTCCATATTCCTATGATTTATACAAACTTTTACAGAATGTCTGAAATATTTTAATACCGCTACAGGATCTCTAGTTACAGGCTCCCTAAGCTTGGCAACAGCCCTTTCTACTTTTTGTTGCCTGAGTCATTGTGCTAAAAGTTTATGTGCTCTAGTGTTATTATCAAAAAACAGTTGCTTAACAGAAATCTTTCTAAACTCGTGTATATTATTGAGATAATCCCTTATTTTCTGCTAACCATTCTGCAGTTGATCCTCCTCTTGTTCTGTGAGATTTGCCATATTCTGCAATACTTTAATATTTGTCAGTCCCTCTAAATAATTTGTGCTACTTCTTAACCATAACTCCCTTTCTTTTATTTCCACCCTATTTTTTCAACTCCACCTTAATTTTATACCACTCTAAATTCCTCTCTTTTCAACAGATAGGTGGGAAGGTGCCAGAGTCTCATTTTTATTTCATTACTACCCTGTGTTTTTGTTTTATTTATTATTGGCTCATGATCTGAAATAGTTATTGGGTGACTATCAAGACCTTCAATTAAATGCACATTTTCCTGTGAAATGTAAATTCTGTCTAGCCTAGTCCAGTTTTTGTATCTTGGGGAATAATATGTAAATTCATTCAGAACTCTCATTACTGAATTCACATCTTCCATGACAAATATTTTCATAAGTTTCTTCAACAATCTACCCCATTTTATTATACTTTCCCTGCTAGGCTCCACAGAAACATCTTCACTGCTGCAAATCAAATTTCAGTGCCCTGCTATAAGTAATATTCCTTGGTGAAAACTGATTATTTCTCCCAGAATTTTCTTAAGCTTCATTATAGCAGTTTTAGGTGGAATATAAATACATATCAGTGTAATCCTTCTCCCTTGCCAGTAGCCCCTTAGCACTACAATTCTGCCTTTATTATATTTTATTATCCTCTTCTACCACTATTGCAGCTCCTCTTGCAATTAATATAAGTACTGCTCTTTTCCTTTGTCCCAGATAATCCACCAAATAACCATTCTGAAAACATTTCTTTATCAAATTCACATATTAAGTTATTTACAAGTGTATTTCCTGTAACATATCTATTTGCACCCTACTTTTTTAATATAGTTTACATTTCTTTCTTTTTTGTATTTGTCTGTGAGACCATTGATATGTAAAGACATTACAGAAAGCATCATTATATTAAAATGTATTATTCCCACATTTTATGTATAACACCTTTTCTTGTTAAATGTCTAGTTTCAGCTTTTGTGTTACATGCATGCACTGGTTGCCAGGTTGAACCTTTTTATAGTTGTTTTTTGTCATATCCATTTGAGCATATGTCACATGTCATAAAACTTTTTGTTTTATTCAATACCCTCAAACAAAAACAGACACACCCCCAATACCCCACTGAAACCTATTAATTTAATACTAACACACAGAACTATGCACATACCCTCCTAATAGGAACAAATGTCCCAAACTGACAGTCACACTCATAGATTTGAGTTAACCTAAAAAAAGGTTATCCATGTTAAGATGCATGCTGCAGTCTGTGCTTCTACTAAACCTAACTGGTTTTGTCTTATCTTTATAGCTCTCCCAGGTGGGAAAATCCCTGAATGCTTTCAGAGAACATTATCTCCTAGCCAGTTTCTCTTTTCTTTTTTCTCCCCATCCAATCACTCTCCACCAGGCTGTAACCAATTTCTCTTTATCAAACTGTCTTCATGGAATCATGAAGACCAAAATGCCAATTTCTCATTAGTAGATTATCTCCATGGAGACATGAGAAGCAGACAGTCAATTTCTCTTTATCGGATTGTTTCCATGGAGACATGAGGCTCAGGTACAGAATTGCTACTAAGCATACATTAATTTGCTAGAAAAAAGCCTAATAGTATTTAATATTCTTTTTCATTTATTTGCTTCCTCTTAAAACTTGTTACTTAATCGATCTAAGGTCCTTAATTCAGACATTCCCCATGCAAGAATGAGAAAAAGCACATTAATTTTGTCATGCTCTTTTAACCCTTAGCTCTATCATATCTTAAAGCTCAAAATCATCTGTTACATTGTCTCTTCCAGACTTCCCATCTATGTATCACATTCTTATATTCAACAAATTTCAGAAAACTCTAAAAATTGTTTCTTATTTACACGTAAACACTGTAACCAAGTTAACCATTCAAATATTCTTCCTGTTCTGAAATTTCTGGGTAATAGCTGCTTTCCTCTTATAATACAATGGTTTCTGGTTTACAATTATTTCATTCAGTAATATATCTAAATCTTTTCCTAACCATGCAGGCCATCTTTTTAACCTTAATTCAGAGTCAAATTTTGATGTCTTGATTAACAATAAATGATTCTCCTCCTAATAAATGTATCCAGTGGTGCCTCCTTTCAGTGTTCTAAATATTCATCATTTATCTTATGTGTAAACAATGAATGCTAAACCACTGACAATGTTTCGTTAGCTATTGATACTCCTTCTTTTACTCAAACTTTTGAAATCTTGCATACCCTATTGTTAAACTGGTGTTTTAAATATATCCATAATCATTGCAGGCTCATTTAACACCAGGTAAATCATCTAAAGACCATCACAAGCCTAATCAAGAACTCCTATTAAAATGTCCACTCTAACTTCATGGAGTGCAAGAAAAGATAGAAAAAGGCAGAATTTGAGACTGTCCATCTAATTATCTAGGTTTACCTTGAAGTTGATAAGGGAGGTACATTGGTTGAAATGTAATGGAAATATAAAATAAAATACCAACCAAAAATAACAAAAATGAATAATGCATGACTTTTCTTCATGAAATAAAGCATGTAATTGCTTGTTAAGTAAACCTCTGAAGTATGGTACCTGTTTTTATCTCCACTGTGTTAACTTTATTTAATAGAAATTTGTTCCAGAGGTTAGGCATACACTGGGATATAAATCTGTCATGTGAACGTGTCTTATTTATCTGTTTATAAAGGTGTGGTTCCTTTAAATGGTTATTTGAGATACCATTTGATCTGTGAAGGAATAGAAGGTCAAAGATGGTTGGATCTCTCCTGGCACAAATGGCTAGACACATCTCCATGGAGGATTCTGTAAGAGACTGAGTAAAAGGAAAAGGTTGTCAGCCTGTCTTGATAATGAAAACATCAGTGGCCTCAAAATCTTAAGTAATGCGTCTCTGAGGTCTCTCGAGATGAGTGATATGTTTACACAAATACATACCAAAAGGAGTGTTATAATATTCAGTAATGTGCCTGGTGAGAAAGGCATAAAGAGGACTTAAGACTTTTTTTGAATCTAGTGGAAATGCCTTTGGAAATTAGATTAGCCATACAGAAGACTTCCTTAGCTACTATAGAGACATGATGCTCAAACAATAAGGAATTTGTACCTAGACCCCTTATGGCAGAGTCTAATGGTGTGTGTGTGGGGGACAGCTGTTACCTGTATGGTATATGAAAATATAGTATTTAACAAAATGGGCTATGCTACATTTTCTCTATTTAATTTAAGACCACTGTCCTTGCACTAGTTGTTAACATGGTCTAGCCCATTCTTGGAGCAATTGTGAATTAGTGGAAGACTGAACAACACTCTATTAACAGTCATTTACAAACAGCAGGCAAAGGAGTGTTGGCTTGAAGGTCTGAGAAAAAGATAAACGTGACAGGGCCCAACATTCAGCCCTGTGGTACACTGTGTGTGTGTGTGTGTGTGTGTGTGTGTGTGTGTGTGCATATATATATATATATATATATATATATATATATATAGTGTCAGTGGCACAACAGGTTGCCCACTTGCCATTGTTGTAGAAGGCTGCTGGTTCTATTCCCACACTAGGTAGATCAATTGCTGACATTGCAGTGCAGCATAAGGAAGGTGCTGCACTCCTGAGTGTGCTGACTTTCAAGTGAGACATTAAACTCAAGCCCCATCTGCTTAAACTGGTGGAAGCTCAGATGGCTATAAAAGATCCCATGGCATCTGTCGAAAATAGTAGGGTTTCTTTATTTATATGCAAAAATAACTCATTTATAAAATATTTACATATTTACAAATACAAGTGTGCAATGATATATATGCATACACAAATCTGCTTCTACAACCATGCTAAATTTTCATCTCTGTTAGACCCCCACTCCTTTTTCCTTAAGCACTATCTGATTTTACTTAATATTGCTACTAAAATCCATATACCATTAAATATAATGGCATTTATTCTTTCATTCCATACAACCCACCTGACATAAAATAACCTTTTAACTATTCTTTTAACATATGCTTTACTTATACTCTCATAATGTTCATGTTTAATAATAGCCATGTTTATTTTATCCAATTTTATATCTTAAAAAATATTCTTTACATATATTCCCCATAACTTTTTTTTCACTTTTACATATTAAAAACAAATGTTCTGTAGTTTCTTTTTCTTGAAAATGTAAACATAGCCTATCACTTTTCATCTTACATGGCATATTTCCTTTTACTAGTAGTTTATCTATTACAAGTCTCCACAAAAATCTTGACAATTCTACTTTCTGATAACATCATTTGCTTCTTATTTTTATAGCTTTACTTTTTTATCTGTTAGATTTTCCCATAGTTTTACATAGTAATGTTTATCATTACATTCTCATACTATACTTTTCTATCCTTTTTCCATATCATCAATTTTTATTTTCCACAAAAATATTTTAATTGGTAATGTTTTAATTTTTCATTGATATGCTTTTTCTTTTATACTCTTTTCACCATATCCTCCAATTTACCATACTTCTATTTTTACAATTTTACTACTAATCTTTGATCTTTTTCATTTATCCACTTTAACACTTTTGTACAAATGTAATGAAGCAGAGTATACCACTGGGTTAACTAACCCTAAACCTCCTTCTTTATTTACATACAAAACTCCTCAGAACCCCATATAAATGAAAACATTGTCTGCAGTAATTCCTTTTCAAATACTTTTGGTAGCATAAATACACTCGCCAAGTATGCTATTTTTATAAAATAAGCCTTTTTCCTGAATGATAATTTATATGTTATCTAGAAAAGACAGGTTAGTTTTTTTTTCTTCTCTTGATTTTCCCATTGAATTCTACTTGCATCTTTATTCCCAAATTTTATACCTAACACAGAAATTTAATTCACTGTAAAATGTATACCCCCTATCTTTACTACTTCACCTAAACCTTTAATTTTCTCTTTATTTAAAGTAATTTTCTATCATCTACACACACTCATTTGTGCAAATTATTACTTTTTATCCAAATTTAGTTTTTTTCCAATCATTATAATGTCATTTACATATGTTAACACAACTGCAATTCTTAACCCTTCAGGTGTTATATACCCTGCCGCCTTCATTTTGTAATTTATTCCACATACTGTTACATTCATAACTAATGCAAAGAATATACAACTCATTAGTCATTCCTGTGTTAAACCACTCTACTTATGTTCCTGCTGACTTAACCAGCGAGTTGCATTTATTTTACTTTTTTATTACTATATGCTGACATACATAATTTAACTTTCTCACTTATATTGTATTGTTTCATTATTGGAAGATTTCATGTCCACTTTGTCTAATGCGTTATTAAGGTCTCCTGTCATAATTTTCACTTCTTCTTTTCTGTTCACAATAACATTCACAATTTCTCTATCATTAATAAATTTTGACAACCCTTCCCCTTTATACTATATATTCTATCTTCCATAATATTTTCTATTTTAGTTTCAAATTTCTTTTTTTATTATTTTCATAAAGATGTTATAATCATTATTACTCGATACTACTAGTCTTCAGTTTTTTCTATCTTCTTTCTTCCATATGAATTTAAGTATTCTACTACATAATTCTTTATACATAAAACCTTCATTTAACCATTCATTCCGAATGTTTAAAAATATATATATTTTTGCCAATCCCTTAAATTTTTATTATTTATTTATTTTCTTTGACATTTATTAACCAGGATAGTCCAACTGAGCAAAATCCCCTTTTCAGTGGAGGCCCAGGGAGAAAAGCTCCACAATACAAGTTATTTCAATAATATAAGTAGTAGACAATAATAGTTACATACATGAATACTCCAACCACAAACATTTTATCTTAGAACAGACTCTCAAGCTTGTAAGAATAATAGTAACAATACATGAAACATTCTAAAGCAGAACTAATCACACATTTTTCACAGAATAAATTTGACTATAGAGAAGCAAAAATTATAAGACAATAATAAATGGAGATTATACAGCAATAATAGGAATTATATCTATTTATAGTGATTTGGGAATATTTTAGAGGTTCCAGGAATAGATATGAGAAGTAAATGTTTAATAGTGTATAAGGAAGAAAGCTGGTTGGTAGAGAGTTAGTTATGAAAGGGAGAAGATGATAGAATTTGGAATTACACATGAATAATAAGTTTTACTCGTAGGTAAGGTGGGAGAAAATAGAAAAAAATAGCAAAGTTAGGTAGGTAGTGAGGAAAAAAAGAATAGCAAGTTAAAGAGAAGGATAAGTAACAGGTGAATTGGAAGGGAATACTGAGGGTGTAGGGATAAGGTGGCAATCAAATCTAATGAAAAGTAAGAAAGTTTTGAAAGCATAGTAAAGAGAGAGGATTATGGGAAGATGGTAGAAAGATTCATGTAGGATATTTAAATTGACAGATCTGGGTAGAATTAAGATAGTCTTTCATAGCTTTCTTAAAGTCAAGAGTCCAGTTTATTTTTCATAGAGACATGGAAAGTTTGTTCCATGAAAGGGCTGGTAGATAACTATACAGTTTTGTCCAAAAGAGATCCTAGGTTTAGAAATTTCCAGATGAAATTGGTCAGTGCTTTTTAGAGTTTGAGTGGTGGTGTAGAGGGAGACTAGAGTAGAAATGGAAGGGTAGGAGGAGGAGTGAATAAGGGTAAGTTGAGAAAGTTGATGGTCTACAAATTCTAGCCAGTTAAGAGAAGTGAGGTCAAGACATTGATGTGACCTAGGTGGGTTGTTGGATGCAAATCTAGCTACTTTATCATAAGTTGTTTGCAGTTTTGTGAGGAGATTTGATTGTAGGGTAGTTAAGATTTGAAAACTATATAGTAGGGTAAGGAGGAGGAGGTAAGCCTTGACCAGTGTCTGTCATGAGTCTAGGGTCAGGAACTTTTTATTTCTGTACAACAGACCTAATTTCTGATGAGTTTTCTTAATACTGTGGAATACATGTAGGTCAGATTTTAGTTGGTCATCTATAATGGCACAGAGAAGCTTAGTTTGGGTTTCAGCCTTAATGTTAGTGTTGTTTAGGGATGTGATGGTAAAAGTGGCTTTCTGTTGAGAGAGACATTTGGGAAGGAAAAGCAGCAGTTTAGTTTTTTGGGGGATTGAGTAACAGATGATTGTTCGTCATCCAAGTTTCAATGAGGTTGAAGGAATTTTGTGTAAGGGTATGTAGCTCAGGGAAAGAGTCAGAGGTGGTGATGACAGCTGAGTCATCTGCATACTGTATTAGGGATGATAGTGGGCAGAAATGTATAGGTGATTTATGAAAATATTGAAAAGTAAAGGAAAAGTATAGAACCTTGAGGAACTCGCATCTTAATGGAAAGCAAGGGAGATAGGGAGGAGAGCTATTTAACAGCTTGTAGTCAGTTGGAAAGACAGCTTTGAAACCAGGAGATAGTTGGAGAAGAGGGATTGTTGGCAGTCAGTGCAGAAGGTTAATGATGTGAGCTATAGTTCTTGTGGTCCAGGGTTTGAGTCCCTCCCTCCTCTTTAGCTTACTGTGTCAGCCTGAGCAAGCTACTTAATGAGACATTGCTCCTAGGTGAAATCTGAAAATGGAATGCGTGTCCAGTGGGTCTGCCTGGTTAAATTTTATACATTTCATACCATTTTCCATCTGAGCCTGCAGCTGAATAAATATTCATTTGTCCTAACTCTTTATCGATCTCATTTAAAGAAATCTCCTTTTCCAACTCTTTATTCTCTTTTTCTGTTAACTTTTTTTACTTTCCATGTTTTTTTCACTATCTTCTTTTTTTCTTTAAACATCTCTTGTACATATTGTACTACATTGTTCCTAATCTTTTCCTGAGTTCTTTCTATTTCTCTTTTTACATTTTTTTTATTTCTCTCTTCCTTTACTTATCTGCTTATGTACCTTGATACTTCTTCTTTTCTTCCTTGTAAAAATGTATTTACTTATATACCATTTCTTGAATTTTTCTTGATTTCTTTCATAGAATTCTTTTTGTTTGTCAAAGTACTTTTTATAATTATGTTTCAAATCTTTCAGTACATTGTTTTATGTTCTTTCATATTTTTCTTTCTCTGCTTTTCTCACACCATACTGCCACTGTAAAAAACACTTTTTTATATTTTCCTTAAATATCATCCACCATTCAGACCAGTTTGTATAAAATGTTCTCATAGTAATATGATCTTTCCATTTCATTTGTTAAAAATCTTGTGTCTTTTAATATAATTACATCCACATCACACGTATAACACCACTCTAAAATTCCTATTCTTATTATATTCTATACACTATTCAGTTTTACAGAAAGAACTCAAAAAATGTAATTTTTTCTTTTCCTTAGATTGATGGTTTCCTAAGTTCATAGCAAATTACTAGGCTAGCCTTCTTAATGGACCATTTTAAGCCCAACCAATTTATTTCCCTAACAGAGAATTGCACACTGTACCTTGTGTCTGTGAGTCAAACACCTTAACCATTATACCAAGCCACAGTCTTTAACTGTATGTATTCTTTTTCATCTATTACCTTTCCTTTTTCTACTGTACTTATCCCTTTAAATTTAATTTTTCTTTTACCAGCAAAATTATTTTCCCTTTACTACCCACCAGTTTGTCATCTTCTTCACTTATTTCAGAACCTTCTATGTCATCTTTATTATTTTTTCTCATCTAATTTTTCTACCATTTTTACTATTTCTAAAAATTTTTCTTTGCTAATTTTCTTCTCTTTCTCTCTCTTGTTTCCTTATTTTCCACAAGAAAAAAAAAACATGGTTTGTGTTGTCTCCAGTATTTTACAACACTACTATTTTCCTCCACATTTATCATGCATGCTTGGTGTAGGTATGTTTTTTCCTCTATTTTTAACACAATACTACAATCCCACCCACAGCCCATAAACCCATTTTGCCAAATCTTTGCAATATCAGGTACTTTACATAAAGTTTTCAAATGCCTTTTCAACGTCTCTCTTTCTACCTCTGTTTGAAATTGTACAGGAATCTACTTTTTTGTTTCCCTGTTAAATGCTTTTATCACATAAAGATTTCATGGGTTACAGTCCTTTTTTTTTTCATATTCTCCAGGAACATTTTCCATTGAAAGAACAGGCTCAAATATAATGTCACAAAGTGTATCTTTGCTAATAAGAATAAATCATCTTACTTCATGTGCTTCTACATCCAAAGGAGCTATTAAATTGTCCCATACTTCACTGTCCATTTCTTTGTGTTACCTTGAATCCTTACCATGTACTTCCATTTTTCATTATCTTCTGCCTTTTCTGCTACTCCACTTTTGTCTTCTTTTAGTTTCTTTGCATATGTTTTCTTTTCCATCTTACCGCTGTTCTTCAAGATTGTCTCTGCATCCTCCTTTTGTATTTTCTCCATAATGTCCCCCCAGGAAATATCTCCTTCATTTTTTGGCTCACTCTGTGCCATTATTTCTTTAAATAAATTGTCCTGCAACTCTCCTTACTGAGGGGTTGTAATTGCACAGTCATGATTTACTGACTCATCTCCATCAAACAGTTTTTTTTGAAACATTTCCTCAGAATCCTGCACGCATTCTCCAGTCTCAATATTTGCTTTCTCCTTCATTTCTTTCACCAATCCACCATCTCCTTCTCTCTCCATTTGCCTCCCTGTGTTTCTCTGTGCCACAGCTCTGACTGACTGAAAACAGGAAGTGCTCTTCCAAAGTGGGTCCCACTCACAATAGCAAAGAGTATGGGAAGTTCCCTGATGCCCTGGCCATATTTCTACTTGTAGTATAAATATCACCTTGGGCATCCTGAAAAGAGGCTACTAGCATAGTGGGATTAACCTGGTCAGCAAAGAATAAATAAATAAAATTTGTGTGTGTGTGTGTGTGTGTGTGTGTGTGTGTGTGTGTGTGTGTGTGTGTGTGTGTGTGTGTGTGTGTGTTTATGTATCTGTATTTGTAGCTTGATAGATTTATGTAAATAAACTGAGCCATGATTTACAGAACAATGGCTTATCAACAAAAATATTGACTCCTGAACCAATGACAGTTTGGAATAAACCTTTAAAATGGTTCTGAGGGACAAGCTCTACACTTAGATGCTCTACCTCCTAAACAAGCTTTAACATTAGTCTAAAAGATAGGTATATTCTCCACTCTCCTGTTCCTGACTGTTGCTGGATTGGATCTTTTTTTTTTCTGAAGACCCAATGTTCACTAAACCAGAACTTGACTATATTGCAGGTATCCATAAATATACATATGTTATACATACACACATGTGTGTGTGTGTGTGTTTTCAAACAGAGTAATATCCTAGACAGCACAGGGCAGAACCAGTCCAAGAATCATTGATTTCTAGCCAGCATCCACCCTCAAGAGGTATATCTTCAGGACAACAAATCAGGTCTGCCTATATAGGTAATTGATTACAGAGAAGGGGTAAGCAGTAGGAAATTAATCTATTCAACCAGTGAGTTATATTTATTTTTGATTAACATTCAGATCCTTTATAATGGTATTTCTGGAGCTGTCCATTTTTTGGAGGTGAAGGAATGTACGTTCCTTCATGGCATGAAAAAATAGGCGCAGGTCACTGTGTAGGAGTGTACAAGGATATTGTTTCAAGCATGTCTTGCTGGTTTAGGGTCTTTAGAACAAAGATTCTATTTTCATGAAGAACCTCTATGGTCATTCTAGTTGTGCAATGTTTTTGACAGATACTTGCCAAAAGGGTTAATGTATTCTATAATTGGCCTGGTGAGGGATGAGCACATAGGAATAATAACTTTTTTAGAACTAGATGAGATGCATTTTGATATTAGTTGGTCCAGACAGGATTTCCTCATCATTGCTTGAAATGATGGGTAAAGACTAGACAGTTATGTATGCAGGGTATGAGTTTACCAAAAGCCTAAAAGTGTGATAGCAAGTGAACCCTGATATGGAGGGAATGCTATCTTTACACTGAAACACGGCATCAGTTAGTACACACCTATGGATGTGTTCAAGTTGCAGGAGTACCTCATGATCTGGTATATTATAGCTGAAACTTCTGGCATTTAGCAAAATACCCTTGGCATGGTCAGCAGCTTAAGTTTCTGCAGCTTTAATTATGTTGGGATGTACAGTTGACAGAAGGCATTATGGGAAAAAACAAAGGCTTTTATCAGTATGCTAATGTCATGACATAAAAGGTGCAGGTCATCAAAGAAGATTTTTATCTCATCCCAAGCTGACACATACTACCTTCCCCTCAAATGATATCAGCTATTTAACCAAATGTTAAAGCTAAATACCTTTTCTTTGAAATGTGGGCATCATTCTGGGCAAAGGTAGAATTCCATTCAAGACCAGACTCTTACCTGCATTACACACAAACAAAGCAAAATCCAGTGCATTTCTCTACATGTCTCTCTGGACTGACAAATCAAATCAGGCTTGCTCACTTGGGTCACTACCAGATCATGTTTGTATTTCTCTGGTGTGACAGAGTCAACAATACTCTTAACATCATGGATCCTGGTGCTAGAAAAACAGCTTTTACACTGTTCTTATCCAGTACGGTGAATGAAGAACCTATATTCTTAATGATGCAGTCACCAGTTACTAGTATATTATCATTTATGCATACAGACTTTAGGAAAGTGGAGAGTTTATCGACTGCAGCTTTGTAACACCCTGAAAAATGTGACTTTATGTACTCTGTGGATGGTCAGGTAGGAAAAAAGAAGTTATGTACTTACCATAATATTCCATCTGTGCTGTCCATTTTCATTCTTCCTCACAGGATGAGCTCAGATCCAACAACTGTTCCAACTCATCCATTACACTAGTTTATGACCACCAGCAAACTCCTGCGTCACTTTCCTACCCACACTGCACCATCCCTAATGTCCCTCAGATCCTTCTTATAGCTTGAGAGAGAAACTATAAATGAATTGCCATAACTAGAGTTCAACACATGGGACATATGTGTTTCTGAGAGTCCCATTCCTCCAGAAGTCATTTATGAGAAATGGAAGGGGGATGCAGGGTGGGGAGTTGAGTAAGAATGAAAATGGACAACCCAGATGGAACGTTATGGTAAGTATATAACTTCTTTATCGTTGTCCATTTTCATTCATTCCTCAGTGGATGGGAGAGAGTCCCCAGTTACCTAAATTCTGGTTGGGCTCTAAAGAAGGATATTGCTCAGTATGGTTGAGCTGAAGGCCGCTCTTCCCCTCAAGACCAGATCTAGTTTGTAATGAGTGCTAAAGGTATGCAGATTTGACCAAGTTACAGCTGCACATATATCATCCATGGATGCTCTAGACTGAAATACCATGGAAGTAACCATAGATCTGGTTGAATGGGCTTTTATTGGTTTAGGTAAGGTGAGATCCAATTTGCTGTAGACATATGAAATGCACTCTGTCAACCATTTACCTAGAGTTACCTTTGTAACTGATTCACCCAATTTGTTATCTGCAAAGGAAACAAACAGCTGGTCTGCCTTTTTAATTTCTTTTGTTCTCTGCAGGTAGAAACATAATTGTCTATGAACATCTAGTAAGTGCAGCATATATTTTCCTTTATTTGTAAAGTTTGGGAAGAATACTAGCAGGTTAATAGCCTGGTTAATGTTGGATTCTGACATTACCTTAAGAAGAAAGGAAGCATTGATATGTAAGGTGACCGCTACCCTTGTGGAAAATTAGATATGGGGGCTTAGAAGATAATGTGTGAAGTCCTAAAATTCTTCTAGCGCACAGATGACCTGTTCTCCAAAGATACTATTCAGTGGGCTGGTGTCAGATATTCTTTAGGATATGGGAATTGGGGATAGGGGGATGAAGTTTTCACTGAATCTGTAGCTAGCAGGTTGGCAATATCTTCCAGTGTAGTATGAGTGACTCATCTACAACCAGTTTGGCACATAGCTGAGCATTCTCTTTTAGACTTCGGACGTAGGTAAGAATGCCTTATGATTATCCTTGGCTAGGGATTCAATTTTAGTTTTCCAATTTGCTTTGACAAGATTTCTGACTTTCTTGTTTTGGCTTAGGAGGGAACTCTTCCTCTGCAGAGTGATATCCCTCTTGCTTTTGGACAATAATTTCTTCCTCTTGTTATATAATTTGTTTATACTTGAAGTCCACCATGGTGACTTGTGTTTACTGGAAGACCTGGCTTTGATCCAGTCAGGTACTGCAAATTTATGCACTTGCTTAAGTGTTTGTACAGGGCATTTGCATACAGTTCTGCATAGTGATCAATGATGCCTGCAATTATGGGTGGTAGAAAGCTTTTTATACCATTGCTTAGTAGGCTGTATTTTGCTTTAGTAAAGTTTTTTTTATAATTTTTGTTCCTGTGTTGTTGTCAGTTCCATTAGTTACTTCAAACCAGACTGATTTGTGGTCTGACCTAACCAGAGGGGGCATCATGCATGGGCAGGTACAGTGACCCCCCCCCATGTTGGTGAATAATGTATCCAGAACATTAGAGAGCCTAGTGTTGGTGTAGATTATCTGTTCCAAAGCATTTGTGTTAATAAAGTCCATGAACCTCTGGGGCAGCATGCTTTTGCTTGTGTAGGTCCCCCAGTCTATGCAAGGATAGCTGAAATCACCCATGTTGGGCTGTATGGCAAGGGATTCCAGTAAACTGAAGTAGGTGATGTGATTATCCTGGTTCATGGTGGGGGATCTATAGCTAGCAATGATGTGGTATGGTACTTTCCCAATAGCTAATTGAACATGGAGTAGTTCAAGAGAGTCATGCTGTTTGACCAGTTTTTAAGTGTATTTGGTTTTAATGAAGATGGATACACCTCCACCTTTGATTCCTTCATGCTCATTTTGAGGTCTGAATGTGTGAATGGTATTGTAGCCTTGCACAGCTGGGGTGCTCTCAGCAGCCTTGAACCATGTCACGGTAACTGCACAGACGTCAGCATCCTCCAAGGTAAGGAGTGCTTCCAGGGAATGCAATTTCATGTTTAAAGTCCTGGCATTAAGCAGCACAACCCTAGTTTATCTTGATTAGATTTTGTTACACTAGAAAATTTGTTGTTTTGACATTGCCTAAAAAAGGCACTATGGAGGAGGCAAGGGCCTTTGCTAGAATCCAAAAGCCAAGGGAGGACAGGTGCAGACCATCTCTAGCAAAGCAGCAAGGTCTGTCTACCATATCCTCCTAGGCTGGCAGATACTGGATCCCCCTGGACTGACACCAGAAGCTGTACCAAATGCTGAAGTCAATGATTTTTTTTTTTTTTTATGTTGTGGCATCATGCTGAGTGAGGGTAGGATACTGCTTAGGGCTAGGGATATACCTGTATGGGACACATAATCAGAGAGTTCCATCACATCTCTCTTCATATAGTCCAGAGAGGTACACCTCAAGTCTTTCACTCTAACATAGACTATG